>NC_082662.1:156763087-157066117 GCF_025265405.1 Mesoplodon densirostris | reverse complement strand
ATGTCTGAATGGTCAGTATCACCTCAACTTACCAGATATTTCTCAACTTCACACTTTTCTTTGGCCTTACTCAGAAAGTTTACAAATTTGAATTCAACCTTTCAGAAAACATTTACTGAACATCAATTTTATGCCACACTGTGCTGGGGGCTGCAGATGTAGGGATGAATCAGAGACAGACTTTAGGTTCCAGGCTCCAGTCAAGAGAGGAAGACAGGCAGCTGGACAGATCACTTCAATGCAGTGTGATATGTGCTAAGAGAGAGAAACGCACAGGCAGCTTACAGAGAACGCAGAAGAGGCATGCAACACAGACAGGTATATCAGGAAAGGCTGCCAGGAAAGGGTGACTCCAGAGATGCCTTTTTTTTTTTTTTTTTTTGCCACACCACGCAGCATGTGAGATCAATCCCAACCAGGGATTGAACCCAAGCCCCCTGCAGTGGAAGCATGGAGTCTTAACCACTGGACCACCAGGGAAGTCCCCAAAGATGTATCATGAAGGATGAGTGGTCATTAACAAAAGAACAGCATTTTTTAAAAAAGCATATAGGCATGAAAAAGTGCAGTATGATTTTTGTAACTATGGTCATTTAGCAGCACTAGAGGGCACAGGGTGAGGAGGAGGAGTAGGAAATGAGACAGGGAAGATGAGCAGGTACTAGACCATGAAAGGACTAAAGTCTTTTACATACTATCCTGGAACAAAAGAGGAAATATTGAAAGGTTCTGGCAGGGCAGTAACATGGTAAAAGTTGAATTTGGGTAGAAGTGAGAGGGTTTTCCCCAGGGTGGGGTGGGGGTGGGTAGGGGGAAGGAAGTGTCTAGAAGCAGAGACCATTTAGTGATTATTTGTAATAAGCCAAGTGAGAGATGGTAAGAATCTGAACTAAGGACCTGTCAGTAGGATTGAAAGGAGTTTCAATTTCATTTCTGAACTATTTATGAGGTTAGGTCATCAGGATATGGGACTGGTTAGGAAGAAAAGGGAGAGGAGACAGAAATGAATGAGTCCCAGATTTCTATCATAAATGAAATGTCAAGTTTCGATTTATGAGTTAGAAATCCTAAGAGTATTTGGATTCATACAACACTTTTTCTGTGCAATATTACAGATATCTTAATGCTAAATAGAAGTTTAATCATACCAACTAGATTGCAAAGAAAACACTTAATTTCTGATCCTGAAGCCTCAAATGGACAATTTTTTCAGGTAGCAGTAGATCTTGTATCTAATTGAAGCATCTACTATTGAGGTTCAGTCCCCTGGAAATGACAGCCCGTACAAAGAAGAAGACCAGATGGAAGAGGTAGGGAAACATACAGAAGCAAAGACGCAGGTACAGGACAAATGTCTGTGGTTCTGATAGAAGGACTGTGATCAGAACAACACTGGAGAGGTGATCTTAAGTTAGGAAACTGCAAAGGGAAAGATAACTCCTGAGGATGCAACCTGAGGATGCTATTGTTAACAAATACCAACATCAGAGCAACAAGAATAAGCCTTGGTGTCAACCCCACTGGAAGCCCTTCATTAAAATCTTCAGCCACTAAAGACTTCAACATTAATTCATTTCCCATCTTGATCATTCTGGATCATTCAAGTTTCTTTTGTTGGGCTCTATTAACTAGAACTGGAAAAGTCCACATAAGAAAATGGAAGATGGGGGTTGGAATTGAGTTTTGAAGGGAAGGCAAATGTCAAGCCTGGGAATGTGGTCTACATTTATAAGCCATAGGGAGTCATTGAAGGCTTCAGAGAAGAGCCATGATGCAAGGAAAGCAAAATTTTTTTTAACATCTTTATTGGAGTATAATTGTTTTACAGTGTTGTGTTAGTTTCGGCTGTATAACAAAGTGAATCAGCTATATGCATATGTATATCCCCATATCCCCTCCCTCTTGTGTCTCCCTTCCAGCCTCCTTAAAGCACCGAGCTGATCTCCCTGTGCTATGCAGCTGCTTCCCACTAGCTATCTATTTTACATTTGGTAGTGTATATATGTCAGTGCTACTCTCTTACTTCATCCCAGCTTACCCTTCCCCTTCCCTGTGTCCTCAAGTCCATTCTCTACATCTGTGTCTTTATTCCTGTTTTAACCCTAGGTTCATCAGAACCTTTTTTTTTTAGATTCCATGTATATGTGTTAGCATATGGTTTTTGTTTTTCTCTTTCTAACTCACATGAATGGATAAAGAAGATGTGGCACATATATACAATGGAATATTACTCAGCCATAAAAAGAAATGAAATTGAGTTATTTGTAGTGAGGTGGATGGACCTAGAGTCTGTCATACAGAGTGAAAGCAAATTTTTAAGGATAGTCTGGGGGAGTTCCCTGGTGGCCTAGTGGTTACGATTTCGGGCTTTCACTGCCATGGCCCTGGGTTCAATCCCTGGTCAGGAATTTGAGATTCCCACAAGCCGCACGGCATGGCCCCAAAAAAAGAAAAAGAAAAAGAAAGAATAGCCTGGAAGCCCTGTGCAAAATTGATTAACTTGACTGAAATCCACTCAAATACTAAAATATTGCTACCATTCTTATTAAATCTTTCCATTTCTTCATTAATTCCATCTTCAAACTCTGCTCCCTCTAAACCCCCTGGCAATATCATTTCCTAAGGGTTCCTAGCTCTCTGTCTCTGTGATGTTCAACCAGAGGAGATGCCAAATATCCTCAAAGAAGTCCTGTACAACAAAGACTTGTCCTGTTCAAAATGCCTGCAGTGCCCCAGATGAGAAGCATGGTCCCTGATTTCTTTTGCTGCTCCTACTTTTGTCTTCTGTAAATTTTCTTCTTCCGTGTGTCACCAGGCATCCCGCCAGTCACCTGAATAGCTGGTTAAATGGTCACTCAACTGTCATCGAACTCCTTCTCTCTTTCAGGAGCAACTGGAGGCAAGCCAACGTCCATATTGACCTAGTTCCACTGCACTTAAGATTTCCACAGTGCTTTGCAATGGTTTCTACTAGCTAATTGTCATGTCAACACATGCTTTGAGCTAGTTTTGTTATTAGTGACTTGTAAGTGGAGAGACTCCAATACAGACGTGGAAACCTGTTCACGTCTCTTCCATTTAATTCAGAGTCAGATTGTGGGAAGCTATTTTCAAAGTCACAATAATTCTTTCAAACCTTTAGAAAATTCACGTAGTAGGGTGTCATTTGTGAAGAAATCTTAATATAAACATCCCTTGCTTTTGGAATTTAAATACTCTGGTGGCCTAGTTATGAAAAGTGAATCTCCCTCTCCACTGGTTTTTATTATATTATTGAAAATATATTCCTTTTTTAAAAATCTCTTTAAAGAGCTGAATGCTTTATTGCCATCTCTTTGGACCTCTCTTTTGGTGTCTCTTACATTTTACCTCGTATTTTTGGCCCTCTTTGGGGGACTGCTATATCTTCCTAATAAACTGAAAGTGTTTTGAGGGCAAACTGTCTTATTCTTTGTACTCCTCCAGCCACTAAGACAGTGCTTGGCCTATGGTAATGACTTAGTAAATATTTGCTGATGAATTGGTGCTCATGTTGATGGTTGTACCTATTGGGAATTTACTCTTTGAAAAAAATCTTCACGAAGCATTACTGTATTTTTCAGTAGTCTGCCCCATGTTGTCCCTGCTGCAATTTAAAAAAATTAAAAGTTTCATTTCACCACACCCATCTCTAAGTCATGGATATTTTTCTCATGACTAAGTAGTCCCTGACTCCCCACCTGTCTTCCAACCAGAAATTTACTATGCTAAATACAGCTTATAACTTATCCAGTGGAAGTGTAGTGGATAGATTGTCACAATAGTCACACTGGACAATACTAGTGACAATTTTCCACTCATCACTATGTCCATGACCTTTGCAATGTAACTTTGCCTCTACTCCTATCAAGATGTGCGGTCTATTTTCCCATCCCCTTGAATCAGAAATAGAAAAAGAAATTTCTTAAGTTGATAAAGGAGGAAAAAGATCTACTAAAAGACCCACAGGAGGGACTTCCCTGGTGGTGCAGTGGTTGGGAGTCCGTCTGCCAATGCAGGGGACATGGGTTCGAGCCCTGGTCCAGGAAGACCCCACATGCCTCGGAGCAGTTAAGCCCAGGCGCCACACCTACTGAGCCTGCACTCTAGAGCCTGTGAGCCACAACTACTGAGCCCACACATCACAACTACTGAAGCCCAAGCCCGCAGGCCTAGAGCCCATGCTCTGCAACAAGAGAAGCCACCGCAATGAGACTCCCGCGTACCACAACGAAGAGTAACCTCCACCCACTGCAACTAGAGAAAGCACGCACGCAGCAACAAAGACCCAACACAGCCAAAAGTAAATAAATAAATTAAATAAATAAATAAATAAAAGACCCCCCCCCAGGAAACGTCACATGTAGTCAGTGCATTTTAAATGCATCCCCTTTTGTGCTAAATAAATAAATAAATAAATAAATAAATGCATCCCCTTTTACACCAGAATAAGACAAAGATGCTCACTATTACTGCAACTGCTTTATATAGCCCTCAATGTCTTGGCCAATGCAATAAGACATGAAGATTGCAAGGGAAGAGCAAAACTGTCATGGTTTGAAAATAACAAAGAATACACAAGAATTTTACAGAGAAAATCTTAAAGCCCACTAAATCATATAAGTTCTGATTAATGGAGAAAAACCCAATGCTCAAGGATGAGATTAATTAACACTGTAAAGATGTAACTCTCCCCCCAAATTAATTTATAAATTTAATGATATTACCCAAAAAAATTTCAGTAGGATTTTTTAACATCTCATCATACTTTCTAAAATGAGGATGGAAGAATAAATGTCCATGAATAAAAGACAATTTAAAAAAATAAGGAACAGAAGCAGTTACTGCATTAGTTTCCTAGGACTGCAGCAACAAAACAGCACAAACTGGATGGCTTAAAACAACAGAAATATATTCTCTCTCCGTTTTGTAAGCTGGAAATCCAAAATCAATGTGTTGTCAGAGCCACATTCTCTCTGGGAACTCTAAGGTAGAATATGTTCCTTGCCTCTTCTCGCTTCTGTTGGTTTCTGGCGGTCCTTGGCTTTCTTGACCTATAGCTGTATCAGTGCAATCTGTCTTTGCCTTTACATCAACCTTCTTTTCTGTATGTCTGTGTCTTTCCTTCTTCTGTCTCTTGCCATTAGATTTAGGACCTAGCCAGGTAATCAGGTTAATTTCATTTCAAATACCTTAATTTAATGACCTATGTAATGACTTTTTTCCCAAATAAAGTGACATTCACAGGTTCTAGGGATTTGGATGTGGACAAATCTTTGTGTAGGCCACCATTCAACCCACAACACTTACCCTACCAGATACGAATGCATACTATAATGCCATAGTATAACTCTATTATGTATTGGCACAATAACAGACTAATAGACCAATGGAACAAAATAGAGCCCAGAAAGAGTTCCCAGTTGGAAATTGGATATATGGCCAGCTGACATAATAAATCAGTGGGGGAAGGATCAGTTCAAGAAAGAGAGTTTAAAAAAAAAATAAGGAGAAAATTTTAATTTAGACCCTACGTCACACCTTATATAAAGGTAAAATCTGGATAGATTAAAAACCTAAAGATTAAAGATGAATATTATATTGGTATATGTGTGTATGTGTGTGTGTATGTGTGAAGAAAGTATAAAAGAATATCTTTGTGGCCTTTGGGATAGGAGACAAGACCTCAAAAGCACAAGCCATATGGTGAAAATTTGGCAATTTTGATCACATTAAAATTAAGGATTTATTCTTCCTTATAGAATTCTAAATAGTATATGTAGATACTCCCTTGTCCAGAAGGTGAAGTTTGATTCTTCTCCCTTGTGGGCTGAACCTAGTGGCTCATTTCCAAGAATAGAATATGGAGAGGAAAATAATTTAACATGACAGTGGAGAAAAGTGACTGATATCACCTTAACCAAGTATTCAAGATTAAATTAACATCACCAGTGATAAGTCATGTTGATATTATGTATCCCTTGATTTGATGTGATAGGAAACATATTTTACCTCTGTGGTCTTCTTACAAAAAATGTATAAAGTGCAGTCTAATCGTAAGAAAACAGCAGTCAAACCCAAATAGAGAGACATTCTACAAAATACTTGACCAGTACTCTTCAATACTGAGAAGGTCATGAAAAATAAGACTAAGAAACTAGCACGGATCAAAAGAGACTAAGGACATGGCAACTAAATGCAATGCAGGATCCTGGAACAGTAAAAGGACCTCAGTGGGAAAAAATGGTGAAATCTGAATAAACCTGTGATTTAGTTAATATTAAGCCAATGTTAATTTTTTTGGTTTTGACAAATGTGCCAAATTATGTAAGATGTTAACATTGGGGAGAAGGTGATATGGGAACAGTCTGTAGTATCTTAACAACATTTCTGTAATCTCAAATTCTTCCAAAATAAAATATTTGTCATATAAAAAATAATTTCTCTTCAACAAAAGGTATCAGAAGAAAACTACATCAACTAAAACTGACAAAAATTAATGTCTAAAATATACATGGAATTCCAACAAATTAATGAGAAAGACAAGAAACCCAATAGTAAAATGGACAAGGGCATGACTAGACAATTCCCAGAAAGGGAAATCCACATGACTAATAAATATATGAAGAGATGTTCTACACCATTAATACCCAGAAATAGGCTAATTTACATGGATGAGAATGTGGGGATATAGGAAGTCTAGTTCACTCCTACAGAAAAGGAAAATGGAACAGTCATCTGGAGAGTAAGTTGGCAGTAATATGTGAGATGAAATGTACAATTACCCTATAACCTATAATCTGACTCTAGGGCTATCATCCCAGGAACACTCACCCAGGACCATACAGGAGCACAGAAAAAGATGGTCTTCATAGCATTGTATGTGGCAGCAAAGCATTGAGCCAACAGTGGCATCTGTAACTGGGACTGTAAGCAAACCATGGTGGACATACACTCTGGAAGGTAATGCAGTGGAAGAATTAACCACATGCACATTCACCAACATGGATAAGTCCTGAAAAATTATGCTGAGTGGAAACAGTAAAAAAGAAAAAAAAAAGACGTATACCGAAATACCATTATATAAATTTAAATGTCATACATTTCAGTAACATATCCTAAATACATGAGTACACATGTTGCATGTTTACTAGATATGAAGGAGATAACAGCCATAGAGATGGGCATGAAGGCAGAAAATACTAAAATAAACTTAATGTGAGCCACAATGAACAGGTAGATGCCATGAGCATCTTAGGATGATGATTTCAACTCTTTGCACCTGAGGTCGAATCTAAATCAAAAAGGGCAGAGGGTAGCTCTGGATGAGGGCTTGAGGAGATCATCTTTGAGCTAAGAGTATGAATTTTAGTGTGGATAGATGTGGGAACATCTATATTGTCTTCTCAGCAGCCCTTTTTCTTTACTTATTGATTACAAAATAAATTATTTCTGAATGTCCAGATAAGTCATCCACAGATGAGAAAAGCATTGCCATACTCGGTTTCATTACAATAAGACAATAAGATATACCGACAGTACAGCCTGACACTCATGAGTAATTCTTTACAATATCTTTATGAATCCCCCCAATTCACAAAGAACCACGATATCACATCATTTTCCTCATAATATGTATATACAATGAGTGAAAAACATTTTTTCTTTGAGTGGCGGAGGGCAGAGTGTTAGACCAGCAATGTAATCCACGGCTATGCCCCAGCATCCCAGCCAGCTAGTGCAATTCTAATTCATGTTTCAATAAGAATACAAATTATAATATATTTAGAACCTGGAGGGTCATTTGCAAATAATGGAAAATGCAAATTCTAAATCAATGGAAGTCCAGGGAGTACTATACCATGATGACTACTCCAGAGCCCTGGAAGAGTTACTGCAGCTTTTTTAAGCATTTAATATAATCTCTGAAACAACAGAGGCCATGAGCAAACCCTGCTCATTGTGACTGACAATTTGACCTGTGGCTCAGACCACTGCAGCATGGACTCTCAGCAAATCACAGAAGACTGAAATCTAAAAGAAGCCATAGATTTCAAAGCTTTTAATGATTCAAATTTTCAATCAGCAGATTTTTTTTCCCAGTTCATTACCCACAGATTCTGTGGATCAACAGAATATGTGTGCAGCCCACCTCCTCCTTAATTCCTCTAGTAATACAATCCTGTCCATCACTTTACCCAGTCCTGGAAAATAAAGCCAAAATATACATGTTCATTTTACCTTCATTTACTTTGGCAAGATTCCAAAAGCATGTGAAACAAAGTAAAAAATCCCAGCGTCTCAGAAAGCTTCTAAACTGAAGCCGATCAAGCCGATGATTCCTTAACACAACTGAACTGATGGGAAATTGAACATGAGCTGGCAGCTCAGGCTGTGATGAACGAGAGATGCATGTGAATGAAGAATGGGAAGAGGAGAGCATCTTCAGCCTCGAGTCAGGACTGTGTCCATCTCACAGCGTCATTCCACCTCGGGGGTCTGGAGATGAAAATAACTTGGCTTTGAAACACACAGCCTATTCAGGGAAGTAGCCGACAATTACCAGTATGGAGGGGGATCTGGGAATAGGTTCCTACTGTGTAAAATTGCGTGTTATTGAATTGATTGAGTTGTCATTCAGCAAAGGTGATTTTAGAAATGAAGTTAGCAGGGAAATAAATAAAGCAGAAATTCAGGTAAAATTCATTCAAGTCTTGCCATCGGTATCTGTGAAACTAAAGGATTGCAGCTTGTGAAGGTAATGTTATTAAACAAAGATGCTGAAGGTCATTCCTTGTCACCCTTTTCTATAAATTACCCCAGTGTGGCTCATTGGCTGTCACTCAGCAGAGCCACTGGCTCCCAGACTCACCTGGAGCCAGGGCCAGCCAGGCCTTATTGATATTAAGAAATTCCCATGCTGTCTTAAAGCTCTCCTAGAACCCATTTCACATGTTCTGACCCCAACCATGACCCAGCCTCACCTCCAGCCTCCTCAGTGCCCATATTAAGCCATCAGTTCTCGTGGTTGACAGTGGATGCTCAGAGATTTAGAAAAAAAAGACCCAGCTTTAAGGCATCTGGTGAGCTAGTCAACAGTAGCACTTACATAGTCTCTAAAGGTACATGTCAAACTCACATTTCATTAGGGTTACCTTGAGAGCCGAGGGGAATTGACTCTGGATTGTGTCTTCCTGTCTGTTGTAGGTGCTCTATTAAAATGTCTTCAATGAATGAAGGAATAATGAACAGCTGGCAATTCCTGCAATAGAGAAAAAACCCCAACAATCAGCATCCAATTCTGGCAGGCCTGTGCAGAGGAATAAAACCCCAGCTGAACCATATGATCCAGCAATCCCACTCCTGGGTATATGTCCGGAGAAAACCATAAATCAAAAAGATACATGCACCCCAGTGTGCACTGCAGCACTATTTACAATAGCCAGGACATGGAAGCAACCTAAATGTCCATTAACGAAGGAATGAATAAAGAAGATGTGGTACATATATATACAGTGGAATATTACTCAGCCATAAAATGAATGAAATAATGCCTTTTGCAGCAACATGGATGGACCTACAGATTGTCATACTGAGTGAAGTAAGTCAGACAGAGAAAGACAAATACCATATGATATCACTTAAAGGTAGAATCTAAAAAAAAAATGGTACAAATGAACTTATTTACAAAACAGAAGTAGAGTTACAGATGTAGAAAACAAACTTATGGTTACCAGTGGGGAAAGAGGGGGGGATAAATTGGGAGATTGGGGTTGACATATACATGCTACTATATATAAAATAGATAACTAATAAGGACCTACCATTTAGCATAGGGAACCCTACTCAATACTCTGTAATGACCTATATGGGAAAAGAATCTTAAAAAGTGTGGGTATATATATAACTGATTCACTTTGCTGTACACCTGAAACTAACACAACATTATCAATCAACTATACTCCAATAAAAATTTTTTAAAAAGGAAAAGAAACCAGCTGAGGGTAGAAGCAAAAGGGACAGAGAATAGCCCCCTGGGACAGAGAACCAGCAAGGAAGTAGCAAGTTCCCAGAACTTCAGCCAAGGAGGCTGGGGATCAGAACAGGGCTCCAATCCCAGCAGGGAACACAAGTGTGGAATGGGATCAACTCGGCAAAGCTTAAAGGAAGTGTGTGCACACTCACCAGTCAGCTTGGGCAGGAACATTCTTGGAGCAGTCAGGGGCCACTGCAGAGAAGGAGATCTCTGGGCCTACCCCAGCTGAGCAGGGCCCAGGAAGACTGCTGACCCAACTCTCTCATCCACATCTCCACCTTTCAAAACTGGCTCTCAGGATGGTATGAATTTAGGTCAAGAACTTCCTCTATAGGGTGTTTAATGAAAGAGCCTGCTCTTGTTGAAAGTGCACTAAGGAGGCATCCTCAGAGGCACCAGATGCCAGTCCAGGCTCTGCCATGACCCACATGTGCCCTTGGACAAGTCACTGAACTTCTCCAAGTCATAGGTCCTTCCTCATAACTGATGGAAATGATTCATCTTACTGGAGTGTTGGAGGACAAAGAAGATTCTACGTGTAGAAGTGCTTGGTAAAGAACATAGCACTATAAATGTTGGCTATTTGTGCATTCCATGATATTTTATGTTGAATCCAATGTTGAACTTGTCAAATTGAATTTTCTTTAATTATAGAAATAAAGCTTTGATTTCAAGAAATTTTAAGCATCAAGCAGGCAAAATGCATTTTGGAGGGAGCCTGAGAGGCTGTCCCCAGGCCCCTGAAATCACATTGCAATTGGTACCTACCCAATGCATCTCCACTTAATGCAGGCTCTGCTTGAAGCTGTGATCAGCAGCCCCATATGAAGTACATTTAAGTGTCTGCCAGAGGGCAAGTAAATAAAACCTTCACCGAGGTAAACAGTTGTTCAGTTTTACAGCCTGTTTGCACGTAACTTTTATGGTCCATTATGATATATGGCTTCTGTGTGTTTCAAAGTACTGGAACATCATTCCATGTGGCATCCTCTAAGTGACTGGCTAATAAACGATTATTTACTCTCTAGTTTTCACGGCCCATGGAAGCCTTTAAACTGGAATGCTGTCCCTAACTACCCATTAGTGATCGTGGTAATTCTTCCTAACAGGATGTGAGCCAGTCATCCTGACAGCCTTAGTGGTGCAGGGAGGAAGGTTGGGTGAGCTAAGGAGGAGCCCACACTCAACCCAGAGGGTTCCACTTGGTTGTCTAAATGAAAGGTCGTGCCTGCCATTGGTTGTCGCATTGTGACTAAACATGGCATGCGTGCACTCTTAACACATGGTGCATGTCACAAACATGAAAAGATTCCAGGAAAGAACTTGGGTGCTGTAAACAGCACCTGTTACTGAGTCAAGTGACTGAACCTGCACCTTCTGTTGGTTTCACATCCAAGTGACTGTTCAGTTGCTTCACATGATCTGAAGGCATAGACAAGTGAGTCAAGTATGTTTGTTCCACTTCCTGGTGACACCTGTGAATGCTTCTGGGATAGAAGGCAGGTCACTTCTCTACCCTGGGAGAAGAAGCAGCCTACAGCTTGAAAACAAAAAGGATCTGAATTTTGCCTGAAAGATTGCTGGTTGGAATTTACAAAGTATTTTTAATAACAGTATAAATAAGAGTTTGAAAATGTTACCATGGTTGTTATAATAACAGTAGTTACCAAGTAAGGAGTAGTGTTTATTGCTCATCAGAAACTCTCCTGAGCGTTTTACACATACCAGTCATGTAATACTCACAGTAAGCCAGTCAGACAGGGTTTATCACTTCCATTTCACAGATGAGAATACTAAGGCTGGTGGAAACCCTTGTGCTCTTCATACTTTCCATATTTCCCCAGTTTAAAAAGAAACTATTTTAACTGTACAATCAGGAAGATATTTTTTCATTAGTTTTCTAGGCTAGACCTCAAAAATCAATGTTAGCTATACACAGCTGTTTTATGAGAACATGAGTCTGAGCAGGGGTCCAAGTGAAAGATGCTAGAGAAGAAGATAGAAAATGAGGAGCTAGGGGTAGAGGAAGAATTCAAAGCCAGAGGAGAAAAGGGGCACGCCAATGGAAACAGAAGAGAAGAGGTCTTCATGGAAGAGGATGATGGTATATAAAGACGAAGGGGGAGGACATTCCAAGCAAAGGGGGCGGTTTGAGCACAAACACAGAGGAGAAAGCCTAAGGGTGGAGAACGTGGAAAGGAGCAGTGGCAGGAGGTTGCAGCTGGAGGGTGAGAGGCTTTGAGTATCAAATTAAGAACTTTGGACTCTGTTCCATCTCTGGAACCAGTGCCAGTTTTTACCTCATGTGGATTTTGTAACATAAAAAGGTAATGAATATTAAAACTGCTATCTGTCAACTGGAAAAAGAAAGAAGCAATTGTTGACACCTACAAGATCAAAATTTTTAATAAAGCATGAAATTACTTAAGTGTCATATTTATAATAAGCATCATCTTCTCTTTTGAAGTAATGAAAAAGACGATTTTCACATTTTCAAAATACTAATGATAATTCAACACATTAAATGACTACAAACACTCACATGTATGTGATCACGGGCCAGTTCTTCTGGTGTGTTTATTTTTTATCTTTTACACCATCCTCAGCACCCTGACACTGTCTCAGGCACTCAGTCAACATCGGGTACTGGAGTTTCTGGGCAGAACTCTAGCCTCAGAAGGTCACTGGAATATTAAGCAGGGAAACTGAGGCAGAAGCCCAATTATGAACTAACTCAGTGGTATTTAGAGACTGCTGCCTGGAGCCTTCTCAGGTGTTCAGGGCTCAATACGCCAGAAGAAAAAAACTGAATACCAGACATCCCTCCCAGCACAGCAGAAATACACACTCACTGAGCAGCCTGGGTGCCAGGCACTCGAGAACTCAGTCTCACAGCAGTTCCTTCACAGTCAGGAGTAACCCAGGGACCAGTGCAGCAGAGCTTGGAGGTGGAGGGCATACGTGAGTCCTCAGTCCAGAGGCTGGTGAGGGTAGAGGGGAGGCCACAGAGGCAGGGGTCTGGGCAGAGACCCTCCTAGACAAGATGCACAGGGTCTTCACCAGCTCTCTGAAACTGTGCAATGTGGCAGCCTCCTCTCCACACCTGTCCTTGGGAGACAAGACAGGACGTTTGTTTTAGTTTGTATTTGTTTTGGCCATTGAGCCAGGGACACATGTGGTCACGTTCCAGCCCAGGAGGGGCCTGACTTAACTCTTGGACTTCATCTCCGTACTTGCTGCCACCATCTTGGACAATTTTCTGTTCCTCAAAAGCACCACCTTCTCTCCGCTTTGGATATTTTGGAGTCCTCTCCTTCCGACAGGCACATTCTTCTCTCCTTGTTCTCCTCTCCCCCTTCACCTGGCTTACTCAGTTCAGCATTCACCTATTGGCTTTGTTACCGAGTCCAAGATCATACTGCTCACTGCACGACAAGTCAATATATCAAGAGACGAGCTATTGAGGCAAGGAATAGTGACTTCATTTGGAAAGCCAGCAGATCAAGAAGATGGTGGGCTAGTTTCCCAAAGAACCATCTTCCCCAAGTTAGAATTCAGGCTCCTTTTATAGCAAAAGGGGAGGGGGTGAGGTTGGTTGTTGTAAACTTCTTAGTGTCAGAATCCTTTGTTCCTACAGCTGTCCACGTAGGTCAGGTCAGGATGCCCCTGTAAACCTCTGAAAAGACAAATGTTATTCTCTGTTCTGCAACTTTTTTTCCCTATATGAATTGGAAAGTGTTATACCTTTAAAGGTCAGAACCTTGAGAATGGGCTATCCTGTATATTTCAGGCTACAGGCAACAGTTCTTAACATGTAGCAAGCAATAGAATACAAAGGTTAAAGTAAAAGAAACATCCAATATGGTGTCAGATTTGTTCTTCCCTCTTACAGCTTAAACAGTACTACCCAAGGAAAGCCCTCTCTCCCAGATCAGATGAATACCTTCATACTCCCATAGCACCTGTTGCCCCCTTTTTATAATTCTTATCACACTTGTAATTATTTGTTTGTTGTTTCCCACACCTCTAGACCATGAACTTTATAAAGCAAGGCTTGAATCTGTCTTGTTTCCCACTGTGTCATTAGCATCGAGAACAGGACCAGGCACACAACAGATGCTCAGTAAATATTTGTTAAATGAGTGAGCAAGAGTCACATCTCTATGGAAGATCAAATTTCTGGAAATTTGCATTAGTCCATTGTGAGTTCCTAGAGGCTGGGACCAGGCCTGATTCGTCTTGCAGCTGTGGTACCTTGCATTGCTGCTGAAACGCTGCAGGGACTGAACTTTAAAAAGAGGACAGGGGACAGGAGAGAATGAGATGGGATTTCCTCACACCAGGCCATTCTCCGCTCTCCAACCCCGGAAGACCAGCTTGAACTTCACCTATTCCAGGAGATCTTTCCTCTCACCCAGCCCCACATCAGTTTCCTCTTCTCAACCCCTACAGGCCTTCATGGCTGTGCCATTCCTTTGGCACTTGTTACCCCATCTTTTTTTTTTTTTTTTTTTTTTTTTGCGGCATGCGGGCCTCTCACTGTTGTGGCCTCCCCCGTCGCGGAGCACAGGCTCCAGACGCGCAGGCTCCGGACGCGCAGGCTCAGCGGCCATGGCTCACGGGCCCAGCTGCTCCGCGGCATATGGGATCCTCCCAGACCGGGGCACGAACCCGTATCCCCTGCATCGGCAGGCGGACTCTCAACCACTTGCGCCACCAGGGAGGCCCTACCCCATCTTTTTATGTCTCTCTCATGAGTTCCTTAAAGAGAGAAGCTGTCTTCTCTTTCCTTTAATCTCTTTGCTTCTAAATAATTCCTTGCACAGGATCAGTGCTCTCTATAGGTTCATTGAGGGCTGATGAGAACCTGAATTTGTTTCCAAAAGGATTTTTATAAACTCCTTCCCTGGCAGACTTTGAAAAATAGGGTAGATTTTCAGGTGTGTGGGAAAGCTGAATGAAAGCCTTTCTGGAAACAGAAAAGTAAACTACGTGAGTCTCTCTTCTAACCTTCGATTCTATGAAAATAAGTGTCATGTTGACACTGTAAAAATGAGAAAATGCTCTTTTTGTCTTCCTTCATTTTAGACAAATCCTGACTGTGTCAGATACGCTCTGGTTTCAGAGGGCTCTGGAAGAATGGGAAGCATTCTTCACTCTGACTTCAAGTAACACTGCAGGCCCTTGTACTACTAAAGACAGAATGAGCAGTTTGCTCAGGAAAGCTGAGGATGGATTCCCAGCATTAGCCCAGAAAGAATCAGCAGCACCACAGAGGTGACCTTGTCACATCACAGATGAGGCCTGGCTTCAAGAATGTCCTATCCCCACACTTACTGGCACATTGCCCTGGCCCACAGATAATGCAAGAAATCTTGCTTTGCCTTTGCACCAGGATCCCTCTTGCAGGAGCTCTGTTAACCCTCTCTGCACCTTACCTCAAAGGCAGAGACAGGAAAGGCTGCCTCAGAGAGACCCCTGGGTGTGTCACTAATCCATGCACCTCCTTCTGTGTCACATTTAATTACTCACTCAATACAGAGTTACCTGTACTGCAATTCCAGACAAATGAGATGCCGCAAAGCCTTCAAATTGGGGATTACAAAGTACGGCATGTTGCACCAAGGTCCGTTTGGATTGTTCTAAAGCTCTGATTACTACACGATCACCTTCTTTTTAACCTGAAACCCCTTATTTCTCATTTTTCAAAAGGGAAAAACGATAGCGTATTTTGGAAGAGGCAAAAGGTGTTGCTTGGTTGTTTGCTTTAACTACATGAAAGCCTTAGTGATCAATATCTAAATCCTCAGAGCTGCATTGAAGATACCTCTCTCTCTGTAATCTTCCCAATGGGGTATGGTGACTTTTGCCTTGAGGGAATAAGAAATTACAACCTCTTGATGACATTTTGCAGGGAAATAATGCAAGAGGCTGGATAGATGTTGTTTTGAATGTATCTGCATTCTTACCTACTTTAATGATCAGAGAGACCCTGTGCAACCCTTTTATCCCAATTCCTTATCATGTTGGTCTCACAAAGGCAGCAGAACTTTGCATCTCACCATATTTGCTGTGTCCAGGAAATTGGGGTCACAGAGAGCTTCCTGAACTCTGACTATACACTCCCTATGCCTGCGCTGTAGCTGCTAGCCACACGTGGCAATCGAGCGGTTGAAACATGGCTGGCCTGAATTGAGATGTATTGCAAGTGTAAAATACACACCAGACTTTACTTAGAAATTTAAAAAATGTAAAATATCAATTAATGATTTTTTTATATTTGCTTACATATTGAAATGAAATGTTCGGGATATACTGAGTTAACTCAGGATTTTTCAACCTCAGTACCATAGACATTTGGGGCTACATAGTTTTTTGTTGTGGGAAGCTGCCCCCTGTGCACTGTAGGATGTTTAGCTGCATCTCTGGCTTCCACTCATTAAATACCACTAGCACACTCCCAGTTATAACAACCAAAAATTGCCTAATGACATTGCCAAGTAACATTGTTAGACATTGTCAAATGCCCCCAGGTGCAAAATCTCCCCTGGTTGAGAACCATTGGGATGAATAAAATATATTATTAAAATTAATAACACTGTTTCCTTTTACTTTTTTTAAACGTGGTTACTAGAGAACTTAAAACTACACGTGTGGCTTGCACTGTATTTCTGCTGGACAGCGCTGCCCTAGACTGAGCATCCTGAGATCAAGGGTCTGCCTTTTCATTGTTGCATCACCAGTGCTGAGAACAGGGACCCTTGGGCCTGGCAAGGAGCAGAAGAGAAGGGGCAGGACCACAGCAGGTCATGTTTGCAGGTAAGGTTGGTAGGTACCAGCCCATTGAAGACGTTTGGGAGACTAATAGGAAGGAAATGGGACAAACACCAAAAGGTCACAGATCAGGCCCACAGGTGCTAGAAGAACACAGTTGCAACAGTCCTAGAGTCTGAGGAAAAGAGAGTTCTTAGTAATTATTGTGAAATCACTGGCTGCCCCCGATGGCATACAAACCACTGGATAAAGGCCACTTCAGGAACCCAGGTTGCCTTTTAACTGAGAATAGCTTTACTGGTGTCAAAACAGTAGCAAATAAATATCATCTGGGGACACAATGTCTCAATCAGCACACAAGCTCCCAAGTCCCTTTGACATTTGCTTATTTTCTACTTCCAGTTCCAATCCCCTTAGCCTGCCTTTCCTCAGCTGTTCTTTACAATCCTGGGCTCACCTTCCCACACATCAGATCACAAAATCCTCAACAGTTTGCTGTTCTTAAGGCACCCAGCATACCTTTCCACCCACCACATGCTCCTAACCTATTCTAATATGGTCACATCTCCCAGGTTGGGAACTCTTTACTCACACCCTGACTTGCTCACCACCTCCAGCCCTTCCTAAATTGGTCCTTCCTGAATCTTCTCCTGATAGTTAGACCTTGATGAAGGTTCATGGTTCATGGCTGAGTGCAATCTCTAATGCCAGGCATCTCCCATTGCCCCCAGTAAGGCTCGGGGATCCTGTCCCATAACCTACTCCCATGTCCCCATGACAGAAAAGAAATTTTAACATTATCACTTTATCCACTAAGTTAACTTTGTCGGAAAGTAACAGAGAACTCCATCTCAAAATGGCTTAACAAATAAAAGGTAGGCAACTCCACAGTTAATTTTGTGACCCAAGGACATCATTAGGGACCCAGGTGCCTCACATCGTTTTTGCTTAGTCATTCTCAGAGTGTCTACTTTGTCCTCAGCGTTGCTCCCTTCATAGTACCAGAATACCTGCAGCAGTCCCAGGGGCTCTACCCAGAGACATTGTCAGAGGTAGAAAAGGAGCCACCTCTTCCCTGTGTCTCTATTGAAGAGTGAGAAACCCTTTCCCATAAACCCCCAGCACTTGTCACATCTCATTGGGCAGAGCTGCTTCACGTATCTGTATCTAGCCAGTAACTGGCAAGGAGGATGGGACCACCAGGATTGGCTCAGACAGTGGCTGTCAAAGCATCTTCAGACCAAAGTATCAGCATCACCTGATACATATTCTCTGACACCACCCAGACCAACTAAATTCAGGCGGGAGCCCAGCATCTGGAGTTTTAACAAGCTGTCCAGGTGATTCTGATGCATATGAAAGTTTAGGAACCATTGGCTTAGACCAATCTAGGCCTGCCTCTGGGTTAAAGCCCTTGAAACATGTGGTCATGATAACGGTAGATACGTAACAAAATCAGGGTTCTTTTATTGGGTTGGCCAGCACAAACTTTTTGGCCAGCCCAATACAAAGGAGAAAGGAGTGACATAAGAATAGATGTTGAATAGACAGCCAACATTATCTGTTATCATCACCATGTCAGCTTTCTTTCCTTTTTGACTGGAAAAGTAGCCTTCCTATATTGTACGCTTTTATTGCACATGCCCGGCAATCACTTTACAATAGTTCAAAGAATGTTTTTGGATATTCTTTTAAAAAGTTTAACTAACTCTATTTCTATGCAATAGCCAACAAAAACAACAACCCTTTAGCAATGCAGTCTTTAAAACTATTTCCCATAAAAGGTTTCATATTATCCTCAGGATAATTTTATAAAGTAGAAAGAGCAGTTGTTATTTTCATTTTCATTTTACGGAAGGGAAAACTGAAGCTCAGAAAGGGCAGAATCACACAGCTAGCAAATTTTCGAGCCAGGACTCACTCTGTAGATCTTCAGGCTTCAACTCTTTCACTCCTTCTGTGATGATACCAGGCTGCCTCCTGGGTAAACATTGCTGGGCAGAGGCTGCTGTGATCAACACATCCTATGTCAGAACTCTGTGGGGGATTGGCCTCCTGCAATGAAGTATATTAGGAAGAAAGCTATGACTATTTCCATGACTTTCACCTGCATGGCCTGCTCTGAGGTGAGACATTGGCATGCCAACTACAGGAAAATCTGACAGCTAGATGAACTGGCAGAGATTTCTCCACCACTGTTAATTGTACAGCAGAGAGATTTCTGCATGCTGCTGCCCGAGAAAATGAGCATTTTCATTAACACCAAAGATTTAATGATTGACCTAAAGTTCAGCAAAATAGATGCTACCTTGATCACATTGAAATTACCTAAGAAGATATTTTTCTCTAGAAAATCCAAAAGATTTTTATTTTATTTTTGTGAGCTAGAAATATGGATGATTTTTTAATCCCAAATTTTAAAAATGCACACACAATACACATTAAAATAAATTTCAACAGTACTTTTCAACTATGGGACCCAGGCTTTAGTGTTCTTTTTTTTTTTTTTTTTTAATTTTTTTTTTTTTTCCTTTTTGCGGTATGCGGGCCTCTCACTGTTGTGGCCTCTCCCGTTGCGGAGCACAGGCTCCGGATGCGCAGGCCCAGCGGCCATGGCTCACGGGCCCAGCCGCTCCGCGGCATATGGGATCCTCCCAGATCGGGGCACGAACCCGTATCCCCTGCATCGGCAGGCGGACTCTCAACCACTGCGCCACCAGGGAGGCCCGGCTTTAGTGTTCTTGAACAGCCATCAAACCAGAGGCTCAAACCCTAAAGATCACATGGGATTCCTGGGGCAGCAGAACCCAAGAAAGAGGGCCGTTACGTTCCTCAACCCCAGTCTCCTTGTAATCTATCCAATCTCCAGCTCAGCAGGAATTCCCTTCAGATCCTGGGAGCACTAGTTACTAGAACAGCATTGCCTGAGATGGGAAACCTATGAGCTCTACCACAGCCTGAGTCAACCCTATGAGATCCTGAACAGGCATCTAGAGACCCAGGGAGCAGAAAGTGGCATATACTTGAAGATTCCCTGGAGAAAAGGACTTTTTCTGAAGAAACTATGTCAGCAGACTTTAATGGAAACCCTGATTGTAGAATAAGGGCAACATTATCCTTGCTCTAGGGTTCTCCAAAGGAATGGTCATCTCCAGATTCTCTACTCTTGGCCCTGCTGCTGATTTTTCTCCTGCCTTTTGTGGCCTCAGTGTACCCCAAATGATGATCGGTGAGCCCTGAAGTTCTACGAATTGGTGTTGGACCAGCTCTGGATTCTAGCATCATTCCAACTGGACTTGGCTTAGATCTAATGCACCTGCTCACCAAGATGCTGTCACCATGGAGAACTTTCTTTTCGATCAAAAGAAATCCCTGATGCAGCTCCACTGGGTCCTGATGCAGCTGCCAAGTCTTGTCCCTGACCAAAGTCAAGCACCTCCCTGCCAAAACCCAGGTGGAAGGGAGCACATTCCCCACTTCAGTGCTGCAGGAGCACTGCAGTTCAAAGCCCCAGGAAGTACTCCGCCTAAGCTGGGTTCATGAATGCTTTATTTTTGTTCTACTGAGCAGCTACCCCCATGCCAAGCAAACCAGAACAAGGTTTCTAAGCCGTGGTGATGGATGTTTGCAGGAAACCCATGGGAGTTATTAATATTCATGTTCCCATCACACTTTTGCAAGTAATGGAAGCTTGTTTTCTGTAACACATCATTACGTGAGGAAGACAAGTGACCGCCTAGGGTTTTGATATACAAAGTGTGGTCACCCACGACTCAGAAGGGACTACAGGGAGAACAGACAAGGTGAGAGGGGTGACAGTGTTAAACTCTCCTTTTGGAGACTCCCAAAATAACCTTTTAGTGAGGGCAGACCTTCCTGGACCCCGCCCAGAGTGAGCAGTGGTGGAATCTGGGCCGGTCACAGTCTCTCCCCTCCTGCAGAGGACAGCGAGACCCAATGTGGAGTGTCTGAAGTCACAGCTTTGAGAGCACAGAGTGGGGAACTGGGACGTCCGGGCTGAGCCTCCCTGCTTTAGAGCACGGGAGGGAACTGCAGACTCCGGAGCATAAGAACAGGGAGTCATGAGGGTCAGAAGGAGAGCATTTGCTGAGAGAGGGGAGACCCTCTCTCAGGGGAGACCAGGTCTAGAGCAGCAAGGATTGAAGTGAGGGAGGTAGAAGTGTCCAGCAACTATAAGAACTGGTCAATGGAGATAGGGGCAGGAGAGTGATTATTATCCATAAGCCTCTCAGAGCTGCCCACCTGGCCCTCTCCATTCTAAGCAAGTGACCAGTTACAATGTAAGCTGTTTTCACACACCCCATTCACACCTCAGAATGTGTGGCTTCTTTGTACCTCTGTTTCCTCATCTGCAAATTGGGCATAAGAGTCATACCTACCTCATTTTTTGTAAGAATTAGAAGAGTTCATAATGCATAAACATGCTTAGAACAGCACCTGGCCTGTAGTATGTTCCATTAAATGCAAGCCATCATCAGTATCACCATTAATATTATTTTTTGGGTCCATTTCCCTCAACAGACTGAGTTCTCTAGAAGCAGAAACCGTGTCTCATTACATTTGCTACCCCAAAGCCTAGCACTGTGCCAGGCACAATTTAAATACCTAGTGAACGAATGAATCAATCAATGAGTGGTACATTCCCTGATCCTGCCATTGTAGGAAAGGTCTCACTCCACCCTTAGGCTACACAGTCATTTCTTCCTAATAGCATCACGTCATTGATTCATTCAACAAATATTTATTGATCACCTGCTCTGGGCCAGGTACTGTTCTGGGTGCTGAGAATACAGCAGGGAAACATAAAGGGCAAGACGCCCAGGCCTCGTAGAGCTCACCTTTTGTGGGGGGAAGGAGGAGACAAAGAAGAAAGAAGCAAAATGTGTTCTGTTTGATGACTATCTTTGCTACAAAGTTCAACGACAAGAATGCCAGGGAGCAGGCGTGCTCCGTGTAACTACAGTGCTGAGGGAGACTTGCTGGAGAAGGGGGTCCTGCAGGAAGCCGAGGAGGTTGGGGCACTGGCCAGGAGGATGGAGGGGAAGAACCTTCCAGTTAGAGGAAACCAAAGGTGCAAAGATCGGTTAATGTCTACTGTGCTCTGACCAGCGACACCTCAGTGACAGCTGTTACAGCCTTCCTAAAACGGAGAGGGTTTCCTTTGGCACCTGAGCAGACAAGGTCAGCTTCAAGGCACAATCAAGTAGCAGCAGCCCTTTGTTAACTAATGTGTGTTTGTAGAGTGAAACTGGATCTCTCAGTCTGATCAGGAAGGGACACTCTTGACAATTCCAGATCTGTTTCTATCTACATGTCAGAAACTGTTTCGTTCTGAATATACCAGTTAAATGAGATATGAGATATAAAATGCCTAGTTCTATACCTGGCACACTGCAATTGCTTTAAACTGTTATTCCAGGTTTAAATGGTTATTCCTGTTATTCCAGTCTTACTCCCTCAACCTCCCCAATTCCACCCTCCCAAAATGCCACAAAGGAGGAAAAATACTGGAGGCAGTTGTTGCTCTATTGTTACTCGGGAAGCATGGATGGGGCAGGGGAGGAAAAGGATAACTATTAATGGGTTTTTTTCTGCACCAGACTGTGAGCTGCTTGAGAGTAGCAATCTCCAGCTTTGTAACTGTGCACAATGCCCAGCAGACAACCTGCCACATAGTAGGTATTCATAACTGCTTGATGAAAAAATAAGTTGAAATACAGTGCAGCCCCAGGAGGTGGGCCCTGGGACTGTGATATGCCCATTTCCATGAGTCCTGCCTGCTTCTCAGCCAGCCTGAGCTGGCAACACCTACAGAGTGAGGCTGGACCAAGACCTAAAAGCTCGGGAGCTTTACTCTCTTGCTGTCCCACATGTACACTCCCTCCAATGCCACCTGGTATTTGGGGTGGTGAGTGAGTAGCAGCCCACAAAGGGAGTTTGGGTGATTTTGCTGCATTTAGCTTTGTTGGCATTTAGATAAATCCTTCCTTTCTGTAGTTTTAAACTTCAGCTTGGTGTTCTCAGAGAAGATATAAATTATTAAACAAGGGAAAGCAACTCTGGCTTCAGATCAGATGGCAATTAGCATCACCTAGCACTAGAAAAAAGTCTGTTCATGTGGTCCATGTGTCAGCCTAAGGAGCTCACATCTTGGCAATGATGCTCAAGTTCTGGCTGATATTAATCTCAGATGTGCCTGGGACCCAGATGGACTAACTGAAGTGACTCGGACATTCGCCCCTACTACAAGAAAAAAGGAAATTAAAAGGAGAAGAAAAAAGGAAAAGAAAATGTAAATCTTGGTAAAAGAATAGAGGGAATTTACGTGAACTGCTCATTTTCTATGAACCATGTATGGTACATATATGATCTCACTTTAATTTTTACATCATGAGGCAGGTGCTACTACCTCTGTTTTGCAGATGATTAAATTGAGGTTCAGAGAAGTTGAGTAACTCACCCAAAGGCACACAGCAGGTGGAGGAGCAGGGAGTGGAACCTGGATCTGCCTCGCACTAAGCTGCCTCCTCTCAGAAGAGGGCATAGGACCCCACAGGCAGCCACAAAGTACATCCCAAAGGGCTCATGGGCCATGAGCAACAATGTTCTGGGTAGAATTTAAGTGTGGACCACCCCCTTTGAACACATACCCTCGGGGGAGGGATGAATCTTCACACATTTCAGTGACATCAGAATTATTTCCTCCCTGTAAGAAGAAACAATGTTTCTTTATAACAAACTGAGCAAAAGTCATGAGGTCCTAAGCACTGTTTCTCAACTTTTTCTTCAGTATGGTTCCCCACTTTTGCATACGTTGTGTCCCCCCCCCCAGTTAGAGTATAATGTACGTTATATGTGTAGATAGATAGAAATGTATTATATATTTTATATTCCCCTTCAACGCTAGAACTGGGTCTTGCCCCAACAGACACTTAGTAAATATTTGTTGAATGAATATTCGTGTGTAAAATCTATCACAGGAAATAAAAGATTACAACTGATCCAACTAAATAGGGTTCAGAAAAGAGAGGCTTTTGAGCATTGATTTTTTTTCTGATTTCAAAGGTAGATAGCTAGTGGGAAGCAGCCGCAGAGCACAGGGAGATCAGCTCGGTGCTTTGTGACCGCCTGGAGGGGTGGGATGGGGAGGGTGGGAGGGAGGGAGATGGAAGAGGGAAGGGATGTGGGAACAGATGTATATGTATGGCTGATTCACTTTGTTATAAAGCAGAAACTAATAAAAAAATTTAAAAAAAAGTAAATTCTCCTCTTGAAATTCAGAAAGTGACAGGAGTTATTGACACTGGAGTATGGGGAGAGGGGAGGTTTAATTAATCAGGCAGCAAAACGAAAGTCTTTATTTACCTAAGAGTCCCTGTGCCCCTGCCAGACACCTCTTACCATCAAGAGTTTTCACTGCTCAAGGATGATCCTCATAGAAATGGGGGGAAATGTAGTTTAAAAAGGTAAATAAAAAAGTTAAAGGGATACCATCAGAAAGCCATGTAGGATTCCCAGGTCACAGTTCTAACTGGTCAGACAAATATTAATAGGAGGGAGAAAAGAGCAGAAGGATGTACTGAAAAGATCCTCAAGCTACCAAGACAAAAATGAAATTCTGAACAATGAAAGCCAGGAAAGTTGAGAAGAAAATATTGCTTCAGGGATTCCTAGTAAGACCCTTTTTACCCATATGGAGAGACCACACACACACACACACACACACACACACACACAGAGCCAATGAGAATATTCCCGGGCCTTGGTAACCTTCCAACAACCACTGTTGCCAATTACTGTCCCTTTGGTCCCGGACCACCTGTTTGGTGTGACAAGCTAGAGATTCCAGCTGAGCATCCCAGGACCATTGAAGTTCACGTTAGCAGGTGATTTCTGAGTCTGAGGGAAGAGCCAGCTCAAACATTTCACTTGGGATCATGCCAAAAAGCAGCTACCTAAATATCAGCCCCATAACCAGCTCCAATATGGTTGTCCCTCTGGATAAGAAGAGTCATGTTTGCTGCCAGGATATGGGTTGCATATTCAGGTAAAATATTCAGGTAAAAGAGACTGACAGCGTGATAAAAATCTAAATCTTTCTTCCTCAGAAATTTTAAACCATTTTAGAACAAAGACCTAGAGACATCCTCTGACATATGACTCTCTGACATTCTATAGCTAACCCACACTTATAAAATAGCTAGAACATACCCAACATTCACTATGTGCCCAGCACTGTTATAAATATTTACAAGTATTAACTCATTTAGTTAATTTGAAAAAATTCTGAGGTGAGAAATATCATTACTCCCATTTTATGGATGAGGAAACTGAGGCCCTGGAAGGTTAACTTGTCCAAGATCACACAGCTCCAGAGCCCTCACTCTTACCCACTACACTATGCTATGTCTTATACCAGGATTGCAGGAAAACCTTAGATTTCTATCACACTTGCTGTCATTGACACAGAGAAACCCCTAAGTCTTTCCATTGGGAATACATGTGCATTCCTGAGGATTTATCCAATTTGGCAAATCCAATGAAAACTTATTCAGCACCTGCTAGGTGAAAATCAGGGCCAGATTCAGGGGCAGGCTCCATCTCATGGTGGAATCAGGCTCTCCTCATTGCAGCTCATTGCCAAGGAGGAGGTGCACTGGTGTGGGACACTGCTTAGAGCACTACTGGACCATGATGCAGCGTAGGAGGTTCTGTGCAATAAGCAACAGGTCAAATGCTCTTGCATCCCTGCCCTGCTCTCTCCCCTCCTATCTAGTCCCTCAATTTCCAGACTATGTCCCTATATTTGGTTAGTGTGATAAGTTAAGCCTTCAACTTCCTACCACCCCCATCTCCCAATGCCTCAGGGGTTAACTTAGACCAGCTCTGCTCTAGGCTGTATTTCCCTGGACCATCTCCCTGTTAGATTCAATTGTCCTTGCCCTCTTGCCTTCCCACACAGTGGTCAAGGCTTGGGTGTGAGAAAGGGACAAAGAAAGCCAGCTTTTAGTCTAATCCTTGAGCTCTTCAGGAGGCAAAGAAGAAACTGTGACTCCCACGTGGTGAAGCGAACTCCCTGGGCTATGGGTTCCACGTGCGGGTTTTGGCCAACAACGTGTAGTCATCAATAGTGCACTCTTGTCTGGCCATGTCTTCATGCATTTCTACCTCAAAACCAGTAGTGGTAAACTGACAGACTGAGGATTCTGATTTTCAGGATCACACCCCTGTCTGTCTCCATCTTGGAGACATCTTCGAGATATAAGGACCAATGAACCATGGTCCTTCCCTACTCTCAAGGAACTCACAATCTAGTAGGGATATAGACAAACACAAGTAGTCAGATATAAGGTAGATGGAGAATGCACCATCTGTCTACCTGGGAGCACAGAGGAGGGCATGATGGATTTCAACTAAAGCAATCAGAAGAGGCTCACAGGCCTGGAAGGATGAACAGGATTTTGGTGGCAAGGGAGGGATGCATATTCCAGGTGGAGGGAACAACACATGTAGAGACAATGAAGCATGAAAGGGCAAGGGGTTTTGAAAAATATCAGTGATTGAAACCTTGGGTGTAGGAGCTGAATGAGGGATGAGGCTAAAACCAACCCATAGAAAATCCTAGATGTCGTATTAAAGGGCTTCTCCTTTGTCCTTTAACAAGTAAGCAGGCTTTATAGGTTTTGAGTATTTATTTTCTGAAGACTTTCCCTACCTCTCCTTTGAACTATAGACTAGCAAATCCAGCTGCATAGCTTGACACATCTCCACTTGTAATTCTCAAATCCTAATATGTCCATACCACACTCTCCATCTTCTTCTCACATCTCTCTCTTCCTGCAGTTTTTCCCCATTTTCCTGCTGCTAAAACCAAAAACCTAGGAGTCAACTTTTACTCCTGTCTTTCTCTCACACCCCACAGCCAATTCATCAGCAAATTCTAACAGCTCAACCTTGAAAATATATCCAGAAATCCACAACTTCCCACCACCTTGATCCAACCACCATGACCTATTGTCTAGATTATTGCAAGAGCCTCCTGTCTCCACCCAGAAGCCAGAGTGGTCCTGGAAAAATGCAAGTCAGATCATGTCAGTCATTCCTCTGCTCAAAATCCAACTGTAGTTTCCCTCTCACTTAGAATACAGGCCAAAGTCCTGACCTTGGCCCATAATCCTATATGACCTTGCCCACCACCCTCCAACTCCCCCCCCACTGCACCCTTCAGCGAGCTCTTCTCCTACTGCCCCCTCCCCCTGCATCCCCTGCAGCATGCTGACCTCATGGCTGTTACGGTTCCCTTGGCCTGGATTTTTTTTTTTCTCAGAGATGTCAAATAATTTTTTAATTGCATGATTTTGAGGAAGGTAGGGTAAGAAACTGGTTGCCTGATTTTTCAGTGGGTGCACAGGATATTTTTTTATTAGTTTCTGCTTTATAACAAAGTGAATCAGTTATACATATACATCTGTTCCCACATCCCTTGGCTCTTGCGTCTCCCTCCCTCCCAACCTCCCTATCCCACCCCTCCAGGCGGTCACAAAGCACCGAGCTGATCTCCCTGTGCTCTGCGGCTGCTTCCCACTATCTATCTACCTTACGTTTGGTAGTGTATATATGTCCATGCCTCTCTCTCGCTTTGTCACAGCTTACCCTTCCCCCTCCCCATATCCTCAAGTCCATTCTCAGTAGGTCTGTGTCTTTATTCCTGTTTTACCCCTAGGTTCTTCATGACATTTTTTTTTCTTAAATTCCATATATATGTGTTAGCATACAGTATTTGTCTTTCTCTTTCTGACTTACTTCACTCTGTATGACAGACCCTTGGCCTGGATTTTGAGATGGGGAGAGTATCTTGGATTATCCAGGCGGGTCCAATGTAATCAAAAGGCTCCTTATAAGAGGGAGGAAGAGGGAGATTTGATAGAGAAGAGAAGGCCATGTGATGATGGAAGCAGAGATTGCAGTGATGTGGCAACAAGCCAAGGAATGTGGGCAGCCACTAGAACTGAAAGAGGCAAGGAACAGAGTCTCCCCCGGATCCAGAAGGAACCAGCCCTGCTAACACCTTCATTTTAGCCCCTTAAGACTCTTTTCAGACTTGTGGCCTCCAGAACTGCAAGGTAATAAATTTGTGTTGCTTTAAGCCACTAAGATTGTGGTAATTTGTTACGGAAGCAATAGGAGACATACCACTGGGGATCCACTGATGCCTGTCACAAGTGGAAAGGACACTGAACAAGGATTTTTGGATCTCCAAGAATCCTTTCACTCTTGAAATTCTAAAAAACTGTAGGGACTTTAAAAAATCATTGCAGTCTCTCCTGCTTCTGGGTCCTTCCATGGCAAGATGTTCAAGACTGAGGCCAGCTCTGTCTACTCAGCTTGGCCTCTTTTGTAGCAGGAGCTTTTAGGAAACACTATTTCCAGACCTGACATATGGAAATCATCTTATTTTTTAAGAGCATTAGCTTTCCTATCTTTTTCTTTCTTTCTATTTTTCCTTGATGGGAGGAGGAGAAGGAGAAGCCTTCATGCCCTGAAGTAGAAATAGTTACCTTCAGGACTTCAAGACCGCATTCCCACTGCTTATGCCATTCTGATCAAAGTCAGTCATGAATTAAGAACAAACTGTAGCCTTCTATTCACTGTTTCTTTAAATAATCTTTCTGCCTCTCCTCTTCAAGGAAAAAAAACTTGAAAACCAAAGACCAGTATTAACCATAATGATAATGTTTCCCGTTTATATTCTCAAAGAGCTTTAGCATCATTAGGCAGTTAATGCATATGACACTTCACTCCATGAGGCAGGTCAGTGCTGTTACTCCCTCTTAGTGACAGGGATCCAGGTGCTGTAAGAGTCAGTGCTCACTCGTACACTGGTCATCCATCAGTCACAGAGCCAGGGCTGGAAACCAGGTCGACAGAATCTCTGATCTCCCCGACATATATAGAACCGTGAGTGGCCAACAGCCTCCAAAAAAGATTGTGTTGACAAAAGAAAAATTTATCAATTAATAACAGGATTCAAATAGAGTGTTCCCATTCTTTAGGGGAGATGAGACTTGTGAATAATAAACAGAGCACAGAAGACAATGTAAACACCAAGGGCTATGCTGTGTGGCATAGACAATAAGAGCTGCGGGGATTCGGAGAAAGAAGACGTGATTGTGCAGATGTGTCTATGCAGAGTCTTTTTTTTCCACACCAACTAGAATTCTCACAGCTCAGAGAGGGGCTCTGTATTTACACAGTCGGAGCATATATATGTTCCACCTAAAGACAAAGCAGCAACTATGTCTGCAGCAGAAGAAAATGTATTAGACATCAATGCATTGGCTTCTGTGCTCCTGTTACAGGGACTGACCTGGATTTAGGAAATCTCCTATAGCCTAGTCATGGCATTACTGCAAGACTCATGTGGCCCAGCCTGGATCCCTGCTCTGAAGAGACAAGACAGAGAGGTGCCTGTAGGGCTTGAGGCATCTTATAATTTGCTGAAATGAGCTAATTCTTTTAAGCAGCCCAGTGTCTCACTTAAAACCAATAGGGTGATTTCAGTGAATTTTTTTCAAAAGACAGAGATGAGTTAAACCATGGCTCCAGATTTTGGGATTTCACAGACTAATTAAACTTCCCCTCCCCAACCTCCCAAAATGTGGAGGACTTAGGATCTTTTCGTTTTGCCAAGTAAAGGCTAGCATCCACTATTACCATCATTTTATAAAAGAAAGGATGTTTTAATGCCAAATAAAGTAGAAAGGCCTAATCTAAGAATTCTAGCAGAGAATTCATGTAGATCCATGAACACTCACTACATTTTTAATTTTCTCATCTCATTGCAAACCGGTGAAAACTTTGCATTGTTCTGGCCCCAGCTGCAGACCTGTGTTTGGAAATCTCCAGGTTAAATGCTCTGTAAGTTCTCTGATGGCTCTTAATTCAGAGATCTCATTTGCCATTTTACCATTTGTATGCAAATTCAAGGAAAACCATGCCTCATACCTATTTTGTTCCTTGAAGCCACAATGACAGGTAGACTGTACCTGCAGAGGTTCGTCTCTGAGGAAACAAGCACTTTCATCCATCCACCTACCCACTCATTCATTCATTCATTAAATATTTATGGAGTACCTACTAAACGCCAGGGACTGTTTTAGAAAATGGAGAAGGAAAGAAGAATTTTCAAGCCCTATTGACACATAAATCATGAAACAATATTCACCGCAGCATTATTTACAATAGCCAAGACATGAAAGCAACCTAAGTATCCATTAATAGATGAATGGATAAAGAAGATGTGATATAGATATAGATATGTAATGGAATATTACTCACCACAGAAAAGAATGAAGTCTTGCCATTTGCAGCAACCCGGATGGACCTAGAGGGCATTTTGCTAAGTGAGATAAGTCACACAGAGAAAGACAAATATTGATACCATCTGATTTCACTTTATGTGGAAACTAAAAAAGAAAACCAAGCAAAACAGAAACATACTCACAGATACAGAGAACAAACCAGTGATTGCCAGGGGGAGGGGGAGGGGGGATGAGTGAAAATAGGTGAAGGAGATTAAGAGTACAGACTTCCAGTTATGAAATAAATAACTGGGATGTAATGTACAGCATAGGGAATATAGTCAATAATATTGGAATAACTTTGTATGGTGACAGGTGGTAACTAGACTTATCATGGTGATCATTTTATAATGTATAAAGATATTGAATCACTATTTTACACCTGAAACTAATATAATAAGACCATTATACTTTGATTAAAATTTAAAAAATGAAACAAGAAGACAAAGTTGCAAAATGCAGCAAGACCTGCAAATAATAGTGCCAGGGCCAGTGCAGGTATGATCAGATGATGAGGTTGAGGGCACAGGGAAGGAGAGGTCACGTGCACATAGTTCATCCACCAAAATTTCCATCTTCCGTGGTACACACCCTGGTAATGATGCTGACAGCAAGCATATCTTCACATAAGGCAGACAATGATACATCCCACTGTTCTAATTCTGGAATTGCTATGCCACCTCATTAATATGTGAAAATGTGTTAAAAAGCTGCCGATAAACAGCTGCACAGAGGCAGAAATAGTGGCTCCCATCACGTTTGCAAGCTTTATCGGCTCTCGAACATGGCAAGAGAAAGGAAGCTTCGCCTGCATGTATAAACTGGGTAATTTGCTGTAATACTCCACTTTATTGGTAGACATTTTGCCATATCATGTCTCCCCAACCACAGCGTAAGGACACTTCTGATTTACACAGCTCTGTAAACTGCCTCCTCCTTAGAAAGAACGGTCATGTCGGCTGGCATCGTTGTTTTAACATGCTGATTTATCAATAAAACGGAAGATTGACTCGCTCTCATGCACTGCACAATTTCTAATAACTGCATTCCTATTCAGTCAGAGAGCATTTGATTAAGGAATTAGATACAAGTTATACATAAATCAGTGCAAGCCTTGAGTTGGCTGAAGCATTGGAAAGTGCATTTCTCAGGCAAGGGGAGTAAAATTTTATCCCAATCCAAGACCAGATCAGGAGTAAGAAAAGAGGCTTGTCTGAAATGCGACAGAGCAGATTTTCATCTCTCCCAGGCACCGCTCCCCAAGGCCAGGGGCAAGAGCCCCCATTTACCTTACCTTGGGGATGGCTCTGCTCCATACTTCTCTAGCGACACTTCCAGCTGGAGGAAAGGTCCCCAGTGATGCTCATTTCCAATGACCTCCTATCTCCCCGATCCTCTCCCCTTTCCAGTGACAGATTGATGGCCTCCTCAGGTGCCTCCTGAATGCACCCCGTGACAGGAGACAGCAACACTGAGCTCGCTGAATTGATTCCCATTATGTCCCTATTTAGACCCAGACCTTGGAGGTGATTCCCATCCCTGACCTCCCCTCAGCCGCCCCACCCCACAGAGGAATTACGGCCTGTTGGGGGACCTTCTATTCTGGATAAATATTAAACTGTTTTCTGCTTGGTACCAGGTGGCAGCTGCTCCTTCCCTTCTGGGTTGGGGATTATGTATTTGTGTAATTTTTATATTGTGTTTGTTTTCTTGGCAGATGGCTTCCTTCTTGTTATTGGGGTGGCATGGTGGGGAGAGGAAAGGTGACTCTAGGGGGATGTTCTGCTTGATGAAAGGCAGGTAATAAAAAGGTGGCTTTTTGTAAAACCCACAGAGAGCAAAACTATATAATTTAACTAAACGTGAACAGCCTCAGATCCTGCAATTATCCAAGCAATCTCCATCCAAGCAGCGCTTGGAGCAGGGTAACATAGAGATGGGCTTTTCTTTCTAGAAGCATTGAGATTATTCTCCTGACACACGTTTCCTTTTGCCTGGCTCCCCGGATCCTGTCCCCACCCCACCCCTCCTCGTGGAAGAATGCAAAAACAAGCTCTGGGTCAGGGTGTCCCACATCTAGAAAATGTGTTTCCTGGCAGTGCCAAGAGTAGGGGGTCTTAGAATTGCAAATGCAGCATTAAGTTAAAGCCCTTGGTATAAAATTTACCTAATTAAGACACTACCAGGGCAAAGCATTCCAATAGCAATTACACAGGTTGTAAAGGGGTGAAGTACCTTCTAAAACCAAGAAATGCTTCTGCCAGAAATAAGCACCCCTGAGGGTCAAATGAGGAGCTGTCAGTGGAGAATATCACTTGCCTTGACCTCAAGCGGGCACCTCCCTTCCATCAGCTGCCACGAAGGCTGCCTGCTGGGGGTCTCTGCAAGGAGCCTGGGCTCCCTCTCCCGGAGATTGCTATCACCTCTCCCATGGACAGTTTCCCAAAAGCTGCAATGATTCTCATTTGCACCTCTTGCCTCCCTTACTAAGCCATTCATTCATTCATGGATTTTTTTTAATGTATTCTATATACCAAGACCTGTCTCAAATTCTAAAGATGCAGAGATGGATCAAACCATAGGATGACCCCACATGGCAATCTCTAGGCCAGAAATAATTTGTGGATATTTTCTTGCAAACAGTTTTCAAGTTCTCATGGTGGGAAATTATTCATTCAGGTCTGTTTTGAATACTGAGCCCTTATTAGGCATAAGACACTGTACAAGGTGCTGGAAATATAAAGATGAGTAAGTTGTATCACCCCTGTCCCTGAGAAGTCACAAGTCTAGTGGAAAAAATAGACATATGCATAAATACTTAAGATAATGAGTAATCCTCAGTTACAGAGGAACAGAGAATCAGAGGAGCAGAGATTCACCTTAGCTGAGATGGCAGTGTCAAACTGGAAATAAGTTTCAGTGGTCTTGCTTGGGTTTGCAGAACAGATTCAACTGCTTTAAACTAAGAGAACAGAAGGTAAGGGTCTAAGTTCTGGGGCCAGACTGCTTGGGTTCAAATCCCAGCTCCCCTAATTACTGTGTGATCTTGGGAAAGTTACTTAAACTCTCTGTGCCTTCATTTTCTCATCTGTGAAGTGAGGCTAATAAAGCTACCTGTTTGAGTTATTTTAAGGATTAAAGAAGACAACATATGTGAAGCACCAAGCACGATGCTTTCCTGGCTCCATCATTAGCTGTGCAATGCTATGCAAGTTATTTGAACTCTGTGCTTAATTTCTTCAAAATACCTACTTCATTGTATGTTAAGAGAGTTTAATGACTAAACACATGTAAACTCTGGTAACAATGCCTAGCACAAAATCTTAGTTATTATTATTGATGTTTTTATTACTACAGACACACTCTCAACATAATAGTAAAAAAGCTTTACATTTTAAATTATGCTCTCATATTCAAAGGAAAAGACCATCAGCCTGGAAACCAAAACTTTAATTAAGGGGATTTAGGAAAATTGACTAACCTGTCCGGTCTATGGTCTTTTCATCCATAAATTTACCTCCTCCAGAAACTTCCAATCACCTCCTTCCCTGGTAGGCAGCATCAGGGGCCTCTGGAGCACATCACTAGCTCCTGGACCAACAGCTATCTTGGAATACACTTGGTCTCTCATCTCATCTGTGAGCTCTTTGAGAGCTAGTCCTTATTTTCACCTATCTATCATGACAGGTCCTAATTCATTTGTTGAATAAGCAAATCCAAGTTTTTAGCTGAGAAGTTTGGGGACACAGAGAAATTCAATTAACTTACTTAAAGTGACCAGTTTAGCTCGTGGGAGATGTGAGCCTAGAAGTGGGAGTCTTTCTCGCTCTCACTACAGTGCCTTCCCTGAGACTGCAAAGACAGCCTCTACAAAGTGAGAGATACATTTGGGGTGACTGTTTTCTTTGCAAATCATCTTTTTAATTTTAGGGGCTTAACATCAATTACCTTCAAATTGCAAGCCACTCCAAGGCATTTTAAAACTAATTTGATTTAGCAAATGTCAATGTACCTGCAGCTTGTCGTTCGAATACCTGTCGCACAAAGCAAGTGCAACTGGATCCCGACTTGAGATGTTAGCTGAGGTGCATTATCGGGATGACTAACACCATCTGTGAGGTCGGGGGTTAGTTTGTTGTTGTCTGCAAGGAGAAGAAACTGAAAATTTACATAAAGAAGTCATGAGTGTAAGGCTCTGATTTGTACTCAATTCATTGGTAATTCATCCAAATACTCAGAGAAGTAGAAATAAAATCTAATAGCCCCAAACTCAAATTATTTCTCCTCCAGGACAAAGAGGTCTCCTCGTGATCTCAAATCATGACTGTAGAACACAAGGACAGTGAAAAAGAAACAGTCAGTGATCATCCATTACATTGGCTCTTAGAACTCAGAGACAAGTTTTAAAAGTCCAGGCCTTTGATTTCTAAGAACCGAGACTGATGGAACATAACAACCTGGCTAAAATTTTCTAGCCGAAAGTTCAGATTTACTGACCTACTATCTGTCATACCCTATTCTGGTAAATGGGACTCCATGGATAGCAACACACTATCAGCCACAATACCAGCTTAATGGAGAGGCTGTCTTCCAGATAAAAAGTAACTGGAAAGAAGAGGAAATAAGGTCTAGAAAAGGGAAAAGCTGAAAAGAGACCCACTGAGAACAGATCCTCATGGGATGGCATCCATGTATGTGCAAACCCACATAATTCACACACACTCCTCACCTTGGACCCTTCCCTCAGAGAGTTTCACTGCAATAGTCAAACTTTTTCTGCCTCAGGACCTTGGACAAGGCAGGAAGAAGCAAGCAGGGATTCAGTGATGGCAGCTTGGAACATGTAAATCAGATCATCCTCCTTTACAATGCCATTGCTCCATAGATTTTTCATCACAATGCTCCATAACCCTTGACATCACAATGCTCCATGACGCTTGTCATCACAATGCACCATGCCTTGTCATCACAATGCTCCATGTCTTTGTCATCACAATGTTCCAGGCCACTTCTCATCACAATGCTCCATGCTTTTGTCATCACAATGCTCCATGACCCATGTCATCACAATGCTCCATGTCCATGGCATCACAATGCTCCATAACCCATGTCATCACAATGTTCAGGACTCCTGTCATCACAAGGCTACATGCCCTTCTCATCAAAATGCTCCATGCGCTTGTCATCACAATGCTCCATGACCCATGTCATCACAATGCGCCATGCGCTTGTCATCACAATGCTCCACAACCTTGTCATCACAATGCTCCATAAACCTTGTCATCACGATGCTCCATGCACTTCTCATCAAAATGCTCTCACCACTGATATCACAATGTTCCATCACTAGTCATCACAATACTCCCTCACCCGTCATCACAACGTTCCATGACCCCTGTCATCACAATGCTACATGCCCTTTTCATCACAATGCTCCATGACCCCTGACATCACAATGTTCCATAACCCCTGTCATCAAAATATTCCATGACCCTTTTCATCAAATTGCTCCATGACTCTGTTATCACAATGCTCCCTGCCCTTCTCATCACAATGCACCACGCCCTTGTCATCAAAATGCTCCATGACCTTTGTCATCACAAAGCTCCATGACCCTTGGCATCACAATGCTCCATGCCATTGGCATCACAATGCTCCATGAACCCTCTCATCACATTGCTCCATGCCCTTGTCATCACAAAGCTCCATGACGCTTGTCATCACAATGCTCGATGCCCTTCTCATCACAATGCTCCATGCCCTTGTCATTACAATCCTCCATGACCCATGTATCACAGTGTTCCGTGCCCTTGTCATCACAATGCTCCATGCCCACTCTCATCACAATAATCCAAGAAAGTTTTCAGACCAATGCTCCATGCCCTTGTCATCACAATGCTCCATTACCCCTGTCAAAAAAATGCTCCATGACCCCTGCCATCAGAATGTTCCACAGCCTTGTCATCACAAGGCTCCATGACCCTTGTCATCACAATGCTCCAAGACCCCTGTAATCACAATGCTCCATGCCCTTGTCATCACAAAGTTCCATGACGCATGTCATCACAATGCTCCATGGCCTTCTCATCACAATGCTCCATGCCCTTGTCATCACAATGCTCCAAGACACCTCTAATCACAATGCTCCATGCCCCTTTTCATCTCAATGCTCCATGAACCCTGTCATCACAATGCACCATGCCCATCATCATAATGCTTCATGCTATTGTCATCACAATGAAATCAAAATGCTCCATGACCTCTGTCATCACAATGCTCCAAACCCTTGTGACCACAATGTTCCATAACACTTGTCATCACAACGCCCCATGACGCTCGCCATCACAATTATCCGTGGTCTTCTCATCACAATGCTCCATGAACTTTGTCATCACAATGCTCAATACACTTGTCATCACAATGCTCCCTGACACTTGTCGTCAGTATGCTCCTTGAACCCTGTCATGACAAGGCTCCATGCCTTTTTCATCACAATGATCCATGCCCTTTTCATCACAATGCTCCAAGACCCCTGTAATCACAATGCTCCATGCCCTTGTCATCACAAAGCTCCATGACGCATGTCATCACAATGCTCCATGGCCTTCTCATCACAATGCTCCATGCCCTTGTCATCACAATGCTCCAAGACCCCTGTAATCACAATGCTCCATGCCCCTTTTCATCAGAATGCTCCATGAGACTTGTCATCACAAGGCTCCATGGTCTTCTCATCACAATGCTCCAGGACCTTGTCATCACAATGCTCCATTCCCTTGTCATCACAATGCTCCATGACCCCTGTCATCACAATACTCCATGAACATTTTCAGCCCAATGCTCCATGACCTTCTCATCACAATGCTCCATGACCCCTGTCATCACAATGCTCCATGACCACTGTCACCACAACGCTCCATGACCCCTGACAACACAATGATCCAGGACTCTTGTCATCAAAATGCTCCATGACCCTTGTCATCACAATGATCCAGGCCCTTGTCATCCCAATGCTCCATGATCCCTGTAATCACAATGCTCCGTGACGCTTGTCATCACAGTGCTCCATGACCCTTGTCATCACAATGCTCCATGCCTTTGTCAGCAAAATGCTACATGACCTTGTCATCACAATGCTCCATGTGCTTGTCATCACAATACTCCATTACCATTGTCATCACAATCCTCCATGAACCTTGGGATCACATTGCTTCATGCCCTTGTCATCACAATGCTCCATGCTCCTTGAAATCAAAATGATCCATGACCTCTGTCATCACAATGCTCCAAACCCTTGTGATCACAATGTTCCATAACACTTGTCATCACAACGCCCCATGATGCCTGTCATCACAATACTCCATGCCCTTGTCATCACAATGCTCCATGACCTTTGTCATCACAATGCTCAATACACTTGTCATCACAATGCTCCCTGACACTTGTCGTCAGAATGCTCCTTGAACCCTGTCATGAAAAGGTTCCATGCCTTTTTCATCACAATGCTCCATGACCCCTGTCATCACAATGCTCCATGACCACTGTCACCACAACGCTCCATGACCCCTGACAACACAATGCTCCATGACCACTGTCATCACAACGCTCCATGACCCCTGACAACACAATGATCCGGGACTCTTGTCATCAAAATGCTCCATGACCCCTGTCATCACAATACTCCATGAACATTTTCAGCCCAATGCTCCATGACCTTCTCATCACAATGCTCCATGACCCCTGTCATCACAATGCTCCATGACCACTGTCATCACAATGCTCCATGACCCCTGACAACACAATGATCCGGGACTCTTGTCATCAAAATGCTCCATGACCCTTGTCATCACAATGATCCAGGCCCTTGTCATCCCAATGCTCCATGATCCCTGTAATCACAATGCTCCGTGACGCTTGTCATCACAGTGCTCCATGACCCTTGTCATCACAATGCTCCATGCCTTTGTCAGCAAAATGCTACATGACCTTGTCATCACAATGCTCCATGTGCTTGTCATCACAATACTCCATTACCATTGTCATCACAATCCTCCATGAACCTTGGGATCACATTGCTTCATGCCCTTGTCATCACAATGCTCCATGCTCCTTGAAATCAAAATGATCCATGACCTCTGTCATCACAATGCTCCAAACCCTTGTGATCACAATGTTCCATAACACTTGTCATCACAACACCCCATGATGCCTGTCATCACAATACTCCATGCCCTTGTCATCACAATGCTCTATGACCTTTGTCATCACAATGCTCAATACACTTGTCATCACAATGCTCCCTGACACTTGTCATCAGAATGCTCCTTGAACCCTGTCATGAAAAGGTTCCATGCCTTTTTCATCACAATGATCCATGCCCTTTTCATCACAATGCTCTATGCCATTGTCATCACAATACTCCACAAGCTTGTCATCAGAATGCTCCATGACCCTTGTCATCACAATGCTAAATGACCCCTGTGATCACAATGCTCCATGTCCCTTGTCATTACAGTGCTCCATGACACTCGTCATCACAATTATCCATGGTCTTCTCATCACAATGCTCCATGGTCTTGCCATCACAATGCTCCATGCCCTGGTCATCACAATGCTCCATGTCCCTTGTCATCACAATGCTCCACATCCTTGTCATCACAATGCTCCATGACACTTCTCATCACAATGTTACATGCTCTTGTCATCACAATTCTCCGTGCACTTGTCATCGCAATGCTCCATGACCCCTGTCATAGCAAGTTCCATGTCCCTTGTCATTACAGTGCTCCATGACACTCGTCATCACAATTATCCATGGTCTTCTCATCACAATGCTCCATGGTCTTGCCATCACAATGCTCCATGCCCTGGTCATCACAATGCTCCATGACCCTTGTCATCACAATGCTCCATGTGCTTGTCATCACAATGCTCCATGACCCGTGTCATCACAATGCTCCATGCTGTTGTCTTCACAATGCTCAATTACCCGTCATCACAGTGCTCCATGCACTTGTCATCACAATGCTCCCTCACCCCTGTCACCACAATGCTACATGCCCTTATCATCACAATGTTCCTTGCCCTTGTCATCACAATGCTCCATGACCCTTGTCATCACAATGCTCCATGCCCCCTCTCATCACAATACTCCATGATCCTCTTCAGCCCAATGTTCTATGCCCTTGTCATCACAATGCTCCATGACCCCTGTAATCACAAGGCTACATGCCCCTGTCATCACAATGCTCCAAGCCCTTGTCATCACAATGCTCCATGACCCTTGGCATCACAATGCTCCATGACCCCTGTCATCACAATGCTCCATGACCCTTGTCATCACAACGCTCCATGACCCTTGTCATCACAATCCTCCATGACCCCTGGCATCTCAATGCTCCATGCCATTGGCATCACAATGCTCCATGACCCCTGTCATCACAATGCTCCATGACCCCTGTCATCACAATGCTCCATGCCCTTGTCATCACAATGTTCCATGCCCCGTCATCACAATGCTCCATGACCCTTGTTATCACAATGCTCCACGACCCTTGTTCCTTCAGGCTTCATGAGCACCCTCCACAGCTTAATGCCACTTTAAACTTTGGCTCAAATGTTTAAATTTGCTTTCCTACCCACTAGCGACAAACTTCACCTTGATTGTAACTAGCAGTAGGTGGTATAATTTGAACATATTACATATTAGCCCCCAAATTATATAAATATATGACATCCCTACATTATGAAGGATATCAAGGTAACTAAGTTCTTTGAATATATTTTTAAGTACAACAGTTCTCACATTAGGCAGTAATTTCTGTGTTCATGTGTCTGTCTCCCTCACTAGACTTTGAGTGTTTTAAGTGTGAAGACCACCTTGTTGAGAAAGTAGTGCAATGCCTGACACATCATTCAATTAATATCTGATGAATTAGTGAACAAATAAATGTACATATGTCCAACGACAATGTAGCTAAAAGCCGAGATTCTGAGGCCAGACTACCTGGATTCTAATCCCAGCTCCATCCTTATGAGCTGTGTGACTTTGGACATATTGTTTAATCTATCTCTTGAATTTTCAGATTCCTCATCTATAAAACGTTGCAATATGACTATATACTTCATAGAATGTATATCACAGCACCTGACACAAAGTAAGTGTTATCAAATGCAAGTCCATGTGCCTGATGCACAGTGAGGCCAAACAATACCAAAACGTCAGAGTTTGGAGCAGACAAAGGTTTATTGCAGGGCCATGCAAGGAGACAGGTGCCTCATGCCTTAAAAACCCAGAACTCCCCAAAAGCTTTCAGCAAGCCCTTTATAGGAAAGGTGAGGGAGTGGCATGATTAGTTGTTGCAGACTTCTTGGTGTCAGAGTCTTTGTTCTTGAGGTTAGGTCATGGTCAGGTCACGATGTTCCTGTAAACCTCCACCAAAATAAACATTATTCTTTGTTCTGACAAGAAAGGACAAGGTCCCAAAGGCTCAACTCTCGCCCTCCGAGGTTCAGGCCTGGCTATGAGGAGGGGTCCCTGCACAGGCTGGTTACCCTCCCGGGGAGCATTCATCCAGCACCCAGTCTGGGTCCTCCCGCCAGTGCCCAGCCCCGGCTGAGGAGGCAGATCTCAGCTGGTGGCACCCTGAGGGCCAGACCCTGCTCAGCCATCATCACTGAGCAAGCCAGGCTCCCAGGACCCAGCTGGCCCTCAGGCTTTTCTTTTTTTTTTCTTTAGTATTTATGTATTTATTTAGGCTGCGCTGGGTCTTAGTTGCGGCACGCAGGATCCTCGTTGCGGCATGCGGACTCAGCTGTGGCATGCATGCGGGATCTAGTTCCCTGACCAGGGATCGAACCCAGGGCCCCTGCACTGGGAGAACAGAGTCTTACCCACTGGACCACCAGGGAAGTCCCTCAGACTACCTTTTTTTTTTTTTTTTTTTGCCGTACGCGAGCCTCTCCCTGTTGTGGCCTCTCCCGTTGCGGAGCACAGGCTCCGGACGCACAGGTTCAGCGGCCATGGCTCACGGACCCAGCCGCTCCACGGTACGTGGGATCTTCCCGGACCGGGGCACGAACCCGTGTCCCCTCCATCGGCAGGCGGACTCTCAACCACTGTGCCACCAGGGAAGCCCAGACTTTTCATTTAAACTGGAAAGAATCATTTGTTTAGGATCAATAGGAATACGTGTAGCAAATACCAATCAGGTTAATTCCCAGCTCACAACTGCCTCTCTTTGGGAATAGCGCCAACCACAGAGGTGGACCCGAAGTAATAATGTGCAATGTCCTTGCAACTTAGCCCTGACCTCTGGCCACCTCCTACGGGTAGACAACTGATCTAAGCTGGACCAATTTTTGAAACTTGAACAGAGAGACTGAAGCTGGTTCAAGCTGTTACCTTAGTGGCGGTGTCCATATATTCCAGTTGCTGAAGCCTCCACGGACTGCGACCTAAGGAGATGCCACCACCAGGTCGCAGAGGTTGGGGTGTGGGAGAGGTTCGCTGCTGCTTCCAGGCCTGGGCCTGGCCAGTGGGCGGCCGTGGAGAGGGCTCTAGAGCTCTGCGGGACACAGCCCTCAGCCTGTCCCCGCCCGGGCCCCCCAGCTCACCCGCCACGCCCGAAGCCAGAGGCCCTGGAGCGCCCGAGGGAGAAGGACGCGATCCGCCTCTCACCGAACCCTCTGCTTGGAGGACCGCTGCGAGGCTGACTGCCGGCCGCGCTCAGGGTCTCGCGATAACTGTCTGGCTCTAACAGCTGCGCGCTCGCAAGGCCCCTATCACATAAGTACTCAATAAATATGTTTCTATTGTTACTGCAATTCACAGTGTCTGGCCACCATAGCTACCAAAAGATTCCAACCATTTAGCTGGTTTAATCCCCAACTTTAGTCAAGAAAACCCCATTTTGTAAGCCTTCATTTTACAAGCTGAGACATGATTTAACGGGCTTACAGAACGTGGAAGAGTTCCAGGCACAGGTGGTGGGGAGCAGCTGTTTTCCATCTCTGCTGAGGACCAGCTGAGAGTCTCAAAGAGCCACATGAGTGATTTGGGTGGAAAGTACTAGGAATAGCTTCCTAATAATGTGTAAGAGTGTGAAACCCTAGCCTGAAACCTCAGGGGAATCCATGGAATCCTTCTCTCTTGAGATTCTTTAAAAATGGGATACTTAATCGGCTCTAAGTTGGATAAAGACCAGGAAAGCATCTCACATTAAAATAACAATAGTTTGCATGGGTCAAGTCTGAGTTGCACTGCTGTTGACCTAGTTCCTGCAAAGTACCATTACCTGGAGATACATATAAAAAGGAAGAGAGTATGGGAAGCAGATTCCTCTACTTAGTGAGATCGCAATGAAAACAGTTTAATATGCTCTAAATCCTCATTCAAAATAACTTTAAATCTCATTAAGAGACCATTTCTGAAGGATCTGAATGAATGGTGCCTGGTATAAGTACTTCCTGAGAGCAGGCAGTGTTGAAGGCCGTGTTTGAGGCAAACCCAGGTAAGTACCTAATACCGTATTACATGCAGACCATGCCATATGCAATTTCCAGCTTAAGATGACAAAAACAAGAGGGGAAAAGGCACTTCCATGCCACTCTCTTGGTGGGGGAAGTGTCAGAGAAACCCCTGTGAGTGGAGAGACACAAATTACACACCTATTATTCTTTTCACGTGCAAGAGTGCTTTGCATATTTCCTGTGGGAAGAAAATATTCTGATTTTAGTGAAGAGGTGGATGCAGTCTCCTGCCCTTCTTGGTTGCTCAGAAGAAGAAACCAAAGAGAAAGGAGATTTCTAGGGTAAAGAAAAAAGGTAGCAGAGACTTTGCTCCTGAGCAACCTGAAGCTTGAGTTAGGGCTGAAAGAGGAGTATGCATAGGTGACTGAGGAAGCAAGGCTTGTTTGCAGTTTTATAGTCATATAAGGGGATTAGACAGAAGGCAGGAATGGTGATATGTGATAAAGACGCTTAAATGGAATTTAACGGTTTATTCCCTTCCAAATTACTGAACATTAGGTTTAAATGTTTCCATATAAATATTAAATTATATGTATATAGCAGGATCGCAAATTTGCACATTACCACTCAGTTTTTTAAGAAAAATGTAGCTTCTTTATTTCCTATAACTATTCTTCCTCCAAGCTCATACCCCATTGAGGAGTAGGGGCAAAAACAAACTTGCCAATTAACAATATCTCAGTTTCTTCCCTTTTAAACGGCATCTTTGGGTAATTCCCTTTTTAAAAGAGAGAAAATTCTGTTTATCTCCTCTCCCTAAAATGGCCTATGGTGATGGGAAAAAAGACCTATGGCTGACACGGTCAGCCTTACACCTTGCAGGTAGCTGGTCTGGCCCGGCGCTGACCTGGCATCTGCAGGGAAGAACTGGTCCCTTGTGGCCTTTTGGGACACTGTGCAATCATTGCCTGTAAGAGTCCACATACACCAGACTGCAGGGAGCTGGAGGCTCTGCCTCAGACCATGGTCAAACCCAAGGCCAAGATGCTATGGCTCCCAAGCCAAAGCCAGCTTCTCCTTGGCCTGCAGAGGCTTGCAGCCTCTCGGGAGCTATAGATGAGGAAAGGCCTCAGTGTTCTCAGGCTCCCGGTTCCCAGCAGCATATTTCTAGCACAACCTGTTCTACTCCCCAAGCTTCCACCTTGTAAAGGAGGAACAAAGTATTTTCTTCTTACAGCTGCATTTGCTTTGTTTCACCACAACTGGTTTTAACCCCTAAAGCTCTAAAACAGTCATGACCTTTAGCAAACTCACCACCATCACGACCACTAAAAAAAGCTGATAAACAACCAAGAACTCTGAGAGACCCCAGTTCATCATACCCTTACTAGGCCCAACTGAGGGCTCTTTCCTGACGAATGAACGACAGGACTTGTTTTAACCGACCATGCTCCATGTTAATGGATGCATTCTGACTTTGCCAGAGTACAAGCTTCCAATCATGAATTAGCATAAGTACCATGGTCTCCTCCCTTTCTAGTGCATAAAACCCTCTGATTTTCCCCTCATAAAATGTGTCCACTGCTGCACATATTACTTCCTGTGCCTGGGAAGTAACTAATCTCAGTACCTGCTTTGTTGACACTGTAGTCGCTCATTTACCATGAATAATCCCAACGGGAGGCAGAAGTGAGGACACAGGCATCTGATGTCTTTACCTTCCTCTTTGGTCCTCACTCTCCTCCTCTAAAGTGCTTCTTTTTATGGGGTAGGACTTCCCCTATGTCATTGTTCCTGGGGGCACTAAGCCACATGACCTAACATTGGTGGCAGGTGGGATTCAGGGAGAGAAACTGGCTTAGTCATAAGAACACCTATTGAGAAGTAATTTTAAATTATTCTTCCCATTATACACCTGTATCAAGAAAGAAAAATCTCATACAGATGGCCAACAGACACATGAAAAGATGCTCAACATCGCTAATTATTAGAGAAATGCAAATCAAAACTACAATGAGGTACCACCTCACACTGGTCAGAATGCTCATCATTAAAATGTCTACAAATAACAAATGCTGGAGAGGGTGTGGAGAAAAAGGAACCCTCCTACACTGTTGGTGAGAATGTAAATTGGTACAGCCACTATGGAAAACAGCATGGAGGTTCCTCAAAAAACTAAAACTAGAGTTGCCATGTGATCCCTGCAATCCTACCCCTGGGCATATATCCAGAGAAAACCATAATTTGAAAAGAGAAATGAACCCCAATATTCAGAGCAGCACTATTTACAAGAGTCAAGACATAGAAGCAACCTAAATGTCCATCAACAGATGAACGGATAAAGAAGATGTGGTACATATATACAATGGAATACTACTCAGCCATAAAAAAGAATGAAATAATGCCATTTGCAGCAACATGGATGGACCTAGAGGTTATCACACTATGTGAAACAATTCAGAAAGAGAAAGACAAATACCATATATCACGGATATGTGGAATCTAAAATATGACGCAAATGAACTTATTTACGAAACAGAAACAGACTCACAGACACAGAAAACAGACTTGTGGTTGCCAAGGGGGAGGGGGAATGGGGGAGGAATGGGTTGGGAATTTGGGATTAGCAGATGCAAACTATTATACACAGAATGGATCAACAACAAGATCCTACTGTATAGCACAGGGAACTATATTCAATATCCTGTGATAAACCATAATGGAAGAGAATATTAAAAAAGAATGTATATATGTATAACTGAATCACTTTGCTGTACAGTAGGAATTAATCAACTATACTTCAAAAATATAATTTAAAAAAAGAATGAAAAATCCACAGTTTAATATCATAGGCAACAAGATAAGGCAATTTTACTTATTAGATTATATACTAATAATTTTTTTAAAACATACACATAAAATGCTTAGCATGTACTAGGTACTTTTTTAAGAGCTTGACTCCTTTCATTCTTGCACTGTCCCTATATGGTAAGTACTATTGTAATTATCATCCTCATTTTATAGATGAGGGAACTGAAGCACAGGACAGTTAGATAACCCTGTCCAAGACTACAAGATGAACTGTGGATGAGCCAGGATTCAAGTCTAAACAATTTGGTGCCTATGAAACTCACAAACTGCTGACATGGTACCGCCACTGGGTGTCAGCATACCAAACTGAAGGGGCTGCAGTCTTTTTTAGGGAAAAAGGGAACAGCACTTACTGAGGGCCTTCTAGATGCAAAACACTGGTGCACACATTTCCCAATTTAATCTGAGAGATGAATAAACTTTTTAGAGAACAGAATATGCAATATTTAGTTAACAGAGTAACCAATTTGCATCAGAGGAGCTTTTGTCCATATTTTTTTAACTGAAAAAATAGCGGTAGACTTAGAAGTTAAGAGGATCATTCCCTAGATTCTCCATTAACAAAGGGCTTTTACCAGCTGTTCACACCTATCACACAATGAAACCATTATTAGAAAGACTTCAGGGAAGAGACCACTCAATGTGCTCTCTCCCTCTGCAAAAACCAGCAGGAGACAAGCATCTGCTATAAAATTATCTGGTTTAATCGCTATCAACATCAGAACCATATTACATTAAAGTACAAAACCTGTAATGTACAATTACACATACAAAAAATGTTCTTTGTGAGGAACAATTTTCAGCAAATCTGACAAACAGCAAGAGTTACTCCTATTGGGGGTTTGAAAGGAGAAATGGAAATTTCCAAGATGTCCCCCTCCTCCCTCTGGCTCCTCTGACCCTCCGAACATCAATTTGCAAAGGCCCAAGGGAGGAAGGGAGGTATTAACAAACTCAGGCACTCATTCCTCCTCTCTTATGGAAGGAGTGAATTTTTAGGGAACATTTTCCATCCTTTATTACACTGATGTTCCATCCATCTGCATCATTAGGTTCAGTAGTTACCATGACAATATGATGCCTACAGCAATCTAACTTGATAGCCAGATGCCAGAATGTGGAAAAATAGGACCAGCTAAGAAAGTGAGAGAAATATAATTAATCTGAACCACATAAAAAATGTGCACAAAACTAAAACCAAGAGGGAAACTGCCAAAATGTCACCCAAGAGGGAATGATGACGGGAAACAATGATAAGTTTCCGAGATTCAAAACTTCTTTGCTAACTAGAGCCATGAATTGGTCTGTAACTAAGGCTGAGGAAGAAGTCAATGTTAGTCTCGAATATTGCTCTGAGTGGCTCTCCCCCAGTAATTTCCTGCTGCTGAGCCTAGTGGTGTCATCACTGATTCCAGCAGTGGGATTCTTAGGCCCTGAATTTCCTGAGGATCTCAAGCCACATTCTAAGTGCTGCTGCCAGAGCATTCTGCTCACCTCCAGTCTGCTGTTATGCCCAGCTTTTCCATCTGATGAAGTCATTTGCACCATCATTCTGAAGCTAATCTTAAGAGACTGAACTGAGCTATGTCCTGGGAGACCCTGTCCCCTTGCGTTCTCTATGCCCCATGGAGGCAACAGGCTAGCACAACCCTCTTGGGGGCCCTGATGTGGCAGAGGGGCTGGGAGATTAAGAAACGAGAACAACATAAAAGTTGTGCTTCAGGGAGACCAGCCTGGGATGGGTGGTCCTTCTCATCACAGCTGGGTTGGATAGCGGCGCTGAGCTAGGCGATTTGGCCGGTTCAGGCTGGTAGCCATGGAGAGCTGGAAAAGAACAAGCATGGCACTAGATTATAGCCCCAAGCATGACTCCAACCAGGGCTGACTGGCTGGATTGAGCTTGGGCATCCTGAGGGTCTAGAAGCCCTTCTGCTGTATTTGGCTTCCCATGGTGGTGTTCTCATTATTCACTTTCACCCAACACCTTCACCTCTTAAATAAGGAGAAAGAAATTCAATTTTATATAGAAGGGAGGCCAGTAATGCATCAGAACAAGCAGTCTGCCCCACATCATGCAGAAGCAGGGACTTTAGCTTCAATCAAACTTTGCAAAGATCCCCTCGCCCCCAGGACACAGCCCTGGTGCAACCACACCATTGACACCAACACCAAGTGTCTCTCCTGAGTCTCAAGACTTACGAAAGGTCAAGTGCAATATTAATAACAGTGACATTGACTGAGCATTTTCTGAGTGCCAGTCCCTTCACAGACATGCTCCGGTTTAATCCTCACAACTGCCTGCTGAGGTAGCTACTACTAACCCTATTTTACAGATGCAGAAACTGAGACTTAGAGAGGTTAGTCGTTGCTCAAGAACTCAGGCACAGTAATTTGTTATAAGTAAGTTATAAACCTGGGTCTCCTTAATCCAGAACCCATGCTCCTAACCCCTCTCTCTCAGGGCCTCCTTACCTGGGGGACCTGGGATGGGTTGTAGAGAGGGACAGCCCCTTTCAAGGGGGGTGGGGGAAGCAGAACACCAGGGTTGAAGGAGAGCCCGGAGGAAACACCCTGTGATGGAAAATAATGGAAAATCCTCTTAGTCACCACTCCCCAGATTCCAGAACATCAAGGGCTTCCCTGAGCATCAACTTTGGTCAAGAGATGCAGATATGATACAGCTCAGGGAATACTGAGCAAACAAACGTGGTTCAAGTGGGCACAGCCAACCCCTGGGTCAAGGGTGACATTGCAGAGCCTTGGGTGCTGCTGCATGAGAAGAAAAGGTCATAATAAATGTATTAATAGCATCATAAAAAGTAACCTCATATTCTTCGAAAGACCTAGAATACTACAAGAGTGCTGTAACCAGGCCACAAGAAATAAACATGTTTTCCTAGCAATTGGCATGAAATCCATACTGGTGTGGACAATTCATCAAGAGTTTATCACAGCCCTTGCCAAGGATACTGGTGAACTCTGGCTCCTACTGGGACAGGGAAAAAGGTCGTTCTCTTTTTTTTGTTTGTTTTTTTTTTTGGCCATGCCACATGGCATGCGGGATCTTAGTTCCCCAACCAGGGATTGAACCCACCACCCCTGCAGTGGAAGCACACAGTCTTAACCACTGGACCGCCAGGGAAGTCCCAAGGCCGTTCTCTAGACATCACCTAAGGAAGCAGTTATGGGTTAACTCCTGTTCCCCCCAAACTTCATATGTTGAAGTCCTAACCCCAGCACCTCAGAATGTATTTGGAGACAGTGTCTTTAAAGAGGTGATTAAGGGGGCTTCCCTGGTGGTGCAGTGGTTGAGAGTCCGCCTGCCGATGCAGGGGACACGGGTTCATGCCCCGGTCCGGGAAGATCCCACATGCCACGGAGCGGCTGGGCCCGTGAGCCATGGCCGCTGAGCCTGCGCGTCCGGAGCCTGTGCTCCGCAACGGGAGAGGCCACAACAGTGAGAGGCCCGCATACCGGAAAAAAAAAAAAAAATTTAAAGAGCTGATTAAGGTAACATGAAGCCATTAGAGTGGCCCTAACCCATCATGATCGGTGTTCTTATAAGAAAAGAAAATTTGGACATAGACACACACTGAGGTAAGACCATGTAAAGACTCAGGGAGAAGATGGCCAGCTACAAGCCAAGGAGAGAAGCTGCGGGAGAAACCCACACTGCCGGCACCTTCATCTCAGATCTCCAGCCTCCAGAACTGGGAGGAAGGAAGTTTCTGGTGTTTAAATGGCACAGTCTCTGATACCTCGTTCTGGCAGCCCTAGCAAACTAATACAGACGCTTTCTCCATATCCTCCACGAGTCAGGCCCTCACAGGGCGGCACCTGCAGCCCACGTGAAAGTTCAGTCCACACAGAGGCGGCTGGTGGGCTGCTCACCTGAGGTCCTGACATGCCTCCACTCCCCGTGCCCTCGGCTGTCCCCGCCCCGGACGCTGATCCTTGGGCTTCACTGCCACCTAGGAAGAAATGAGTCGGGGGTGTTCCCGCTGCTCGGGACAGAGGAGTCCCCACTCCCAGAAGGCACCCCCCACGCCCCCGGGGAGCACAGAGAGGACCACAGACAGCCCAGAGGACATGAGGTTGGCGGTACCTGTGTCCCTGGAGAAGGCGCCGGCATCCGGCAGAGACTGGGGAGCTGGGGGCGGCGTCGGCGAGAGGCCCGGGCTGGGCCGGGGTGGATCAGATGCTCGCGGGGCTTCCTGCTTAGTGCAGAAAGGAAGGTGTCCCTGACGGTAGCTAAACCGGTGCTGCCTGCTTGTACTCCTGCAGGGCCCACATGGCGGCCAGATGCTGGCCTTCTCTCCCCCAAGTTCCATTTTCTTTATGCCGGTCCTCTGCTCAATGATCCAAGTTAACTCCTGTCCCTCAAAAGTTAAATTTCTTCATCCTGACTTCTAAGGCCTTTCATCATCTGCCTTTCCCCTCACTGGACCAATTTGTTTCCCACAATCTTCCATCGCTAAACCTGTTTCACCCGGCCCAGGGTAGAGATGCCAGCTCCAGACCCTCCTAGGGCCCCTGGAAGGGGGAGCTTCCGGCCCTCCCTGCCCAGGTTACCTCGGAGTCAGGACCGTCAGATGCATCCTCGTCTCCAGAGGGGGGCGCGTCGCCGGCGGGCTTCGGGCGAAACCAGCTGAGCCAGCCAAACCCCAAGCCCTGGAGGGAGGAGGGCGAGTTCTGTGGCCTGCAGGGTTGCTTCTCCCTCTGCATCTGAGATTAGCCAGCCCCGCCCCCACCTGTGATGCCGGTGAGACCGGAGGGGCGGGGGCACCACCGAAGCCCAGATTCCCAGCTCTGCTCCGCCATCTGGGAAGAGAAGAATCCCTCCACCTTTGTTTTCTCCTTCGCGTCTCCCAGCTTTCCTCTCTGGGCGGTGTCTTCGGAAGACTTTTTCTTCTCTGCCTCGTCGGAGGACTCCCCCTCATCCTCCCTGACTGATACAGCGGAACTCTCAGACATATTTCGTGCTCTGGGAATCGGTGGCACCTGGGATTAAGGAAAACAGAAGTAGCATTTTTATAGCACTTGACAGGTTGCAAAGGCACATTTACACGTACTCCCTCACCTGACCGACTCAGTAAAGCAGTGGGGAGAGCCCGTGCTCCGCAACAAGAGAAGCCACCGCTCGAAGCAACCAGAGAAAGCCCGAGCGCAGCAACGAAGACCCAACGCAGCCAAACATAAATAAATTTATTTAAAAAAGGAAAGGTTAAGCAACCTAAGGTCACAAAACTAGTAAACGGCAGAGCAAGGATGTAAACTTAAGCAGTCTGACTCTCCTTCTAGGAATTTCTCCTATTTGAATAAATTTGAGGAATAGACAAGGGCTTATATACTAGAATGTCCATCATTGTGTTTTACATGAGGGGAAGAGAAGGGAGGAGTAGCGAGAAAGAGTGGGAAAGAGAAGAGACACACTTGAAGTGTTTAACAACGGGGGAAAGATGAATTAAAATCTGAGCTCCTCCCAGGGCCTACCAGGCCCTCCATGACCCAGTCTCTCTCTGCCTCTCTGGTCTTGCTTCTTAGCCCTCTCCCCTGTTGCTCCCCACTTTCTAGATACAGTGATTCCATGCTCTTCCTCGATTGCACCAAGTCAGTCCCATTGTAGGCCCTTTGCTCTCCCTGTTCCCTCTGCCTGGAACACTTGTTCCCTGAATACTCACGTGGCTTCCGTCCACCCTCCATGCTGACCTCAGAGATGCCTTCCCTTCCACTCCATGTAAAGTAACATCCCTCATGCACACAGTGGTTTATTTGCAGTCACCTCCATGGAACAGAAGCCCCATGAGGGCAGGCTTTGTCTGCTTCCCTGTGTACCCCCAGCCCCTGTAACAGTGCCAGGTATGTTGTAGGAACTCAGTATTTGTGAATGAATAAATGCATGAGTGATGGTATGTCCATACAATGGATTTTATCACACCAGTATTAAAAATCCTATTTAGGAATGACATGGAAAATCTCAATTTTATAGTATTAAATAAATAGAAAATAAAGTTTCACCTACATATGTTCTTAACCATTTAAAAACGCATGTGTGTATGTATACACATTTATATACACACATATATACATAGACGGGTCTCACCCACTTTTTGAAAGTTTGCATTATGCCACTTTGCTTTTACCAAAGACCTACATTAGTACCTGTTTTCCCTAAACAAAAAAAAGTCCACAGAGGAGTTTCACTTTTACAAAAAAAGTCAAAAAGTGAAAAAAGCATTCAGCGTTTGTTTTGTAGGAGCTGTTATAGAGGCAGAGTGTACCCTAAGCAGTGAGAGTGGCCTGCCAATCTCCTTCCCAGAAACTACGCTCAGCATCTCCGCATCAAGACATCATAGCTTTGAACTGTGTCTGTGAGCACCTGTGCCTCCTTTCGGTTTATCTTGTGCACTGTTAGCAAGACGTGTACTGAGGTGACTGCTTCTTCCCTTCATGTCATGTAGACCTATGAAAGGTTTCATGGAAAGGCTCTACATTCAGATAGCAGGAGAAACCTGTACATGGAAAAAATTTTAGAAGGAAATAATGAAAATATTTGACTATGGGCTTCTGAGTGATGTCTGTTTGACTCTTTATATGACAGTTTTTCTTCATTTTTCAAGTTTTCTATAACAATAACGTACTAATTTTTCAGTTAGAAAAATAAAAAAAGTAAAGCATAAAAGTGTTTTAAGGGCTTCCCTGGTGGCGCAGTGGTTGAGAGTCCGCCTGCCGATGCAGGGGACACGGGTTCGTGCCCCAGTCCGGGAAGATCCCACATGCCACGGAGCAGCTGGACCCATGAGCCATGGCCACTGAGCCTGCGTGTCCGGAGCCTGTGCTCTGCAACGGGAGAGGCCACAGCAGTGAGAGGCCCGCGTACCAAAAAAAAAAAATAAGTGTTTTAAGCCTTGCAGCCCGGTTACGACTTGAGAAAGTTCGCCTCCAGCCAGGCAGGTTTGGGACCAGCAATGCCTGCTGTTGGAGGGAAGGGATTCATTCATTCAATAGCTAGCTGGATGATTACTTAGACATGGTTCTCTCCAAGACCTGATGGCACACCTGGGCAGAAGAGATACAACTGTGGTAGGTCCTTCTTGGAAATAAAGCAAGGTAAAAATTAAAAGAAAGAAATATCAAGAGTCTTCCATGGTGGGGCAGCGCACAGCAAGTGTTCGGTGCAACAGTAAGAAGTGGGGGGGGGCTTCCCTGGTGGTGCAGTGGTTGAGAGTCCGCCTGCCGATGCAGGGGACACGGGTTCATGCCCCGGTCCGGGAAGATCCCACATGCCGCGGAGCGGCTGGGCCTGTGAGCCATGGCCGCTGAGCCTGCGCGTCCGGAGCCTGTGCTCCGCAACGGGAGAGGCCGCAACAGTGAGAGGCCCGCATACCGCAGAAAAAAAAAAAAAAGAAGAAGAAGAGGGCATCAGAGGGAGCAGATGTGTGAGTCCAGAGCTACACCCAGCCCTGCCGGCCCTGCCTCCATGGATTCAGGTTAGCAGGACTGAACATGAACCAGAACAAGCCTCCTCTCCACCTCTCAGGATCTGGTGTAGAAAGAAACAAGGTGAAACATGGAAGAGAGGGCTGGTGCAAGGCACAGGAAGGCATCTGTGAGTGGCAGAGAAACCGTGGCAACTGAAGGAAACCCGCAGCTCGGAGTGGGCACTGCATCCGCTAGGCTCTGTCCTCTCACCTGCGGTTTGGAAACAACCTTCTGCCCATCAGGATGCTGGAAGGTTTCTGGAGACACTGTGTTCTCCCCTACGGCACAAAACACAACAGAAATCGTGATGTGAAGTGGGGCCTTTCCCATCTATCCTGACGAAGGGTCATGGGGACACAGTTGGCTCTCCTAATTGCAAAGCAGCTGGAGCTCTGAGCCCACAGCCCCAAGTGCATCACAGTAAATGCAAAGTCCATTTGCACAAGCCTCTGAATTCCAGCCACCCCAGGACAGGCTGCTCACCCGACCTTCACCCCGAACCAAGGTCATTCCTCAGGAACCCCGGAAATCAGGGCCGCATCAAGCTGGATCTCAGGGATCCTCCCTGACCTTCCCCTCCATGTGAGTCTCCCATCTTGGACAGGACCTTGTCTTAGCAGCTCTAAGATCTGATCCTTCTGCGTGGTTTCCTGCACTTCCCTGGCATCACTCAGCGATGCTCACCCATACTCGGCCCCTGTTGTCCAAGGCCTGATGGGAGAAGACAGAAGCATGAGCCTCTGCCCGCGGTCCCTGACACTGACGACTTCAGAAAGAGGACTTGGCCTAAACTACCGCTCCAGGCACAGGTGGCGTTTCCTTGCCTTCTCCAGCCGAGATCCTAGAAACTACAGAATCCAAGGGGAAGGCAAGAGTGGCTGCGGTTGGCTGTGCTACGCTTGTCCCAGTAGAGACGGGGGCTGGAATGGGAGAGAGCCGTCTCCCTCAGAAGAACGTGAAGTACCAGGCCCTCAGTCATGTGCACACCTACCACTCAGGGCTTTACCAGCTCCCACCCCACACCCTGCACTGGTCCCTGCACCTCCCTCTTCTGCTTGCTCCCCTAGACACCTCGTCACCCAAGGTTCGCTGCCTCGCTGGCAGGTCTTACCAGGGGGCGGGTGCATCTGCTGGGCTTCCTCCCAGGCCCTTCCTCCAGGCGTCCCTGTCACCGCCACGCTGCCACCAGTCCCCGGCAGATGGGTCTCAGGAACTGAGTAAAGAGGCACCGGGACCCCCGTCTGCCCAGAACCTCCTCCTGCTGGGTAGGAGCTGGGCTGGAGGGGAAAGAGCTGCTGTGGGCTGGGATGGGCCGGGCCCATCGGCTCCAGTGTTGGCCACAGGGCTGAGCAGTCTCCAAGGGCTTCTGAGTTGCCTTGACGTCCAGAAAGATCCTGGTAGAAAGTGTCGTCTAAGGACATAGGGCAAAGAGGAGGAAGTGAGACCTGTAATGTGGCACTTGTGTGGACTAATCACACCAGGAACAATCCTGCTCTTTGGAAAGCAGCGACAAGGACAGGCCGCTTGGTGTGGCTGCCATCGATGTGATGACAAGTACAACACAGCAGTAACTGTAACACCTCTCACCGCTTATGACTCAGAGTTTACAAAACCATTTCCCTCACTACTTTGTATGATCTCTGAGCCTTAAACCAGTGGGTTGGGAGGGCAGAAATCACCATCTCATTTAACTCCACAATTTTTTGCATTTGGATAAACTTTCTCTTTTAAGGATCTCCTAAGGGACTTGGGTCCTTGAAACTTAGAATGTTGCCGGTTAAAACCCAAATCAGACTACAGAAATGATGGCTTTGCTTTTAAAGAAGCAGAACCCTTGGCCCAGGAAGGGACCTTGGTTGGTATTCATTCTGGCTCTGCCGTGTTGCTGAAGAGACAGACCAAGGTGTGGACGGGGACAATGGCTGCCCCAAGGTTATGGAACTGGTGTGGTCATCTGACCCACCCGCTCCATTGGGTGACAGGAGACACAGCTGCTTCCCAGAGGAAGTGGCCACTCAGAAACACCCAGCCTGCTCTCTTGCAGCCCTTCACCCTCACAGATCCTGGGACGCAGCAGCAAAGCTGGGAAACAGAAACCAAGGCCTGACCTTCCTTGCCACCCCCTTGCTTATCCCTGAAGGAAGTGAAAAAGGCTGGGAAACAGCCGGAAGTAAAAAGATGAGGCCCCGTCCTGACCCCACCAGGGAGCGCTGTCTGGGGAAAGGGCACAGAATTAACTGGGATAACAACATCTGCCCAACCCAATACTCAGAGGCATCCTGAAGGGAAAGGAGGGATCTGTTGAAAACACTTTGAAACCTATTTCACACGCGTGGCAATTGATGCTCAAACACCGTAGGCGCTTCCTATGTCCCCACCGCTAACGTGAAATACAGATAACCCACCGCCTCTGGCCTCAAGGAATGTATTCAGCTAGGGAGAGAATACTGACACAAGTGAAGCAATTAGATAACAACACAACAACACAAGATTAAAGCCTGAATGTGAAGCGAAAACCCTAATAATGCAGAGACAGAAGTGTCAGGGATGGGGGCTTCCCTGGAGGCGCAGTGGTTGAGAATCTGCCTGCCGATGCAGGGGATACGGGTTCGAGCCCTGGTCTGGGAAGATCCCACGTGCTGCAGAGCAACTAAGCCCGTGCGCCACAACTCCTGAGCCCACGTGCCACAACTACTGAAGCCCGCGCGCAGCAACAAAGACCCAACGCAGTCAAAAATAAATCAATTAATTAATTTTAAAAAGGAAAAAAAAAAGTGTCAGGGATGCCTGTGGTCAGTGGAGCTGTGTGGAGAGGGGGGAGCCAGACCACTGGGTCAGATGGACACAGGCAAGGAAGGCACTCCAGGAAGGGGGAGAGTCATTTCGGTTGCGTTATCTCGTATGATCAGATCCTGAGAGTCAGCTATTACACATTCAGTTCATTGGTTTGGGTACCTGTTGTTTTTCTGGCTCCCAAAATATCCGAGTGAGCAGAGCAAGGATCCCCCATGTCTCCTGCTACCTTTTGCTACGAAGATAAAGTAAACACCTCTTAAGCAACACAAAGAAAAACAAAAACAGTGAACCATGGTTTAAAATTAAGTCAAAAAAGAAACGTCAGGAGCGATAAGGTAAGGGAGTCGCAGGTGAATGCAGGGGCTGGAGGGGGAGGGGAGGGGCAGCCTCAGCCCTTCCTACCTCCCAGCTCTGCCCAGAGCAGGCAGGGACCAGGGCAGCATCCTCTCCCAGAGGAAAGGGCAAGAGGAGGGAACGAAGCCGTGGGCCCCAGAGCCCACAGCACATGTAGGAAGCAAGGGCCGTGTGTGCCTAAAAAAACCCCCCTGCCCTTTCTCAGCGACAGAGGCAGAAACAACATGGAGGAGGCCCTGTTCCAATGACTGTATAACAGTTACTACCAGCCGCTTCTGCAATTGTCAGAACAAAAAAAGGAAAGGCCCGGAAGTCTTTTAAGCAATTGCCCTACATTACATGAAAGTGACAAGGGACACAGGGAGCCATTGTTCCTCACAGAGAGATGGAAGCTTTGATGGTCAGAAAATGTATTTTCTGGGACCACAGAGAAGGGTGGCTGGGTGCTTTGGAAGAGGCTCCCACTGTCTCACACCAAACACAGGAAAGTGTTTCCACCCGGGCGCAAGGCAGCTGCGGGGAAGCTGAGTGCCACCCCTTCCCCAGTCAGGCTGTGCCTCGTGGGTGACAGGGGACCCCCAGAGCCCTCCATGGGGTCGGGGGCTTGCTGAGGTCAGTGCCTGCCTACTCTGGGTCTAGGGCAGCCAAGAGGCAAACAGAGGCCCACCCCGCTGACCTGCCCCCCACTTACCTGCAGCTCCTTGTGATGCCCCCGAAGGTGTACCAGCCAGTCCGGCTCCAGGTCCCTGTCTCCTCGGTGACGGTGGTGGTGTTCTAAAACCAGAGGATCTGACAGCTTCAGTCTCTCTGCAAGCTGTGCCAGGTTTCCAGACGGTAAGAGAGGGAAAAGGAGAGAGAGAAGTAAGTGAAATGGACAGACCACGGGGAGAGGCAGTAAGAAAAAAGAAGGGAGCCTTGACTGGTAAACCAGGCTACAAAGAATTGCCAAACAGCAAGTTCAGCAGATATCTTCCCCGAATTGCAACGTAAACACACAGTTAACCCATCTTGTTGCTAGACACTAAATAAACTATGAGGAGAAACTGTTACTCTGCTTTATGTCTCTGCAAAGCTGCCCTCAGGAGCAGCGCTTCTCAAGCTTCAGGCCTGGTAGGAACCACCTGGGACCTTTGCTAAAATGCTAGTTCTGATCCCAGAAATCTGTGGGACCTGAGATTCTGCATTTCTAACAAGCTCCCTACAAGGAGACGCCTGTGCTGCTGGTCAAGGGACTGCCTGTATCGTAAGGCTATTCCATCAGTAAGTTCCCTACTCGTCCATTCTGGGTCCTGAGCTGCCTACAACCGTCATCCTGTTGGCAGAAATTTGCCATCAAGGGGGCTCAGTACCACAGATTTTATTGATTACAGAATCCAACACTGGGCCTCATCTAAAACAAAGAAAAAATTGACGGTAGGCTGCCTTATTACTCTCAGCTAATGGATTTTTCTTCAATTAATTGGAACAACTATTTGCCTGATTGTTTTCTTCCTCAGGAACTAAAAGTTGATATGTTTGTGTTTTCTCTTTTTGAATGTATCTCACATGTGATAAAATATTCCATGCATTTAAAAGCATTTTAATAAGGATCATTTCCTGTTTTAACCACTAAAATATATTTTCTAAGCCCAGCTTTTATCATTAGAACAGTTCACCATAACAGGCAGTTTTACTGTACCAAAAAAGCAGATGCAAGAATGAATTTCCTGCATAGCACATGCCTGGTTTTCAGTCCCCCAATTTCACAGCGTCCCTTCCCGCCGCCATCCCCGCCCATAGCATCCTTCTTTGTGTGGTGTCAGGCCTCTGCTTATCACATCTGGACATGCATACGTGGTCAAAGACAGCCACGGGCTCCAATTTTACAGCATGTTCAAAGAAGACGAAATGGGGTGTCTGAGCCGCTTTACAATAGCTTTCTCTGAACACTGAAGATAACACACCTGCAGAGAACCCTCTGAGAAGCTCACCTTGATGAGTTCCACTAATAGCACAGGGTGACTGTTCTCTCCCTGGCTCAGGAGGGCTGTGCCAATGGCTTCGCAGTAATGCAAGGCCTGGGACACAAGGCCATAATCTGCCAGACGGGAAGCATAAAGGAGCTTATACACCTGTGAAGAGGAACAGGGCCAGTGATGAGCCCATCCAGGCAGGGACAGAAAGAGAGAAGTGGAGATAAGACTTCTTGGAAGTCAGCTGACTGCCAACTTCCTCTAACTCTGGATCCAAATATTAAAGAGGGCCTTGTGACATTTGGGGCATTCTATCTGTGTATGGGCACAATTCCAAATCCAGCCTGCAGTTCCGTCCTCATAGAGAAAGGGCTGGAAGGCACATCAGCTGAATCTCCCCAGGCTCTGGTCACCATGGAAATGCACTGGACTCTTCTTATCAGGCAGCCCACATCTCTGGGAAGCCTGGTGTATGTGGGGCACAGGACCAGGCACCAGGGGTATGGATAAAAGAAGAAAAAATGGCTGAGGTGCAAGGGACTTCAAGCCCAAGGGAGTGTACAGACAGAGACAGGTAAGGGCTCAGAGAAGCATGAGTGACAGAACTAAATGGAGCCTGAGGGCTGGAAATCAGACAGACCTAAGTTCAAATCCCAACTCCATGCTGGGTGTGGAACATTGAGCTAGTTACCCCACCTCCTCTCTGCGCCTTGGTTTCCTCACTATAATATGGGCATGATAATACGATCTACCCCTTGGCTGTTGTAAAGGTTCAGTGAGATAATCCATGTAAAGTCCTTAGAACAAATGGTACCCAAGAGACATGAGCCAATATCATGTAACTCCTTGGAACCTGTTTTGTAAAAGGGGGGTAATCATGCCCGGATTACCACAGGATTAGAAATCATACAGTCAAAGCATCATAACACAGTGCCAGGTGTGTAGAACTCATTCCCTAAAAACAGCTAATCTCACTGCTATCAGCCCAAAGACAGCTGAGAGGTGGGATGACTACATAACAGAAAGAAAGAGACTGAAGACCTGCATGGACCCAAAGGAGCTGGTCAGGCAGGGCTCTGCTGGAGAAGGTGGGTCTTTGGTAAAACTCTTAAAGAAGATACTAACTGGGTCATTGCCCTATAGGCAGTAATTCATTCATTTCCAAGCCTTTGTGTTTGGTGTTTGGTGTTTGGTGGTGGTGGTGTGCATGTATGTGTGTGTTGCTACCACCGAGTGCACTCTCAATACAGGCACGGAAGGAGCCATTATGGATTTAAGAAGCAACAGGGCATCCAGTAGAGAGGTTGAGAAGAGAGGTTAGAACCTGCGTGGACACCACCTGCACAGCTGCAGCCCTGGAGGGAAGAAAGAAGGATGGGAGCCAAGGACAGAGCAGGGAGGAATTTCCAGAGTTAAAAACAGAGTCATCCAGGATTTCCCAGGTGGCGCAGTGGTTGAGAGTCCACCTGCCGATGCAGGGGACACGGGTTCGTGCCCCGGTCCGGGAAGATCCCACATGCCGCGGAGCGGCTGGGTCCATGAGCCATGGCCGCTGAGCCTGTGCATCCGGAGCCTGTGCCCCGCAGCAGGAGAGGCCACAGCAGTGAGAGGCCCGCGTACCGCAAAATATAAATAAATAAATAAATAAAATTTTAAAAAGAGGTGATTAAGGGGGCTTCCCTGGTGGCACAGTGGCCCGGTCCGGGAGGATCCCACATGTCGCAGAGCGGCTAGGCCCGTGAGCCATGGCCGCTGAGCCTGCGCATCCAGAGGCTGTGCTTCACAACGGGAGAGGCCACAACAGTGAGAGGCCCGCATACGGCAAAAAACAAAACAAAACAGAGTCATCCAAAAGAGATGGGAATGGCAGGTCAGAGGAGAGGAGAAAGGGTAAAGAGCCCCCAGTCGGGCATTCTTGTTCCCACTCCCAGCAGGATGACCGTGGGGCTGAGGAGAAGTGGAGCCATTTGGAGACAGAAGAACAGAAGGAGCTACAGACGGGGGGGAGCCCCAGGGCTGCTGGCACGATTCGCATTGTCAGCAGTGAGGCCGGAGCCCCCAGCACAGAGGCTGCTGCAGTGTTTTGCTTTCCTATCTTAAAATGCAAACCTTTAGGGGACCTAGAAAGACATCCTAACCCTCCCCACATTCCAGCTAATGAGGAAAAGTCCAGTGGATGACTTAGTCCAGCCACTACATGCCAGATTGCAAGGCGGAAAACCCACATGGCCCACAGCCATGTGACGCAGGTAAGGTGGTGGCCTCGTGAGGGCTGAGTTACCTGGAAAGAAGGGATGAAGGATTTGGGGCGGCCCAGCATCTGACAGTACTCGAAGATTTCCGTCCTCTGGATAGCCTCAGTTGTTGCAAATTTCAAAAACTCTTGACTAAAACCAGGGAATAAGAATAAAAGAGATTGAGGCGGGGACAGATTTAAATCCTAGTAGATGGCCAAACACCAGCTGCATCCATTCATGGTAGAGTTTCTGTCCTGGGCTGATCCCTGGGGCAGCTCCAAGAGAGGAAAGAGAATCTGCACCTCCAAGGCTCTGGGGGAAGGCGGGGGGAGACACTGCGGGGAGGGGGAGATCGCTGCCATCTTTACTGGAGGGTCACGTAAGGCAAGCTGCTCTCACACCCAGCTCAGTGGGGCACTGGGTCCTCCCCGTAAGCACGCTGGGAGCCAGCCTTAGTGCCCTGAGAACCCAGAGCGGGCGTCTGTGAGAGGCCACCATAGCCTGAGTGGAAGAGCAGAAAAGAGGGAGTGATGTGATGTTCAGAAACATTGAAGAAAGAAGGCCCAGCAGAGAGAGGGTAGCACTACGGAGCCCCACATCAGAAGACGGTCCCTGTGCTGGAGGTTCATGCCAGTGAGGAAGCAGCCTGGGTGAACGTGATCTGAGGGGCCCTCAGAGTCCTCACGGGCCCCAAAACAGCTGCTGTGGGGTTTGAAATCATAATCACGGGGGCTATGCCTGGGGTCAGGACTGTTATCTCCAGAAACATCCTCATACAATATAAACATAGGAGGGAGACACATTAAACCGTTTCACTTACTGTCCCATTTGGCCCAGACGGGCCTCTTTGACAAGCCAGCTAGGTGCTATCAGAGACCGTGACCTTGACAGACAGGCTATGAGAGGATGCGTTTCTACAAAGAAAAGCCTGACAGTCTGGATTCCAAGTCCAACCTGACCCCACACTAGCTGTACCATCTTAGACAAGTTACTTAACCTCTCTGTGCCTTGGTTTCCCTCCTCTATAAAATGAAGATGAAAAGCGTACCTTCTTCACAGGGTAAATGTGTAATGATTAATGGAAATAGTGCAAATAAAACGGCTGGCACAATGTAAGAGCTTAGGAAATCTTAACTATTACAGGGAAAGAGAAAGAGAGATCTAGAATGTGGAGAGCAGCTAGAGAGCAAGCCGGTCTTTTTGTCCATTTATTCACTGTCTAGGGGCTTATTAAGGTCCTTCTGTGTGAAAAGCCTAATGCTACAGCCAGCAGGGAATAAGTGACAGGCGGGACTCTGAGTAGCTTGTGCACCAAGTCAGTGTAGGGTTTGGTGGCTAAACAAACGTCTTCCACTTTCGGGTTTTGCCCAAGGCGGGCTCTGAGAACGGGTCCAGAGCTGCCTGACGCAAAGGCTCAAGCCGCCGCGCTCCCGCTAAGCATTTTCTAAAGAGTCACTCTCTGATCACGGAGCCAGGGCGCCACCGAGTGGCCACAGGGGTACAATGCAACCCACAGGCACCAGTTCACAGCTTCCCCGGAGCAGGGCCTGGACCTGAGGCCCCCTGGCGGTGTGATGCGGCACCCACCCGGCAACTCCTCGGCCAGAGCCTACCTGTGCGGAAAACCATCCCAGAGGAGGGGACCAGCAGGGGCCGAAATTCACACAAGACAATGGAAAATGGAGCCATGAAACCCAGCAAGGGCTAAACCAATCCCCTGGAAGATGTCCTTCCCACTCCCTTTCCCCCAGAAGATCGCATACCTGTGGCTACTGCCCAGCAAGGCCAGGTGGTCTGTCTTCACGGTATAGGAGCCGAAGGGCACGTGAGCCATGAGGTAGCAGAAGTGAGCTGCTTCCACCAGCCCCTTCCCAGCTGCAGGAGGAGAACAAGCCCCGGTCATGGAACACGCCCACGTGAGGACCCACCCTCTGGGGGGATGGGAGAGGGCTGGAGAGGGGCTTTTCACACTACGATACGAGTCACAGACCCCCAAACCCCACTCCCTCTCCTACCGCATTTTTGGCCTCCGACATTATTTCACTTCTCTTCAGCCAGAATAAGGCACTATTTCACGTTCCCCCTAATGGATTTTCGAGGAGGACATGTCTAAGCATTTTAGTGCTTCGGAGAGGGAGAAATGGGTAGAAATGCCTACACCTGAGCAGAGAAGCTGGCCGTTGGGAGTAGCAATTCTTAACTAGGCTTCTTGGGGCACTAATGCCTCCCCTGCTGAAGTCAACCAATAGAAGACCTTTCCCAGTGATCATAAAAATTACATTCATTACCAAATTGTTCCCAGTTTTAAAATGTTCTCCCATACATTTTCCATTACCTCAACATTGAATTAATTGAATTAATTCAAATAGGTAAAGTAACTAGCACGGGGCCCGGCACCCAAGACGGTCCGGCAAAGATTAGTTCTCTTTCTTCCCAGGTGCTGAACAACCTGCCATTTGACTGGGCACAATCTTACACGTAGCTATTTTAAGTTTAGCAGAGCAGTATTTCACATAGTGCCACAAAGCGATGATTTCTAGACCTTCTGGCCCTTGACCAAATCTGAGAACCACTGATCTGGAATATTCAAGAGCCCCTAAGTGTTTATGAGGCCACATTCACAGACAGATGACAGAAATAAAGACTATACGATTACCCAGGGTAGTTCAGGCAAAAATAGAATTTCCTATCTGGTTGAGCTGGGTCACTGCGGGACTAACAGCAACAGTAGGCGAGATGCCCCCATGTGTTAACTCCATCTGCACGGGAATCTGACCCAGGCATAGGAATCACCTACTCAGGGGAGCCTCCTACAGTGGCAGACCCCAGAGTCTCAGGGGCCTGGCCTGCACTGGCTCGCAGCGGAAAACTGGGAAAGAGAAAGGCAAGAAGGACACCCCTCTCCCTGGAGTTTCTGTCCCCAAAACACTGAGGCTCCTGGGTCAAAGGAAAGCCTGAGGCATAGACTCAGGCCCAACACAGAACCTAAGAATCTAAGCACAGGGTGGTTAAAGCTGGCCTGGAAATAGAGGAGAGGAGGGGATGGAGCTGGTCTCTGCTTACCCAGGGTGTCCCCCATGGTGACAATCGTGCGCTGATACAGCTCCGGGTCCCCACCTTGATTCGACAGAATCACAGCCAAGTGTGGCCTCCAGTCTCCCCACTGCTCGTCCCCACAACACTGAAAAGCAGCAGAAAAATTGAAAATTGACTGAGTAATGTAGCCCTGACCAGAATATAGGTAAGTAAGGAAGGTTGTTGTCTATTTCCTGGTTTTCCAGGAACGACCATTATGCTGCCGGCAATGTGGCCACTCGTTGATTTTGCGTTCTCTTTTTAAAAAAGCAAAACTCTTAGAAGGATGAATAGGCAGGCAGGCAGACATGTATACATACATACATACACACACAGGGATGTTGGGAGATAGATAAATGGAATGACACTCTTGGTCACTAATTTTCAGATTTCCTCCTCGTGCCCCTAACCCCAATAGCTAGGGACAAAATCAGAAGAAAAAAAAAACTGATGTTTCAGTGGGAGACGGAGGATTGAATACCCCTGGTTCATGAGAAGAGTCCACATTAGCCAGTTAGAAGACAGGGGAACACTGGGCTCCTTGATATCTATTACCAAATGGCTAATGTTTTCTGGTTTTACAAAGCCAAAGCCCTCTCTCACACGTCACCTTCTTTAATCTTCACAACAACCCTGTGAACTCTAATTCCTATCGCCTCTTGAGGAGTGAGAAAACCAGACCAAGTGGCCCAGCCAGCGCTATGTCCCCTCCCTCTGGTGACCATGCAGAGGCAGCAGAGCTCCACGAGGGGGCGGTAGAGTATAATCAGAGAAATGGGAGCGGGCAGAAGCCCCTCACGAATGATGGGCCGCCCTTCTCCTGAATGAAGGGGAATTTCAGGACAGGGAGTATCAATAAAGAAACAACACAATGTCACAGAAATGACACGGGCCCTGGATCTACCTGGGGTCCTGCCTCTTGAGCAAGTTTCTTTATGTCTTTGAACTTTGTTTCTTCATCTCTTAAATGGAGATCATGATGTCTACCTGCCAGGATTTTTTTTTTTTTTTTACATCTTTATTGGAGTGTAATTGCTTTACAATGTTGTGTTACTTTCTGCTGTATAACAAAGTGAATCAACTATACGTATACATATATCCCCATATCCCTTCCCTCTTGCGTCTCCCTCCCACGCTCCCTATCCACACCTCTAGGTGGTCACAAAGCACTGAGCTGATCTCCCTGTGCTATGTGGCTGCTTCCCACTAGCCATCCATTTTACATTTGGTAGTGTATATATGTCCATGCCACTCTCTCACTTCATCCCGGGATAACTGTTGATAATAATATAGTTAGATGAAGTCCATAGCATAGTGCCTTACACTTGGTTTGCACCTTATAAATTACATGCATATAAATACACACACACACACACACACACACACACAGAAGCACAGCAAAGGAAAGAGGTGATTTGCAGACCAGTCTCTCCTCCACTTTGTTATACTGAATAGATAGAGCAGGAGATTGACAGTAATAGCTAAGATCTGGAGGTCAAAACAATTCACAGTTATTTGGTATTGTATTTGTAATTATCCCACAGAACGAAAGATGCTTTATCCAACTCCATTTTATAGTGACTCTGTTTATCTGGGCAATGCACGGTGAATGAGGACGATGATGACAATAAATCACAATAATAATAGCAGTTCTCACTGACTGCACCCTGACCCTGGGCCACAGCCTGTGCTAAGCATTTCTCCTAAGAACAATCACATGCATTAGGTACTATTATTATCCCCATTTTAACATGTGAGCCAGGCTCTTTCTTGCTGAAACTAAAGGGACTAGCAAAAGAAAAGCCCTGGCTAAAAGAACAAAAACTTAGAAGTAATTCTTCTGTCTCCTCCCCCAGGCGATTTGGAAAAAAAAAATCACTGTAAAGCAGGTCTACGGAGGGAGAAGAGAGAGAGATAACGCTTATTAACTAACTTCAGTGGACCAAGCATGTTGGTTGATATGTTCAGCTATTCTCTCCCCTTTAATTTTACAGTAGCTCTGTTAGGCATCAAAATGCCCACAAAGAAGAAAAGCTGAGGCTCTGAGGTTAAGTAGCAGGGCCCAGTTCCCACAACAGTGAGGAGCAGAGTCTGGGTTCAGCCTGTGACAGAGGCCCACGTCTGTGTTTTCCAGCTGCCATGCTTTTTCCACTATTTCTCTTATTATAAGTACCAAAGTCTAGCCTTTTACTGGATGCTACGATGCTAGGAAACTCTCAAACACTAGGGTCAAATACTGCAAATATCACCTCTGGCTCCTCGGTTTTCTCACCCAAGAGTAGGGAACATTTAGCAAACTCTACCAGTGCAATGAAACCCAATGGACTGTATGCTGATTACATCTTTTCCTGCATTTAGTGCTTTGTGACATGGTGCAATTTCATTGCAGAGCACAGGCCCTCAGCAGAATTGTGAGGTGCACCCCATGTTCCAGTATAGCCAGCTGGTTTGATGAGGGGGCATGAAAGTCATCATTTCTCTTTTCTGTTCTTGAAATTGTCAAGCAAAAGCGTGAAGTACATTTTCATTGAAACTAGGTGTCAGAAAAAATCCAAGCCTCTAAACACAAGAAAAGGTTTCCAAAAGTAATGGAGATTGAACAGAGGTGGGTTTAGGAGGCAGAGAGAGAGAACACCAGAGGGAGGGGATCCCACAGCCATCTCCACTGGCTGGGGAGAAGCAAAGATGCTTATAGAAAACACCAGGTCATGCGGAAATGCCAGCTGCCCTGGAATATGGCCCTGGCACCTCCCCAGATCAAACCTCCCATAAATAACTCATCTAGGGAAGACCTGAAGCCTATGAAGGAACAAGTACAGAATCGCTACAAATATACCACCAAGATCAAAGGAGGGGGGAAGGTAGAGAGAACATTCACCAGAAAAATGTTTCCACAAAACAAAGAATTGTCACCAAACATTTCATCATGAATTTAAGTAAAATAATGAAACAATTTGTTCTATGAAGCAAGGGTCTAAAGCTAAGTTACAGGAGCAGAGGAAAGAGATGGTGGAGAACAGGAGGAAGTAAATGTGACCTGCAGAGCTCAGGAGAGAAGTGGGAGAAAAATCAAAGAAATAAAGACAAAAATGGAAAAAGCACAGAAGCCAAGAGACACTGATGAAAACACAGTAAGGGACACACAGAAAAAAAGAAGAAAGAAAGAATTGAAACAAAAAAAATTTTTTTAATTAAAGAGAAAATTATATATATAATTCACATGTATATATGTATACAGTTCATATATATATATATGAACTATATATATTTTGTGTATAGAGGGTGTTCCTGAAAAGAAAACCAAAATAAGAGAACAAAATAAATACTGAAGGATATAATTCAAGAAATTTCTCTGGAACTGTAAGATATGGATGCACATATTAAAAGAGCATGCTGTATCCCCGAATAACTGACACAGACAGTCAACAACAAGGTATATCTCAGTAAAGTTATTGGACTTCAAGGATAGGGAAGGAATACCTTGGGACAAAAAGATCAATGCTCTTATAATGGGAAAACTATCAAGCTGGCCTCAGGGCTCTCCCGAGCCACGTCCCACACTGATGACATAGAATCTAACATGTCCAGCTTTGAAGGGTCACGTGCAGTGGTGGGGAAGAAAGAAAGCCTGGTTATGGGAAGCGTGGAGAGCAGGCTGGGGTTCTCTCGCTATTTGCCACACAGCGGGTAGCCGTGGATTGTGGAAACGGCACAGTCTTTGGAACCAGACAGACCTGGGCCCATCCTGACTCCACTACTCCTAGCTCTGTGATCTTGGTCATTTTACACCTTTGCGACTCAGTCGTCACGTCTGCAAAACAGGGATAATCATTCCTACCTCCGTGCGTTAAATGAAATAACATGCATCACAGCGCTTAGCACAGGGCCAGGCACATGGGAGGCGATTGACCAACAGTAATTACTTATTTTTCATCTCTAAAGCCATCACCTCGTTCCCGAGCAGTCCCTACCCCCTAAACCCTTAGGGTGCTGGGGTGTTGAGGGGGTCCTGTCACAGAGCATACCGTGGCTGCCTGTGGGACCCTCCCCGACATGAGCTGGAAGAGGGTCTGCAGTGGGTCGTTGAGCGCCAGCGTGCTGGTGAAGCTGCAGAGAGAGGAGACCGCCCGTCAGTGGGAATCCAGCCAAGAGAGCCTCTAACCCATTGCCTGTGAGGCACAAGGCCTCGTCTACTTGTATTTGATTGTAGCAGCTTCTTTTGGAACTTGAGTCTCTCCTTTCAGCTGTGCGTCTGCTCCATCCCGCTTTCAGATCTCCATCCCACCACACACGCCAACTAGATCTCATTACTGGGGAAGATCTTCTGCATTTTAGCACTGACTCCCTAACTCTCGAGTAACTATTTTGTAGGCCTCCGTCCATCACGGAGGTGAGCCACAACTACTTCAAAGACCCCTGAGAGTCCAACGGTGGGCACCTCCTCCCCAGGCACCCTCCACGCCCACTGCCCCACAGCAGCCCTCCTCCCCAAGCCCACAGCTCTCAGTGCTGTTTTTTGGGCTCATCGCTAGCCTGGGTCTCTAGTGCTTTTGCTCACAAGCACTACATAGTCATTTTCAGTAACCAAAGAGGCGTAGAGCAGGGACCAGAAATGATCATGCTGATGACAAACCATGGGATCTGCTTAACAAGGATATAATAAGCTCTATGGCTGATTTGAGATTTAAGCATACTCAGTAAGAGAGATTTCTCATGATTCACTGGGCCCCATCAAATATCAATGGCCCAAGGCAAAAATCTGTAGTCAAGATGTATGCTACAGTGTGGAGTTGTGGGACGTTCGTTTCCAAAACCCAAAGGAAACTTATCCCTCGGAACACCATCTTTTTTTTTTTTTTTTTTTTTGCGGTACGCGGGCCTCTCACTGTTGTGGCCTCTCCCGCCGCGGAGCACAGGCTCCGGACGTGCAGCCTCAGCAGCCATGGCTCACGGGCCCAGCCGCTCCACGGCATGTGGGATCTTCCTGGACCGGGGCACGAACCCGTGTCTCCTGGATCGGCAGGTGGACTCTCAACCACTGCGCCACCAGGGAAGCCCCACCATCTTTTTTTTTTAACAGCACCTTTCCTCCAGAGCTCAGAGTGCTTCTCCTAATAGAGGTTCAGTGTTCCTCACCATTCCAGTCTCTGAACATAATGAAGTACGTGGTGGTGTCACTAGTCCCTGGGAAAACCGAGGGTCGGAGTAATAAAGAGATTTCATGGAAGCCATGGTGAAGAATGGGCTCCCAGGTAGTGACAGACATTAGCCCCACAGACTGAACTTAAAGTGTGGGTGTCCATCTTCTCATCCAACTCTCTGCCCAATGGGATGTACGGGGGATTGAAATATAAGATAAGCAGAGAAGGTAGCTTCACGGCTTTAACCAACGTGAGAAGATAAATTTTGAGGTACCATCCTTTTCTCTGTCTAACCCAAGGCTGCTCCTTACAGGAGGGCTCCCACCCCAGCCCACCCCTGCTACACATCTGTCCCCGACAATCCATGGATGCTAACTGCAGCCTGAAGGGCTGACCCCTTACAGCACCCCATACACCTCCACCTCCATTTGGTTCTGAGTCTCTTTAGTTGTTTCACTGCCCTTGTTCTAAACTCCTGGCTAGGTACTCACACCTCCATTCCTATTCCGTCCTGGTTTGGGTATTATTTCCAGTCCCCCCAGCACCCGGGTCCTGGTGGCCCAGTGTGAACTGAAGGGAGCCTTCAGTCTTGACATCTCCCAGTAGATGAAGACTGCTGGATCTAATCCCCAGTCATATAAACCCCTTTCTACCACAGCTTGCAGTCCTGCTACCCTGTATCCCTCCCTACTTCCCAGCACCCACACCCGTGCTGCAGAACGAAGCAGTAAATTACTAACTCTCAGTCCTCAGGCTCTGTCAGTTTCCCTTAAGTGACCTACCCCCTCACTGATGGAACTCTCCAGAGCAGATCCTCCCAAAGAGAGAAGGCTACTGCAACGTAGAAACCTACTTAATTTTTGGAAACTTTAGTAAAATGTTTTATTCAACTTACCAGCTAGAAAGAATGTGTCTGTGTCTAGTTTATTAGGATCTGGAGAAGAGAAATGCTACGTCCAACTTAGAACTGGAAAGATGCTTGGAGGGTGGGGCCTTTCAGTGCATCTTGCATTTCTCCCCACCCTCACCTCCACCTTTGGAGGGGAGGCCACTCTGCTCCATGGGTCTTCTTGGCACGTCCCCAACTCACCCACTCATGACCCAGCTGTAGGTCCTTGTGTCCATCTTGCTGGCGAGGAACAAAGCATGACCCCACAAATGGTTCTTCATGGCCCACTCCAAGGCTTCCTGAAAACACAGACATCACCTTCAGCACCACCTTGCTCACCTGCCTCTAAGAGCGACAGCAAACGACTGTGCTTGGGGACTGCCCCCCCACACCCCCGAGCAGCAGAGGCCGGGCTTCCAGGAAGACTCTCAGAACCTCCCCTGCGAACATGAGAAAGGAACGGTGGAGAAATGGCTTTAACTGGCAGGTACTTCTCTCTAAGCTGCCCCTTTCTCCAGGCTTCACCTCATCAAACCCCTTATGTGATTGCATTAGCTCCTCCTCAGACATAGTTTCCAGTTAGCTCTATCTCTTTAGCCAAAGTCACACAATACTTTTATGAACCTAAGCACCAAAAAATGAGAGAAGCATCTCACCCCCAGCACTGGGTCTCAAAAGACGAGTTGCGAGATGGTGTTCATGGGGCATGGTAGAGGAACCATTTCTTTCTTTCTTTCTTTCTTTTAATTAGTTTTTATTGGAGTACGTTTGCTTTACCATGTTGTGTTAGACTCCACTGCACAACCAAATGAATAAGCCATACACATACAGATACCCCCTCTCCAGGAACCATTTCTTTATTAACAACTGTGGCAGAGACTGCTAGTTCCTCACTCAAATCCAAGTTCCCCTTCCTAGGCCAAGAGCCGGACTGCATGTCCCACCTCCCTGGCACTAAGGTGTGGCACTGAGGTGGGAAGGGAAGAGATGTGTGAAGCCTTCAGGTCTGGCCCATAGAACCCCTCCCCGTGCTCAACCCTCCACGGCCTCTTCCCCATCGGGCTGGAATGAAGATGACTCCCGGAAACTTTAGAGACTCTACAATGAAGATGGTGGAGCCTCCTACAGCTCAGTCCCTGGGTGAGTACATGGAGGAGGGCTGCCCCATCTTCTGTTCACCTGCCCAGTACTCTCGCATGAAAAGAAAGAGGCTGCTATTATGCTTGGTGGGGGGGCGGGGTTGTTGGTTTGTTTGTTTGTTTTTGGCTGCACCACACGGCATGCAGGATCTTAGTTCCCTGACCAGGGATCAAACCCATGCCCCCTGCTTTGGAAGCGTGGAGTCCTAACCACTGGACCACCAGGGAAATCCCGAGGCTGCTGTTATGTTTAAGCCAGTATACATAATAGTTAACCTACCCCCAGCTAATACCATAACTAACTGCTTACTATCAAGTGCTTGTTAACTATCAACTTCATACGTCAAATTAATGACACCATTAACTTGGTGACATGGGTTTGAAGCTGCAAATTTTAAAACATACACACACACATATTCACCTCTTCATTTAATTTTCAAAACTATTTAGTAAGAGCTTAGTTTATATGTGAGGGTGACCTGGTATTAATAATTTCCTTAGTGTCCCCCAAATAATGTGATTTTGGGGCAGGAGGTCACTAATGAGGTATTTCCACCTCCAAATGAAAATTTATTTGATTATCCCAACATCTCCCATGTTATCTTCTTTGAAGAGAGAATAAATTTAAACAATCACAGTTAAGAAATTCAACCTCATATCCAGTGGAAGTAAAAATGACATTAAGATTGCTTTTTGAAACGACGAGGTCTTACTATATAGCACAGGGGACTATATTCAATATTCTGTGATAAACCATAATGGAAAAGAATATTTAGAAAAAGAATGGATATATATGTATAATTGAATCACTTTGCTGTACAGCAGAAATTAATGTAACATTGTAAATCAACTATACTTAAATTTTTTAAAAAAGAAAAACAGGTGAAATCTTTTTTAAAAAATGCCCTTTTTGTATGTTAAACTATTTCATAATAGTATTTTTAAAAGGAGTTACTAATGATTGGTTGAGAATTACTAGTTTACTCAAAAATCTGCATCTCCGGGCTTCCCTGGTGGCGCAGTGGTTGAGAATCTGCCTGCCAATGCAGGAGACACGGGTTAGAGCCCTGGTCTGGGAAGATCCCACATGCCGCAAAGCAACTGGGCCCGTGAGCCACAATTACTGAGCCTGCAAGTCTGGAGCCTGTGCTCTGCAACAAGAGAGGCCGCGATAGTGAGAGGCCCGCGCACCGCGATGAACAGTGGCCCCCGCATGCCACAACTAGAGAAAGCCCTCACACAGAAACGAAGACCCAACACAGCCATAAATAAATAAATAAATAAATAAATAAATAAATAATCTGCATCTCCAAAAATATAATTTAAGAATGAGTGAAGAAATTGAGAACTTATATCAAGTATGTCAATCTCACACAATGCCAGAAATAAGACCCCAGTCAAGTGTTAAAGGTTTTAAAGATATTGTGGTGTCCAGCTCCTCACAGATCACCCTGAACTCCTATAGTGCTCCACCTACCCACCACTTACCTTTGGGTCAGTGTATGACAGGTGATGTGGTGGGTGATTACAAGCCCAAGCTCAGGCACCAGGCTGCCTAAATCTAAACCCTGGCTTTATTATTTACTAACTTTCCTCGTTGGTAATTACATAAAACAAGAATAGGACCTACTACGAAGATAAATGAGATAATGCATGTAAGGTGTTAAGTGAGTATCTGGCACATAGAAAGTATTTTTTCAAATATTCGCTTTATTGCTGTTGTTATGGTCATTATTTATCATTCTTAAGGAAAGAGATTATCACTGATTTATTTCTGTATCCCCCAACTGGGTTCAATGCCTTAGAAGTAGTGACTGCTTAATAAATGTTTATTGAATAAATGAATCACTGGTGAAATAGCAAGTCCCTACTATATAATGAATACACACACACACACACACACACACACACACACACACATATATATATACATACATATAGATGCTATAAGTTGATCCCATTAATTTTCACTGAGTATATCTTGCACTCATTTAAAAGATAACATCACATACAAATACATGCACACAATTAAAGATTTAAATGTAAAGGTGAAGTCACAAAAGTACTTCAACTTTATTTTCATAAATCAATTTTGAAGCAGGAAAAACCTTTCTAAATATGACCCCAAAAAATTGATTTTGGACAGAAAATCCTAAAAAAGTAAAGCGCTCCTACAAATCAATAAGTGGGGATCAAAAATCCAGCAGGGGGCTTCCCTGGTGGCACAGTGGTTGAGAGCCCGCCCGCCGATGTAGGGGACACAGGTTCGTGCCCCGGTCCGGGAAGATTCCACATGCCATGGAGCGGCTGGGCCCACGAGCCATGGCCGCTGAGCCTGCGCGTCCGGAGCCTGTGCTCCACAATGGGAGAGGCCACAATAGTGAGAGGCCCAGGAAAATGTGGAAAATCCATGACAAAAAACAATCATAGATTAAAGGATATTCAACTTCATTTATAATGAGAAATGCAAATAACTACTATACATTTTTTCACCTCTCAGATTGGCACAAATCCAAAAGTTTGGAAACACACTGGGCTGGTGACAGTGTGGGGAGACAGGCACTCTCATACATTGCTGGTAGAGTAATCGGTACAACCTCTAAAAGAGCAATTTGTCGATACCTATCAAAATTACAAACCATATACCCTTTGACCCAAAGCTTCCACTTCCACAAACTTGCCTTACATATATTCTCTCCACATGGCAAAATGACAGTGTTATTCATTGCAGCATTATTTGTAACAGCAGAAGACTAGAAATAATCTAAATGTGAATCTATAGAGGTTTAGTTGAATCAATTATAATTTATCTATAGAAACCAATGCAGCCGTAAGAAATAATGAGGAAGGTATTTATATACTATAAGGAACAGGAGTCAGCAAAACGTGGCCTGAAGACCAAATTCAGCCCACTGCCTGTTTTGGTACAGCCCACAAGCTAAGAATAGTTTTTACATTTTTAAATTATTGGAAAAAATCAAAAGAAGAATAATGTTTCATCACATGAAAGTGATATATATTTCAAATTTCTATGTCTATAAATGAAGTTTTATTGAAACACCCATTTATTTACAGATTGTCTGTGGCTGCTTTCAGGGGACAACAGCACAGGTGAATGGAGACCCCATGGCCTGCAAAGCCTAAAATATTTACTGTCTGTCCCTTTACAGAAAAAATGTGCCAACCCCAACATAGAGTGTTTCCTAAAGTATTTTGCTAAATGACAAAAGGAAGGTAAAGAAATGGTACATAGTATGCTATAAGGGAAAAAAGGAGAAAATAATTATATATGCAGAAAATCTCTCTGGATATTTCAATGAGAGAAATTGCATGGCTGGGAGGGGGTGGGGGACAGCATCATTTCTCCCATTATATCCCTTTCATCTTTTGATTTTTTTTAATTAGATTGATTCAAATTGATTTCAGTCATATATTCAAATATTTAAGACTTTTGTAAAATGTAAGTTCAACTTCAAAATTAAACAAGGCATAAAATAATAGGGAAACACATGAGGTGATGGATGTGTTAATTATCTAAATGGGAGGAATCCTTTCACAATGTATATGTATATCAAACCATCACACTGTACACTTTAAATATCTTACAATTTTATCAAATATACTTCAATTTAAAAATTTTAATAAATAAATTCTAATTTACATATCAAAAAATAAATAAGGCATCACTTCATCAGTGGAATTAAAGTATTCAGTATTGATAGGTATATTTTAGATATAACTGATGGGGATATCATTTGTAAACAAACTTTCTGGAAACTGATTTAGTGTATATGTGAAGAGCCTTTTAAACGTGCATAGCCTTGGGACTTCCCTGGTGGCACAGTGGTTAAGAACCCACCTGCCAATGCAGGGGACATGAGTTCGAGCCCTGGCCCGGGAAGATCCCACATGCCGCGGAGCAACTAAGCCCATGCGCCACAACTACTGAGCCCACGCTCTAGAGCCTGCGAGCCACAACTACTGAAGCCTGTATGCCTAGAGCCACAACTACTGAAGCCCATGCACCTAGAGCCCGTGCTCCACAACAAGAGAAGCCACCACAATGAGAAGCCCGCGCACTGCAACAAAAAGTAGCCCCCACTCGCCACAACTAGAGAAAGCCCGCACGCAGCAACAAAGACCCAACACAGCCAAAAGTAAATAAAATTTTTTTTAAAAAGGTACATAGCCTTTAGCTGAGTAGTTCTACTAGGAATGTATCTTAAAAAATAAGCCAAAGGTTTATACAACAAGATGTTCGAATGGTATAATTTGTAATGGGTGACAAATCTGTACATAGCCTATATATTCAACAACAGTGAATTGGTTAAATAAAATGTGATACATTCATATAATAGAATATAGTCCATTTTTTAAATGGTACGTTTTAATGCCATGAGAGTATTTCACCATATACTCTTAAGGGGAAAAGAAAGAAGTAATTGTATATGTAATTTAATTTGATTTTTAATATATACGCATTGAAAATACTAGAAGTAAATATATCAAAATGTTAACAGGCATTATCTTTTAGTGATAGGATTATGGGTGTTCTTCTTTTTCTTTGTACCTTTCTGAACTTAAGTGCTATAAAATGAGTATATGTCACTCATACAAATGGGAGGGGTGAGTGGTGGGGACGCTGGTTACTTTTTTTTTTTTTTTTTTGCTGTACGCGGGCCTCTCACTGCTGTGGCCTCTCCCGTTGCGGAGCACAGGCTCCGGACACACAGGCTCCGCGGCCACGGCTCGCGGGCCCAGCCGCTCCGCGGCATGCGGGATCCTCCGGGACCGGGGCACGAACCCGTGTCCCCCGCATCGGCAGGCGGACTCTCAACCACTGCGCCACCAGGGAAGCCCAACGCCGGTTACTTTTTGAAGCAGAAGCGGGCACAGCACTTGCCTTTTTCCTTCCGTAGTAGAGCAGCTTAGTGAATTTCTCCACGATCTGCGCAGGCGTCTCCACACTGGGGGGAACCTCCCCAGTGAGCAGGTTCCGAGTCCCCAAGCTCAGTACTGGCCAGTCCTCATCCGTCAGGTTGATGAGGTTGGCCACAGGCGGCTGCCGCTTGTACTTCTCCAGCTTCTTGCAGTCCTGCATCAGCAGCTCCGCGATGTCAGACCCCACCACGGACTGCAAGGGAAAGAGGGCCATCCTGGGAGAGAATCCTATTCATCCTCATACTGGCAGCCCAGGCTGAAGAAGGAAGGCACCAGAGCACCTGCCCTCTTCAGGAGGAGGCTGACACGCAAACACAAGACAGCCCCTTCTTAGATTGTTGTATTTCAAACTCCAGCTTCACTCTCATGCTTGTTTTCTGCCTGTCAGGAGCCACAAAGATGACCAAAAATATGCACACTCTCCTAGGTGTATCATCTGCTTAGCGCAGTAACCCAAGAACTGGGCGATAACCTCAGGCTAGTGGAGAAGGGCAGGGGAAAGGTTAGCATTAGCAAACTGGCATTGACACCTGAGCAGTTTTTCCCCTTGAGGCCATTTGTTGCTTCTTTAATGTTACCTTTTATAATCAATCATGCCACAAGCCGCATCTTCTCTCTCCCAGGAAGACTTCAATTCCAACCCAGCCTGCACCTGACCTGCCCACCCGCCAGCGCGGTGATACTGACCCCGTTCTGCCGACAAAGGAGAACCAACAGTTGCCACAGTAGAGCCGAGTCTCTGCTCCCCGGTGTCTCAGATTTGCGACTCTGCGCTGCTTTCTGCTGGCAAAACGTCATGATGTCCACCTTGTGTACATCTTCCCTATGGAGAGATTTCAGGGAGCAAAGAGTGAGGAACAGACTCCTCCCCCGGGTAGGACCACAGTCCCCTCCTACAGTGTGAGGGTGTTGCTGGGGCTGGAGATGGGATAGAAGCGTGACAACCCAGGACGGGGGTAGTGAGTCTATAGCTACAGAATAGTTGTTTCCTTATAGAACAGGAAGGGACCTCAAAGATTCTCTCGTCCACCCTCTCCATTTTACAGAGGAGGAAACTGAGGCTCAGAGACCTGAAATGACTGTTTGGTAGCAAGGAAGAGCACAGACTTTGGGCTCAGACAACCCTGCGTTTAAATCTAGCCAGCCACTTCTCAGCTTACACAAGTTTCTTATCTCCTCTGAGTCTCTGCTCTTTTCGCTAAAATAGGAACAGTTAAAAAGTCTACCTCCAACTCAGTATCTTGTAATAACCTATAATGGAAAAGAATCGGAAAAAGCATAGATATATGTACATATGTGTATATATCTATATGAATTACTTTGCTGTACACCTGAAACTAACACAACATTGTAAGTCAACTATATTTCAAACTAAAAATTTTGTTAAAGTATACCTCCGTACAAAAAGGAATTAGCCAATTGTGTAGTGTATATAAGTGCTCAATAAACAGGAATTATGGTTTGCTTGAGATCATTCAATGACATCAGTCGAACTGGGACCAGTACCCTACTGTCCAAATACCCAGCTCGGTGCTCTATCCCACATCTGTATACCTGTGTGTAAGAAATGGAGACAACACTCATTTTCACTTGAAGGAACTGTCAAAATACTATGGGGATTTTCTTGGAGGGGGAAGCTTCAGGATAAGAACACACTTACACAGTAGTGATGATAGTTTAAGGGCTTTGGTGTGCATTGTCTCACCTCTGACACCAGCCAGGACTCCTCTCTCCACGACAAAGAGCATCCTGAATATTTATCGGTAACATGACTAGCAATGTAAAAGCAGTTCTAGCTCAATCCTGCAGAGGGCAGACGTGCACACTGTCCAGTAACTCAAATGCTGGCCATGTTACTTATCTCTCCAGAAGAAATTTTTCCATATGATCCACTTGCCTATGATTTCCCAGGCTGTGTTCCACTCTTCTACCAATTTAAGTACTATTAAGTACACAGAACGCTAAAACCCCTTACCATGTAGGCTTTGTAAAATAGAACTGATTTCAGATTTTTAAACCTTTAAGTTAATTTTTCTTTATGCCTTTCAACACTCAAATTGCTTGTCAAAATGGTTCAGGCCACATTTGGCTCCAACTTGTAGCACGGAGATTCCACTCCAACAGGGAGAGACATTTTCTTTCAAGGAAGTCAAGAACAAATCCCCAAAATGCTGATCTGGGCAGGAAGATTTTATAGGTTTCAAAAGCCCTTATTTTGCAGCTCTCATGGTAATTTACCTAATCAGGGGTCCTGAGAAAGTCCTCATCTTTTCTTGTTCCTCAGAATCATTAAGAATAACCTGGAACAAAAAATCAAGTTTGGTCTTCAAGACTATGTCCCCCCCAGTGCCCCATTGCTCAGTCAAGTCCAGCATCAGAACCCAGAGCCGTGATCCTAGGATGTGGCTCAGTGCCTCATGGAGAAAGCAGAGGACAAAACTGAGCTCTCTAGTTGCTGAATATGACCCAATAGCATCTCAGGAAAAACAAAAGTCTAGCATTACTTCTCTCGCAGAAGAGCCCCAGCCATTCCTTCATACACATACACGCACATGCGTGCACACACACACACACACACACCAATCCATAGGGTGCCTGGCCCAGTCCCTTCCAAGAGCACCCTATTCCTGGAGATGCCCAGGGCTCAGGCAAAGGGAAGCAGGGAGCAGAGTGCTGACGTTCCGAGGACACAGAATCTTGTTTACCTCCATGCTGTGCAGTTCAACAAGGGCCGTCTGTCCATCACTGAGAGATCTGGGACCCACACACACCAGCTGACCTCCTGGCCCAAAACTCACCGGCACGTGAGGGATGTAGAACTTCATGGGTGTCTTGGCACCAGCTGAGATGTCCTCTGACCAACAGACACAGGTGGACGCTGTTAGCATTACTACCACTGCTTTGCTTTACTTTAGAAATACTCCACAGACACACTTCTTTCCAAATTCCACCTGGGACCAAGATAAGATTCTGGATGGGCTACATGACTAGAAGAAGCCCATGCTCCGAGTGAGATCTGAACCTCTGAGAATATGTCAGAATATAATGCAAGGAGTTGATGATTTGGTGCAAACGATATTGTACCAGGGCCAGACTCCCAGCAATGGTGACACACTGGGAACTCTGGCTTTCATAGCCCCAGTACTCAGGGCAAGTCTCCTACATCCAGACCTTTGTGACCTGCCTTCACTCTCCCAAACCGACTCCGGTCTGTACTTTCTTCACCTATTACCTAACAGTATTTCTGAGTACCTCCTCTCCCAGTCTGATGATGGCTAGGGGCAGTGTTCCCTTCCAAGAATCAGCTATGATGCAATCTCCAGTACCAGAGAAAAGGGGGGAAATGGAGCCAAAGTTGGCCACTCTGCTCAGGAGACCTACCTACACAAATGAGGCAGACAAATGGTCTGCTCTTGGAAATACAGGGCAAAGCTGACTTTCCAAGACGTGCCACCCAGCCCTCTTCTCAACAGACTCGGCCAACTCCTTTGATCACTTCAGTACCCACCAGCCTGAACTGGACTCCAACCCGCTGCAGCCATGGGGTTGTACAGATCAGAGGCATCTGTCATATACTGACTGAGCTCATAGCTGCTGGAGGTGAGACCAGACTCGTACTGCCGGAGAAGGTTGGACTCCTCGGTCAGTGATGGCTGGAAATTAAAAACAACAAAACACATGGGAAGAATCAGAAGCACTTTCAGAGAGACGGTCCTCCCAAGTGTTTCTTCAAAGCAACAAAATTCAAACTTTCAAATAAATATAATGAATGTGGATGTGCTGAAAGGAAAAGAAGGGATCATTCAACTGACAGGTGTTTGCTAAAGGATTCACTGTGGCCTAGTGGGAAGCATGCAGGTCCTGGGGTCAGGGAGGCTGAATTCAATCCCAGCTTTGTCAGTACCAGTGCTGTGAACTTGAACAAGTGACTTAGACTCGCTGAGCTCAGGACCTTTATCTGCAATGTAGATAATCATACCTACCCTATATACTTCAAGTACTTACTCTTGCATTCATTCACCAACTGTTTAATGAGCACTGACTATGCTCCAGGTGCTATGCTTTCCCTAGGGATACAGGTGTACAAGAAATTCACAGAAGTTACATCCTGAGGACTGTAAAACAATGGATGCAAACAATGGATACAAAAGCTCTTTGTCCACACTGTAAAGTGCTGTACGTGTGTATGGCTGCTGTTACTGTGTTATTGTTACTGTTAGTCATAACAGGTGCCCCGTCCTGTGAAGCATCAGGTGTACAGAAGAAACTGTCCCTGCAAATCATACAAATCTCATCAGGGATACAAAATTAATACAAGACTGTCAAAAATGAAGAGCTTGTCTCTGTAGTACGTTTGTAACTTTTCCATAAATCTAAAATTATTCCAAAATTTAAAGTTTACTGTAAAAAAAATTCAAGAGCTCCATTTTGTAACCCAGCTGGTACACACAGTAAGATTTTAGAAAAGAGAGATGGAAGAGTCAAGAAAAGTTCTGCTTTTCAGACCTGAATTAAAAGATTCTAGCAACTTCCCACTTCCTGGGTAAACCGAATTGCTAATTCACCGGGGTACCGGTGATAGCCTCTTCTCTTTCCTACCTTGGAGTGACTTGGGTGACATTTCCTAATCCAGTCAACTTGGCAAAAAAATGCAAAAGGGCCAGATCAGGGCCCCAGATCCAGAAGACTGAAACAGGGAGCAGGGAAAGGAAGAGGTGGGTAGAGGCTCTGCCAATTGGGGAAGAATGGGACCCCTCAGACTGCTGGCCGCTGGGGACCCCGCCCCCCGGGGCCCTGCTTTGCCCCTACTGACGAGGGCAGGTGTGATGCTCTGTCACAGACCACCAGCCCCATGTCACTTTAGGTTACCTTGTTTTTCTGGGCCCCAGTTAGCGGACTCTCCAGAAATAAGTCCCCAGGCCTCTCCTGTCCAGAGTTAGAAGCAGGGTTCCAACGCTTAGATCTGCGGCAAAATGACAGGAGCAGGTGAGAGGGGGTCCAGGGCAGGCCAGCAAGGCTGAGCTGCTCTCTGCTGGAGGCTGTTGTGCTGCAAAGTGTGGGCAGGTGTCGGGTTGGCCCGTGTGTTGCAGGGAAAAGCCTTGTCCTCCATTTCTCTGCCTCAGTCTATTAGACCAGAAAAACAGGAGCTCCTGGGGTTCATAGTACAGTTACTAGGAGTGGCCCCAAACCCTGCAGAGGAGGCTCGGTCTCTGTAGCCTGACGTCCTGGAATAAAGTCAGAGCAGCTGGGTTGGTGAGTTCCAGGCAGGGTTAAGGCACCAGGTCTAAGGGCACCAGACAGGTGCTTGAACAAAATGCTGTTCCTGCTCACCTTATCCCACAGGAGAGCCCATTCTCAGGGCACAGGACGGGGCAGAGGAGAAGCACCCCAGCCCCAGGCAGGACCCAATCAGGAGAACGTCTGCAAGGCCACATCTGTTCCGAGGCCAACATAGAATTAAGGCCCTCCTCTAAGATGGACCTCAAGTAATCTCACAGCTTTGGGGAACCACCTCTCAGAACTAAGAATCCTCCTCCTAGTGTCCATGTGAACAGCTGGTCCCAGCCAACCCAGGCTACTCTCACACCCCTGTGGCCAGAACAAAAGCAGACGGGCTTCTGAAGATGAGGGCCCAGCACCAGCTGAAATAAGGTTTGCCTAATATAGCCTGCGTTTGGCTGAATCATGTTGAACCGGCCTCTCCTTTCACACTTACTGGAACTGGGTCTCACTATTTGTTCCAAACGGACTCTTCTGGTTTTCATGTTGGTGTTCACTCAGGTACTTTTGATCTCGATAATCTTCATGCCAGTTATAAGGACTCCCTTGCCTTGGCACTGCACCCTCAGAAAAAAAAAAATAAAGACAGATCACTTCCTATTCCTAAAAGTTCAGAAAGACACTAGCAAGCCATGAAGCTGAGTTACTGGAGCACAGCAGGTATAAAAACATACAATCATCCCTCTGTATCCATGGCGGGGATTGGTTTCAGGACCTGGGGAAGTTCAAGTCCCTTCTATAAAATGGTGTAGTGTTTGCATATAGCCTATGCACATCCTCCATATACTTTATTTTTTTTCTCCATATACTTTAAATCATCTCTAGATGAATTATAATGCCTAATACAATGTAAATGCTATGTAGATAGTTGTAAATACAATGTAGGTGCTTATGCAAATAGTTGCCTACAAGCAGCAAATTCAAGTTTTGCTTCTTGGAATTTTCTTTTCTTCGAATATTTTCAATCATCAGTTGGAGGCAGACCCTCAGATTCGGAGGGCTGAGTGTATTTGCCAAATGGAGTAAAGTTGATAAGTAAAAGCCAACAGTGAAAGTCCATAAGATGCATCTCTCTGAACCAATTACCACAGCTCTATACAATGGTACAACAGTGGGGATCCTATGTGTGTGCACAGATGTTTGTGTTTTCAAGGTTGAAACAGGTTTCTCTTTGCTAGCAGGTCAGAAGATGCCTTTGGTACCTACCTAAAGCCTTACTATTGGTGTAAGGTTTAAATTCTTTTTTGTACGTATCTGCCTCCCTCAGGGTAAATGATGGTCAGACTCATTACAGCCCAGCCACACACTTGATGACTTCACTGTTAAGAACTGGCTTCGGGCTTCCCTGGTGGCGCAGTGGTTGAGAGTCCACCTGCCGATGCAGGGGACATGGGTTCGTGCCCCGGTCTGGGAAGATCCCACGTGCCACAGAGTGGCTGGACCCGTGAGCCATGGCCGCTGAGCCTGCGCGTCTGGAGCCTGTGGTCCGCAACGGGAGAGGCCACAACAGTGAGAGGCCCACGTACCGCAAAAAAAAAAAAAAAAAAGAACTGGCTTCACTGTTACTTGGTCAGAGACTATAATCTTAGAAGAAAAATATGGATGAAATACAAACTATCCACAATACTGGTAACGTAGTAACAGTTTCAGTGCCATCATCTTCACGTACAAAGAAAAATGACTCTTTTCTATCTCTCCTTCTCAAGACATTTAGCAGTAGTGTCATTGCTGTGGCCTCATCTGGCCAAGAAAGAAGCAGGTGAGGCTGGGGCTCTACCTCAGCCGAGCAGGAGGCCCAGAGCACAACCCCTCTGCCCTCTGCCCTATCCGACCAGCTGCACCATCCCAAAGGCTTCTTGGAGATTATTCCGTACCTCCTTCTTCCCGCAGCTGCGGGTGTCCATGGTAGTAATAACTTCCATAAGCATATTCTTCCCTTAGGGCTGAAGAGTGATAGCTTTGATAGAGGTCCTCAATGCCTGGCCTAAAGAATCACAAAGAAGAACAGTCATTCAAGGATGAGCATGGTAAAGAGAAAAACCAATGGAGGACTTGACAAACGAAACAACTTCAGAGGACAGAATTGTGACCCCCGTCTAGAATCTGCTCTAAAGCCATGGTTCATTCTGGATCCCATAACCAAAAAATCCAGAATCAGAGCAGGAGTAGGACCATTGTGTCAGAACAAGGCTGCAATTTTTATAGCAAAACCATAGCCAAGTGTCTCATTCTCCCTCCCCATGGTCCCTCTTACTCCTCCAATACACATACAACCAACAACACAAAATATTATCTGAGAAAACCCTGCTCTGACATCACCTTAGGAAACCCCTTCCCAAGAAGACTGTGTAAGTGCCCCAATACCACTGTAATTCCCATGCATATTATAGATGGCAATGAGATGAAAAAGTCAAGTTGGACCATCTTAAATCTGATTGCTTTTATTGCCTCTGTCCTTAACATACCTTCCTTTGAGAATTCAACAAAGGAACATCATGTTGTTAGTATCTTTATCAATTAATAATTCTTTACCATTTCATAGGGGCAGAATTCCTTACAATAATTGTCATAATTTCAACCCTAAATCTGGAGGCAGGAAAACATCACCCCACCTGAAAAAGTTAAAGTAGAAAATAGATGGCTTGCAACATTCCATAAAATATGAAGTCCAAGAGGAGGAACTCCAGATTCTCCTAGAATTACCTCACTGAGACCTCTTCATTCTGAATTTGAAGCCTACAAGCTTGTACCTGCTTTCTCTGATTTTTTTTTATGTTCCCATTCATTCACTCAATACATTTTTTTTTCTGTACCCATCACAATCTAGGTGATGCTCTAGGCACTAGGGCTCTTCTTGGTGCTGGTGGGTCAGTGCTAACCCTGGGTCAGAGTCTTCCAAAGAGGATAAGGAACTTTTTATAGAGATCCATAGGAAAAGCTTTTCCAGAGTCTACAAACATTGCCTTTTGTGATCCCAGAGTAAGAGGGTCTCAAGAGGGTCTCATCTGCTGTCGTGAATTTCATCATTCTTTCTACCCTCTCCCCCCATCACCCAATCACATTGTGATGGCTTCTTTAAGAAGCTCCCCTAGGGGATAAAGAAAGGAAAATATTATATTTTCAGTCACCAAAATCCCATTTGGGAGAGGAAAGGGTGTAGCTAAGTCAGTGTAGTGGGATGGAGAAGGAAAAAGAGGAGAAATACAAGGAAAAGGAACAAGGAAAAGAGCAATCTGTTTGTAAGCATTTAGGAGAGCTGGGTCAATTCCAGCTCTAAACCCATACCTTGAATACAACTGACTGGGATAACCACCTTTATCATAGTCAACCCTGGACACAGGCTGATGCCATTCCCCAGGCCTGGACGCATAGTGAGGCTGCTGGTGGTCTTCCCCAGGGTCCTGCTCTGACTGGGGGCTCCTGCCCATGTCTTGTTCTTGTTGGACCCTCTCTCCACTGTGCCAGGAGTGACGAATAGGCCGATAGTATCCATCTCTCTGAAGCCCTCGGTCTGGATCCCTTGAGGGTGCTGGGGGCCTCCCCGCTGGCTGAGGCGGCCACTGGGGAACCCAAGGCTCCATCCCTGACCTTCTGAATTTCTCTCGTGTTTTGAGTCAGTTGTGTAGTTATTTTATCGTCCTACAGACAAAACAGAAAGAAAAAAATTATCCTCATTTTAGGCCTATATCCAAACATGAAGGTTAGTTAGGTTTTGTGAAAGAAGCACCTATGGTCCTCAAAATCTTCTATCTAAAACAAACCACACAGGCACTGATACAGAGATATCTGAAAAAAATCTCAAGGAGGTATTTGAAATAAATAACAGGCTAGACAACTATACTGATGTTGCTATAAAAATTAAAACGTATATTTGGAGCAACAATAGATGTGGGAGGCATGGGAGAGAGAACAGTAATAGATGAAGCTCCAAAACACTATCAAAGTATCCCAATTAAATACATGTGTGCTGGACTCCCCTGGTGGCACAGTGGCTAAGAATCTGTCTGCCAAGGCAGGAGACATGTGTTCGATCCCTGGTCTGGGAAGATCCCACATGCCGTGGAGCAACTAAGCCCACCTGCCACAGCTACTGAGCCTGCGTGCTGCAACTACTGAAGCCCGTGCACCTAGAGACTGTACTCTGCAACAACAGAAGCCACCGTAATGAGAAGCCCACACACCACAACGAAGAGTAGCCCCTGCTTTCCACAACTGGAGAAAGCCCGCGCGCAGCAACAAAGACCCAACACAGCCAAAAATAAAATAAAAATAAAATAAAAATTTTAAAATACATGTGTGCTCACATATTCCACCAGTAAATGTTTATTCAACATTTACTATGGAGGCCCTATGCTGTCATAGAAATAGAGTGGGCCTTAGACAGAGCTAGACCACAGTTCAAATCCTAACTCCGCCACTTATTAGCTCGTTAAATTTTTCAAGCCTTAATTTCCTTACCCATAAAATGAGGACCATAATGAGCTGACAGGGTCACGGTCAGAGTCAGAGATCCTTACATAAAGTGCCGAACACTCTGGCTGGTATATAGTAATTGTTCAATAAATAACAGTTAGTGTTATCAGAGATAAAGATTTGGGTAGTGTGAGCAGCTGAAGACATTTCCTAAATAAAAAGGAGCTTAGGGCTTCCCTGGTGGTGCAGTGGTTGAGAGTCCACCTGCCGATGCAGGGGACATGGGTTCGTGCCCCGGTCTGGGAAGATCCCACATGCCGCGGAGCGGCTGGGCCCGTGAGCCATGGCCGCTGAGCCTGCGCGTCTGGAGCCTGTGCTCCGCAACGGGAGAGGCCACAACAGTGAGAGGCCCACTTACCGCAAAAAAAAAAAAAAAAAAAGGAGCTTAAAGTGACCTCAAGAGACATCTTTTCTGAATCCTTGAAGTCTTAGAAGAACTAGGCCCTATAATCTGGCCATTCCTTCCCCTGCTCCAGGGGAGGCGAAGAGACGCAAGTTTGGGATTGCTTCCCTGACAAACTAGAGAGCCGTGTCTCAGTAATCTTCCTGGCTGGAGATTTTAAAACCTGGAAGTCTCCCCAGCATCAAACTGATTTTCCCCACTTATGCTTCAAAATGGGAAATAGTTCCAGAGGACAAGATACCTTCCAAGCTTCTCTGCTTGTATCATAGAGCAGCACCTGCGTCCAGCTGCCCCCAAAGAAAAGGCACACCTCACACCTTACTGCTGCTCAGGAGTCTCTCGTGTCAGAATACACAGCTCAGTCACACCCCATGTTTCTTCTCCCTTGGGAACTATTTTACGTTGAAAAGTTCTGATCGGATCCAGTCCACTTGCTCCCACTCCTGAAACTCCCAGCCCAGTATAAAAATGAATATCAGAACAAAAGGTCAAAGGGTGTGTGTTGAAATCAAGACGTCACACTGCTCAAATGCTGCGGAGCCAGGGTCCACAGCTATGAGCCGAGATCTGTAAGCAGAACATACCAGAAGAACAAGGCACAGAAGTGCCTTCCACCTCAAGAGCAATCCAGCTCAGGAAAACTTGCACCTTCCTTCCCGTGTCAGCCCACTTTCTTGAAAAAGTCAGGTGCGATGAGAGCCTTTTCCAGCAAATCCCAGCAGAGGCCAAATGCCCCGGACACAGTGAAAGGCTAAATGGGTTTTTCCTGAAGGCCCACGGAACTTGACAGCATTTGGACACAAGGAATTTCAACAAGAAAGCTTCTTCCACCTTGTTCCCAGATATTTTCACTAGACAGCCCTCCTCCGACTGTAAAGGCGCAATAGCCAGTCCCTTTGCCAAAGTCAACTACAAGTGATTTTCGTTGCCAAGATATCAACTCCAGCAGTTAGATCTCAGGTTACAATTAAGGACCCCAAATGAAAAGCACCTAAGATTCTCCAAATGAAGGCATTACATCTACAGTAACAAGTCATACCCACACATCACGTAAATGACCTTCCCTGGTCCTACTAAGGTCAGTATTGCCTTTCCTAATTTGACAGCACAGCAAGTACAGCCAAGACAAAGCAAGCAAGGGCGCTAGCATTCCCACACACCTGCTCTGACGGCTCTCCACCACCTTCCCTCAGCGCAGCTCCAGGAGTGTCTGCTCTCCTCCTGGACACTGTCAAAGTCCAGGTGCCACATCTACCAAGACTTACCTGGCCCTCAGATCTACAGCCTGTCAGCTACCTTTGCCACAGCCTCCATGGAGCCGATTCACGAGGGCAAAGTACAGCGCAGCTCCCCCAGTCGGCCAGACCTGGCTTGGAGTATTTGCTCACAACCCTGTCAGAGGCTGCTGTTTCTGTTTGCCTGGTCGTGGGCTGAGCCAGGTTCACTCACACGTGACATGTGACAAAGCATCCAGACCCCCACAGCAAACAAGGAGCAGAGACCCGAGGGAGAGGAAGTGCAGAAAGCCCTGAGGCAGCCTGACCTGGGGAGAAGAGCGTCGCCTATGGGTTGTGAACTCCTGGCTCGGCCACGAGTGGCTCTATCGCTCAGCCTCTCGGCTTCTCCTCTAAAAGGGGAATAACAGTACTTAGCTTATGAGGGTCATCGTGAGGAGTACAGGCAGACCTCAGAGAAATTGCCAGTTCGGTTCCGGACCACTGGAACAAAGCGAGTCACACAAATGTGTTGGTTTCCCAGGGCGTATAACAGTTATGTCTACACTGTACTGTAGTCTATTAAAGTGTGCAATAGCATTATGTCTAAAAAACAATGTACCTTAATTTTAAAACATTTTGTTGCAAAAAAATGCCAAAACAATTACAATAATAACATCAAAGATCACTGATCACAGATCACCAAAACAAACGTAATAATAATGAAAAAGTTTTAAATATTGCAATAATTACCAAAATGTGACGCAGAGACACAAAGCAAGCACTACTGCAAAAACGGCACCAACAGACTTGTTTGACGCAGGGTTGACACAAACCTTCAGTCTGTAAAAAACACAGTAAAGTGAAGCGATATAAAACGAGGTATGCCTGTAAACGATGGCAAAGTGGCACACGATATATAATTATGCATGCTCTTTAAATAAGTATTATCTTTTCCTTTCAAAAGAGATGAGCTAATTCTACTGGTTGAGGCAGGCAGAGTACTCACTGGTGGGTAGTAAATGCCCAGTTTGGGTTTTTCTCATTCGTGTTTCTCTTCATTGGATTCTGGTTGTGCATCAATTGTGTTATCTAGATGGAAGGCAAATTTAAATTCCCAATATTGAACTGAAGGCACTGAGAAGTTTTCTATTACAAGAAAATAATTTCTTTGTTTGAAAAATACATTTCTTTAGGTAAGTACAGAGTAGCTCATGTCCACTTTTGAATTAATATTTTAAAAGTCAGCAAATCATCATGCTGTACACCTTAAACTTATATGTCAATTATATCTAAATAAAGCTGGGGGAAAATATAAATAAAACTCAGAATTTGCTCTAAAAAGGCTCAAAGCGTTTATTCTTTACTTCAACAAACACTGAGTCCTTATTATGATCAGGATTTGACACACATAGACATGAAGGACACAGCCCTTGGTTCCAAAAAGCTTCGAGCAAATTAACTTCTCATGTTGTTATTAGTCCAGGGAAGACCGTCACGGTTGGTCTCATGGTCAGATAGGGTAAGGTACCGAAGCTATAAGATTTTGTCATGGCCCTACAACTGACTCCTAGGACCTGACAACTGAGTGTAGAATTCTCTGACTCTGGGTCATGGTTTCTTACCCCACTGGTGAGGTTTGGCTCACTAGTGGCTGCACTGCCATTTTTAATCCTCCTAGGAAGAGGTACTGGAGAAGGACACACACACTGACAGCAGGAGTCAGAACATGGTTGATTATGACACAGACTCAGATATCAAATTATCTGTCCCAATATCTCACAATAACATTCAGAAAAATCTGATGTAACTCTTTTGGCTTATAACATGACGTTAGTCCTGCCCTATAACACCAGCTACATTACTAAAATGTTGACTTTGGAAGATACCTTACAGGTTATTTTAGCAACTTCACTTCGTTGGTAATAAAACTAAGATCCAGAGAGATGAAGTGATTTACCCAACATCACAAAGCTAACTAGAAGCTCAGTTAAGACTATATTGATGTACTAGACCTATCTTGCATCGGGCTTACAAGAGCTGATTATTAAATATTCAGGAATTGTGTGAGCCAGTAGTTAGACCATTGATCATTTGAAATCCACCACAGTGAGAGTATTTACACCACAGAAATTGGCAAGTGCTACAAAGCCAGGTTGTTGTTGTTTTTCAATAATCAGTTTATCGGCATAATGATTACAACTCCAAACTCCTAACTCCTATTCCAGTGTTCTTTCAACCACAGAATTGTCATTCTTTTACAAGCCTTCATTGCACGTCTCTGGTTTAAACATCTAGCTCAGTTATTCCAAATGCTCCTTTTGTGACATCCCAAAGCATCCCTAATTATCTCAAGTGTTATTATGAAACTCTTCAAACACTCACCAACCAAAATTAATTTTAATTAATTTTAATTATTTTATATAGACATATGGCATACCACAGTTATATGGGTCATGGAATGAAATAGATCGTGTGGGATCTCACCACTCCAAAAGGCTTGGGATTTATCAGTCCCTGCCTTCTCAGCCCCATATATCAACAGTTACTAAGTCTTTCAACCTGGCAACTCAAGTCTTCCTGATTCCTAACAAAATTCACTCAGTTTGAGAATACATTAGCAGCTCATCCCCAACAGGAGTTGGGCTAAAATTGGTCTTGTCACCTCAGGTCCTGGCTGCAGTGCCCTGGCATGATCCCACAGGCTCCCACATGCTGGAACAGTTATAGTCTTCCCATTATCTCTTCCCCAAGTGTCCTGTACTCTTGCCTGATTCCTGCTCTGCATTCCAACTATCCATTGGAATTGGAGCCCTGGCCAGTTGCTAATTGTTGTGAATTTCCTTTCCCAGTCCCTGCCACCCTTTCCAAATGTCAGACCACTAAGAGGATCTTGCTTCAGCCAGGAATGACTACCCTAGTTTGACATCTGTCTAACGAAAGCATCATCACTGCTAATCTCTTCCCACCAGAATAGTGCTGATAGATGTGAACACTCACCTAGATCTAGGTCAGGCTTGCCATGAATCCGTGAGCACTATGATTTAATGACTGTTGACTCTTGCAAGGGACAGCTCAGCAGCTGAGACATCCCCCAGGCTTGACCCCATTTCTTTACTAAAAGTAAAAATTTAGGAAACAAACTAAGAGGCCCTATGTCAACAGATGAACAGTAATTATTTGTCTGGGTAATGGGATTGCGGATGATTTTATTTTTCTCTTCTTGCTTGTCCATATTTTCTAACTTTTCTACAATAAACTTACATTATTTTAGAAGACAAAATCAACTAGCATTATTTTTGATTAATACTATATCCAAGGCAAGATTCCTAGGTCACAGGTTATATTTTTGTTAATTTTTATAAATTTCTTTCTAAAAATATTATAGCAATTTACAACCACACCAGCAATGCATGAGAAGACCTTTTTTTTTTTAAGTTTTTTTTTTAAACATCTTTATTGGAGTATAATTGTTTTACAATGTTGTGTTAGTTTCTGCTGTATAACAAAGTGAATCAGCTATATGTATCCATAAATCTCCATATCCCCTTCCTCTTCAGTCTCCCTCCCACCCTCCTTTTCCCACCCATCTAGGTGGTCACAAAGCACCGAGCTGATCTCCCTGTGCTATGCAGCTGCTTCCCACTAGCTATCTGTTTTACATTTGGTAGTGTATATATGTCAATGCTACTCTCTCACTTCATCCCAGCTTACCCTTCCCCCTCCCCATGTCCTCAAGTCTATTCTCTACGCGAGAAGAACTTTCTGAACATTCTTATCCACACTGGATATTCTTTTTAATATTTCCCAATTAAAGGATGAAAAATAGCAACAACAAAAAATACTATATCCAAATGTGGTGTTGTCATATCAGTAACTAATTATGCACTCATGTTGCTAAAATGGAGCAGTGACTCCCCAAAGCATCCAAGATTGGTCGATTGTGCTCAGTCTGCTCTTCTGGAAAGACGACTCTGGAAGTCATTTATTCACTAAGCAAATGTTTTTTGAACACCCATTATATGCCCAGCATTGTCACTTGCACTGGGGATACTGAGATAAATGGCATATAATCCTTGCCCTAGCTTTCAGTCTGGTGGAACAGCAGAAATTCAAATATGCAATCAATATGCAATGCAATCATTATTCTAATGGGTATAATCACTACTTTTTCAAATAGGAGGAAGCACGGGGGCATGTGCAAAACTAGAAACAGGGAGATGTGCTGTTCAAGGTTACAAACAGGCAAGACCAATGAATACCTCAACTAGAGCAACTGCAAAGAGGTTGGAAGAGAAGGAACAGATATATGAATATAAAGTAGAATCAACATGAATTGACACTCTGTTGAATGTAGAAAATGAAGGAGAAGGAAAAGTCAAGGACAATCTCAAGTTTTCAGGCTATAAAGACAGGACCACACTGCCCCTTTTTGGGATAATAATCTTGGAAGAGGAGGCCAGTTTGGTGGGAGAAGATGACAACTTCAGCTCTGAACATGCTAATTGTGAGAGGCCTGTGGACAGAGGTAAGTGTGGTCAGTGAGAAGTCAGTTGTAAGAGTGTAGAGCTTAAGAAAGGGGTCTAAGGAGAGAGACGTGGTGATTGAAGCCACAGGTATGGGTAGTATTGCCTAGGAAAAGCTTGAAGTTAGAAGAAGTCCTAGGAAGAAGTTCTGAGGAATGGCAACATTGAAGAGCTGGACACAGAAAGAGGAGCCTGTGAAAGATAACAGTGAAGTGCCAGAAGGTGGGCAGAAAGCCAGGAGAGGATGGTGTCCCAGAAGGCAGGGGAGGTGATGGCTTCAGAAATGGGAGTGTGGTCAACAATACTGACAATAGGAGAAATACTGAGAGAGGCAACAATGAAAGTGTTCTCCACACACTGGGTTAACCACCGAGGAGGTTTGATGATCATAACATGAACAATCTCAGTAGAACTATGGTCAAGGGAGTGAGGGAATTAGACACAGAAATCACTTATACAGCAAATGGAAAGTAAGGAAAAGGAGAAAGCAAGTAGAATTACTCTTTCAAGAAGGCTGGATGTGAAGAAAAGGGGATGACAGCCACAACTACTATGAGGCACTTGGGATTGAAGAATTGGTTTAGGGTGGACAAGATGAAAGAGAGTTATATGCTGATTCATACGGAGATTGGAGATACAGAAAGCAAATACAATTACTGAAGGAATACATCTCAAAAGAGGCTGATCACATTGGATCCAGAGCATAGGAGCAAAAGTTAAGCCTGGCTAAGAGGAAGGGCATCTCTTCCTCTGAAAAAGAGATAAAAGGGGGTGAAGATGGGCATGGATGGAGGCAAGTTTGTACAAAAAGGGACTGGATACTGAGACCTCTCTGTGGAGTAGACTGCTAGAGATCAGGGTGAGCATTTAGAGAGAGACCTGAGAAACGTGATGAATGTTTGGATTGGCCCCTGTGGAAACTGGGAGTGGGCTTTAACCAGGAACATGTCCTCAGAGGAACAAGTAGGCAGGAAGTGCAGCTGTTATTGGACCCTTAGACAGATCTGAAACTCCATGGGGACACTGAGTATCTGTGTTTGGTCCAGGCTATGACCACGGTGCCTAGCATGGTGCCCAGTGTGTGATAAGAGCGCAATAAAGATTTTATTTATAAATGAATGGACATCTGAAATTAAAGCAGCAACAGCCTTACTGCAGATCGTATCCAGTAGTTTTCACAGCCTGAGTATAGAAATAAACTCTAACAGGGAGTTCCTAGAGAAAGTAAAAGGGAATGTTGAGGCAGTGAGTTAAGAGGACTGACCAGAGAGTGGTTAAAGGTATGCCATGTGGGTCATAAATGAGACAGAAACACAAATTCTCCGCATACCTTGTTAAACTGAGGTCCCTAGAAATACTTAAGAGGCCCTCTCCAATAGGACAGTGAAAGAAAAACATTCAATCACAATTCAAAATAAAAAACCTTAAAGTGGGACTGACAGGATAATGCCTATACCCACCTTTCCAAAAATATCTGATACACTGAGATGCTTTTTAGTCAGCCAGCATCTCATAGCTCTGACTCCAGGAAGGAGACCTGGGGAAGGTTTAGTGCCGAGCAGCCTCTTGACTCCAGCAAAGCCAGACCCTGAAGCCAGCCTTGGAGATCCGGAGCTCATGGCCTTGGCCAGGGATTGGCCAGCAAGGCTTCAACCCCTTCCTTCCGGTGAGCTGGGTGGCAGGCGAGAGGCAGAACAGCATGTGCCTGTCAGCAGTTCCATTATCAGGAAGGACGAGTGCCAGGAAAACATGGTCTAAGGGCCAGAGACAATTAGCCTGGCACAGGCATCACAAGCTACTCATGCCAATCCTGGGACTGTTGCTCTCACCACAGTCCTAGAAGTGAAGGTTTGGCTACTTTATTGGTTTCCTAGAGGACCAAGGAACTCTGTATGTGAGCCCTGACAAAAGGGGTCCTTTAAATGCCACCCCTGTGGCTGCCTGCACACCTGCCCCCCCGATTCCGCCTCTGCTGCCAGGCGCTAGAGAAGGAGGGTACCACTCATGAAGACAAAGGCCTCCATTCTTCCTTATCAGCCCTGGGCTGGCAGAGGGGGCCTCACTTTCTCTGCTCTTTGCTCCTTCCATTTTATTGATGCCCCCTGAACCAGGATGAGTGGGGTGGCAGTTGGATGCTGCTGTGACTTTTAACCCCACATCAAGCTCCATCAGGCAAAGGTGACTCATGCACCTGCTAAACGAAATAAAAGGCTATAAATGCTGGGAGTGTCCTCCGAGCCCCCAAAGCCAATAGGAAGTAAGCAGAATAAGGCTACCTGAGTGTGAATCTCAGCCCCACTATCTGCTGGCTGCAAGAAGTTGAGCAAGTTATTCTGTATCTCCTTTTCTTCCTCTATAAAATGGGGATGACAATAATAGAACTTTTCTCAGAGAGTTACTGTTTAAGAGTAAAATTAGGTTAAAAAACTACAAACTACCTGACATATAGTAAATGCTCAACAAATGTTAACTGTTACCATTTCCCTGGAAATGCTATAAAGTGCTTAGGAAGCGTTCTGTACAAGTCATCAGTCAGGAATTAACTGATTATCCATTCCTGCTCTGAAATCCACAACTCCTCCTTCACATTTAACCCAGTGTCCCCACTGAACCATGAGATCAAGGGGAAATTGAGAAACGATGTCTCATAACTACATACGACAAAAAAGAATGGGTTAACGTAAAAACATCAGAATTAGAAACCACGAAAATGCAGTCCTATGCTTCTCACTCTGGACTACTTGTAGCCCCAGGGACAGTGCAGGATGCCACAGGATCAGCACTAATTTTATTTTATAAGCTATTTAAAATATTATTTTAATTTTTAACAAACACAAATATTGTACTATTGAATATTATGGAATAAAATTCAAATTTGTATTAATTTTTACAATGATGAGAAATTTCAAAAAATTTTTGTACTTGCAACAGGACAGGTACACACACCACACACACACACACACACACACACACACACACACATTCACATATACATCCCCTGCATCCCCAGGAATCACTCCCTGCCATTTGATGGAAATGTTTGAGAGACACATTCCGAACAAGAGCAGACATTCAGACATGTAACTGATGACCTGGAAAAAATCTCTGGAAGGAATCCATCCCTGCAGGTGAAGCAGTGTCTAAGCCAGGGAAACTCAGGCCAAGGCATACAGCTCTTTGATTTACAGATCTGTAGCACTCCAAGCTCTCCACTGCTGGATAAAAATCCTCTATTATATAAGGTTCTACAGGGTACCCAGGAGGCCAGTGACTCTCCCAGTTTACCTGGGACAGGAAGCGTTTGTTCTCCAGTTAAGGTACATTCTCAGACTCCTAATAGAAACACACCCCAATATTTTAGAGTCAAGATACTCTTCCTTGATGGTAACACACATGCATGGCTCAGACCCATTTAAACTCTTTGAATAGGGGAAAACGTCATGCCACTCAGCCTCCTTCTTCTCTCCAGGTTACATAGTCCCAATCCCGTTTATGTTTCCTTGTACAACTTCCTTTCCTCAATCATTTTGAAGAGTAGCAAAGGCCCAGGGGAAAGGAGATAGGAATTGAAGCCTGGATTTAATTTTAACACCGCCATTTCCCAGCCATGTGCCTTTGTAAAACCATCATTCAGTCTCTATGAGCCCCAGTCTCCTCCTCTTTAAAATGCAGTCTAAAAAGTACGTCACAGGGCTGTGATGTGGATGAAATGAAATGTTACATGGAAAAACACCAAAGTGCCTGTTAAATAGAGGTTTGCAATAAATCTCTTTGCCTCTTCCTCTTCTGGGTTCCTTACCTGCTGTTAAAGGGGTAACAATCTAAACTGTATGCAAAGCTCATGAGTGTGGTACAGTATAAGGGTTAAGAGCTCAGGTTTTGCAGTCCAAATTGGATGAGTCCCAGAGCCTCCCCTGACTAGCTGTGAGACTTCAAGCAGGTTACTTACCCTCTCAGGCTAAGTGTTCTTATTTGTTAAGTGATTGTATAATAATGGATATCTTCAGAAGGTTGTTGTGGTATAAATGAGACAAAGTACTGTGTGTGGCATGTAGGAGGTACGCAATGAATATTTGATTCTAGATGAATGCACGAGCTAGGAAAAGCATGTGGCACAGCGCCTGCACATAGTAAGTGTTCACCATGTGCTTGTCGCCAGTGTTGTTGTGTAAAAGAACATAGCAGGAGAGTTCCCTTCTGGGCTGTTCAGGGTACATGTTCTTATGTTCTTTTATCATAGCTGTTCATATTTAACTTTTATCTTAGCTATTCTTTATTACTGACTTAGAATCTAATCTTAGGTTACTGTTTTTTAATTTTTCTCCTGCCCTCTCTCTCATCATCATAATCCACTGCATTCATAGCTTGTCTTCCCCAGTGGTGGGCATCCTTGGCTCTTTATTTAATTACCCAGTGGTATCGACAGAGTTTGTCCATTTAGAGGGCAATGAAAGTGAGACCAGAAAGGGTAAGGGATTTCACTAAACTCATGCAGTGTCAGTATCAGTCATCAAGTGGAGGAAAATCAATTACAGGACTTCTAGTCAAAGCTTTGTTCAGAAAAACATACTGGTTAGTAATAGCCGTGTGATATATTTAATACAAAAATGCAGGGCTTCTCCGGTGGCGCAGTGGTTGGGAGTCCGCCTGCCAATGCGGGAGACACGGGTTTGTGCCCTGGTGCGGGAAGATCCCATATGCCGTGGAGCGGCTGGACCCGTGAGCCATGGTCGCTGAGCCTGTGCGTCCGGAGCCTGTGCTCCGCAACGGGAGAGGCCACAACAGTGAGAGGCCCGCGTACCGCAAAAAAAAAAAAAAAAAAAAAAAGTGAGACCAGAAAGGGTAAGGGATTTCACTAAACCACTAAACTCACGCAGTGTCAGTATCAGTCATCAAGTGGAGGAAAATCAATTACAGGACTTCTAGTCAAAGCTTTGTTCAGAAAAACATACTGATTAGTAATAGCCGTGTGATATATTTAATACAAAAATGCAATTATTTAAAAATCTATTCCATAATCTTCAAAGCTATTAGTCACTGTAAATAGGTTCATTCAATTTGACATATACATAGGAATATATATATTCATAAAAACAGAAACTCAAAGCTTAATTTCTGTATTTCCTCCTTGTCCCATTTGTCAGTCAGTAAAGGCGCATATCACTTTGCTGGTTCTACTCCTCTGCCCGATATTCCACGTACAGAAATAGCCCGTGTGTGCACAGCGTGAGTGCATACCCATATTTTAGTGACACTCACGTTCTTGTTCTCTCAGCCTGAAATAAGTGACTGCAGATATAGCCAAGATCCCCAGGAGTGCTGTTCTAATGCTGAATTTAGCACATCAGGGCAATTTCCATAGGAGCCACTTATGATGCCAAAAAACAAAGCTCAAACTTCAGTTTCTGGAGGACACTCAAGGGCTTGACAAGCTGATGGAGAAGTTTCTTTTCTAAGCATAAATGTCTGCAGTCATCACAAGTGAGATGGCCAAAGTCCATTATTTTCTGGGAGCAGCCCATAAATGAATATTATAGAGTCTCTACATGCTGAGTAAATACTTACTGCCTTTCCCAACATTGCTTCTGTGACATTTCTGTACAAGCTTCCTAAGAATACTTCCTTTTTCACTAAAGATGCTATACTTTCTATGCTCCATGACATCGTGACACTATGACTCCATGTCTTAGTGCTGGTCCAAACATCGTTCATTGGATGGATGAGGTCACTGAATGAATCTGACTGGGGTATATAGCCTTGTCCCTGGGAGAATTTTTTTAAATTATTTCCTTCATTCAATAAATAATATTTTGGACAAATATTAATATATTATTCATTGTAATAAGAATATTTTCTCCTGTATGAGCTGGCTCTCCACAGTCTCCCTAAAAAAGCTGCTAAGGGGACTTCCCTGGTGGTGCAGTGGTTAAGACTCCATGCTCCCAAAGCAGGGGGACCGGGTTTGATCCCTGGTCAGGGAACTAGATCCCACACGCATGTCACAACTAAGGAGCCGGCAAGCTGCAACTAAGGAGCCCTTCTGAAACAACTAAGACCCAGCACAAATAGAAATAAGTTAATTAATTAAATAAATATTTTTTTAAAAAAGAAAGAAATACGACAAGACTCACTCTTCTTTGAGGAAAAAAAAAAAAAGCTACCAAGCCCCAGGACTATGTAGAAGGAAACCAAAAGAATCCTGGTTCCTATTTAATAACCAAGAAATGGGTGAGAAACTGAGTACTTCACTCATCATGTATTTATTGAGTGCCTACTATGTGCCAAGCATTGTCTTAGGTGTTAAGTGCTGGCCACAGGAAGTGACCAAGGTGAGATTGTTCCTTACCCTCTTGGAGTTTACTGCAGACAAAGTAACAGGCAACACCAATGATCAGTGCTAAGAGGATGGCAGTAAGAAACAGATGAAACACACAGCAGAGGTGCCAAACCTAGTCAGAGAAGGCTTTCCAGCAAAGAAAGATGTCTCAAAGGAGACCTGAAGGATATGAGTTCATTAGCCTAGAAGGAGGGAAGGGAGAGCAAGAGAGAAGGTGATCCCAGCAAGAGGATGGATATGATAAGGGCTCAGAGGTGAAGGAGGGCCTGTGCACTCAGCACATCCTCAGTGGGTTTTATATTCAGTGTAGTTGGAGCCTAGAATGCAAAAAAAGTTACTATAGACTGGATATTTGTGTCCCCCCAAAATTTGTACATTGAAACCTAATCCCCAATCTGATGGTATTTGTGGAGACTTTGGGGGGTGATTAGGTCATGAGGGCAGAATCCTCATGAATGGGATTAGTGCCCTTATAAAAGAGACCCCAGAGAAATCCCGTGCCCCTCCTTGCATGTGAGGACACAGTGAGAAGATGGTCGTCTATGAACCAGGAAGCAGGCCCTCACCAGACACCCAGTCTGCCAGCACCTTGATCTTAGACTTGCCAGTCTCCAAAACGGTGAGAAACAAATTTCTGTTTGTTCTGGTACCAACCAGTCTATGGTACCACGTCATAGCAGCTTGAATGGATAAAGACAGAAGTGATGAGGGCTGAGACTGAAGAGACTGTCCTAGTTGCCTCCGCCAGCAAGTAGAGCAGAGTGTAGCCCCAGCTGTCCCCAGTACCCAGACTGTTTGCACACAGTGTGGCAAACGTGTTATATCTGCCTGCCCTGCATCCTATCCTCCAGCTTCTCGTAATAAATCATTCGTTTTCCTTTGATGAGCTTCCCTGCCCCCTCTCAGTTTATATAGCATGTATGCGACTGACCCCATCCCTTGTTCTATGAATGGATGCAAAATTCATACCTGACAGTAAGAGTCCTGCAGCTCCCTGGCCAAAGTGATTAATTTGGCAGTTAGCAGATGTCCAGGGACATGTCCAAGAAGCATGCTCCCAGAACGTATGCTTGAACTACTGGGAAAGAAGTGTGCTTCCCATTGGGTTGACTGAGGTGATAGAATATCAACCTGGAGCTGCAGGCAGCCATCTGTACCCCATTCATTCACCCAGTAATAGTTTCTTGAATAACTACTATGTGCCTCATGCTGTTGTAGACATTAGGGACACAGAAATAAAGGACATAATTCTGTTTTTTAGGTTTTCACCATCAACTGGAAAGGCAAATAAATTAATCACTTTAGTTAAAAGTGATCAATGTTACATAGATTGTTATATGATCACAGAAGGGCAGCCAACTCAAGCAAATCCTCCTATAGGGGGGAAAACGCTCATTAAACCTTGTTAGGGAATTAGGACTTAGTCAAGTGAACTGAGGCATGGGGGTGGTTCCAGAAGAGCAAGCAGTAAGTTCAAAGGCATGGAGGGGAGGCCCAGCGGGACAAGCTCTGATGACCCACCATATTCAATCAGTCTGGAAGATAATGCCCTTTCAGGGGAGCGGGAGAAAGGAGGCCAGATGGCCAAACTGGGACTGAATGGTGAAGGCCTTGGATTTTTGCTGAAGACTTCAAGGGGCTTGTAAAAGACCCAAAGCAGAAGTGACATCATCAAGTTGGAATTTTAGAAAACCAGACAAGTCACAATGTAGAGAACAGCTTGGGGAGTGCCAGACTGTGGGCAGGGTGAGCCTTAAGAGGCGGTCACCATCATCCTCCTTTTTAAAGTCAATGCAAACCAAACTAAAGCACTGGTGGAAGGGAAAAAGTGAGCAGGAGGTAGGTGTCAGATTCAAGAGAAAACAAGAAAGCAGAATAAATGGGATCTAGAGGTTCACTGTATTTACGCAGCTCTGGCCTTGTGATGGTAGATGGCGATGCCCCTGATCAAGATTGAAGTGCCTTTTACTGGAAGAAGCAGATTTTCTGAGGAAAGGTAAGTTCTGGTTGGACCATAGCAAGTTGAACTGCTATCCGCAGGACAATATACTTAAGGGTGTCTCAGGCAGTGAATATGAGTCAGGAGCTCCTGAAAAAAGTCTGCAGGGACACACATGTGGTGGATGGTGTTCATCTGTTTATACGTTGCTTCTTTCCTGAAGACATGTTATCAGCACACAAGTCATAATTAAAATCATAGATATGAATGAGATTGGCAAGGGATAGCACAGGCTTCAAAATTTTTAAAAACTAATAATAATTAAGGCTAAAATGCAGAGAATGAGAAGTTCATGAAGACTAAGAAGGCAGAGTCATAACAGCATCAAGGAGGCCCAGGGGTCAAGACAGAGGAAGAGTAAAGAGAACAAAAACAGCAAGAGATCAAGTTACATAAGAACTTGACAGTAGGGAGGGGACCATGAGTGGTTGTTCACTGGCTGGTTGGTTGGTTGGTATAAAATGGGAGACACTCGAACATGTTTTTACCTATGGTGGAAAGACAGTGTAGAGGAGAAACTAAAGAGAGACAGTGTAGAGGAGAAACTAAAGAGATGGGAGAATAAGAGAAATGAGTGATGGATGTGGTAGGCGGGGACTTCCCTGGTGGTCCAGTGGTTAAGACTCCATGCTTCCACTGCAAGGGGCACGAGTTTGATCCCTGGTCAGGGGAACTAAGATCCCACATGCCATGCCCTGTGGTGTGGCCAAAAAAAATAAACAAATTTAAAAAAAATTTTTTAATGCACACACACACGAAAAAGAGAGAAGGCCAAGGGGGATGGAGCTCATAGCCCAAGAGAAGAGATTACTCAGGGGTCAAAAAGTACACTTCTGCCATTGAGAAGGGAGGGAAGCAACAAGGAGTGTATGAATGTCCACGTGGATAATTTTGTGAGCTAGGCTAGGCAAGGCTGATAGAAAAAATATACATACTAATTATGCTAAAGAAATTGACTTTATCCTTCATTCTATTAAAACATGTTAATGAGACACCCACAATTTCCAAAGCTAAAATTGACTGAGCTGATTTTGCTGGGTTTTAGGAAGCTGAGGATGTATCACACAGTCCCCAGTGGTGGGTATTTTCTATTATTTTTCTTTTCTTTTCTTTTCTTTTTTTTGTATTTTCTATTCTACTGGAAACCACAGTCTGGCTTATTTTTGACTCAGTTTAATTTCTTTCAAGCTGTAGCCTGTGGGTCACACTTATTTTAAGAAATTTCATTTTCCTTAGTGTCAGGCTCTTGTGTCTTTGCTCCTCAAAAATCAGCAGCAGTTGGAAAAGTACCTGTTCCAATCCATAACCATTTGAAAATAGATATTTAAGGTGAGTCTGTGTGGAATTGCTACCTTTAAGACATCTTTCTCAGATACAATCTTTCCTCCTATTAATATCATATCATATGTGGGCCCATCCAAGAAGGATCCTTCAAGTTTCTGTTATAGAAAAATCACCATTTGATAGAGCCTGGTGGGTGACAAGTGAGATCTATTTCATAAATAAAACACCCGTTCTCAAATTGGTTGTGGAGCAAATTCAGTGCTATGTAACAAGCTGTTCAGCAAGGGGAAAACTCACACTAGATGAGGAATCAATTACTGATGGGGTTATCCTTCCCACCCATTCATTTTATAGCACATAAACTGAAGCCCAGAGTGCCATATGGTTAATGGGATCAATGCCAGGACCCGAATCCAGGTCTCCTGACTCCCCAGCCACTGTTCATCCCTCCTCTCATAACATCTGTTTTTCTTGCTGGGCAGCAAACTCCACTGGGCCAGGGACCCCTTCCATCTTGTTCACTTAGGTGTCCCCAGCATAGAGGTAACCATCAAAAATATCTGTTAGTAAGTTAACCACACTCAGGGTGGACCACTGTTGGTCTTTGTGAGCTTTTATGAAGAGCTGAGCATCAGAGTAAAAGGTCTCAACAGAAAGAAAAAAAAAAAAATCACCAACCCCTAAACACATGGTTTAGAAACTCTGAAAATACCAGACACTGAAGACATGATTTCCAGGGTGGGAGCCTTGGGAACAGCAGCTCAACCTAAGGATCCATGCCAGGGCTTCATTTGTCGTTGGGTTGGCAGGCACCATGCCCCTAGTCATCTATATACCTCGAAAACAGAAGTTTCCACCATTGCCTGTAAGTCAGCTTTAACCAGCTGGAATCCACCTTAAAATATTTAAGAGGCTCTCTCCTCTCCCCAAAACACTGTAACTGCTAGGCCTCCTTTCATCTTCCCATAACCAAACCTGCCTAAAATTTTTATATAAGTTGAAATCACATGTCCTTTTGCACATTAGCAATGCACTCTATCCCACAGGGGACAGCCCCTGCCAGAGTATGCAGGTACTTCAAGGAGTTAGGACTTGAAAGTGGCATTAGCCACAGTTGAAGTTTTTTGTTTTTTTTTTTTTTCAAGCAAAACCCATTGAGTTTCTTCCTTTTTCTGAAAACCATGTGCTGGCTTGAAACTTTCTACTCTGGTTAAGACAAAATGTTTCTCAAATGAATCTGGTAGAAGGGTCTCTAGTGGGAATTGTATTCCCTCTTAGCATTCTTCAGTTTGAGTTTAGTTTAGGTTAATTGGCTAATGGTGAAAATAAGTACTTACATCTTTTGCCCCTAAATCAGGAGTTGCTGCTGCTGCTTCGGCTATATCCCAACATGACAGCCTGCTGTTACTCACAACTGGCAGACTCTGTAAAGCGTGATGCCACGTCAGCTGCCCAGAACCTTTCTGCTTCAGCAACAGTTTCCCAACGGAATGATTTGTGTGTAGATCCTGAGGCTGGAAACATGATCTGACCACCATATTGAGAAGGTCTCAGTAAAAGAGCTCACTACCTCTTTTATTACAGAATTACAGAAAGAAGGCACATACCCCTTCATGCATCTAAATGAGAATTCCAAAAGGAACCTAAATATTATGTTGACTTTCTAAACAATCATGACAGCAAGTTGATAACTGACCAAAAAAAAATCAGGATTAGAAAGTGAAAAAGTAAAATTTAGAGCCTTGTAGTCAGCATTACAGATTTTAGTTCATTAAAAAATTATGAGCTTAAGCTGAAAAAAAAAATTATGAGCTTGGAGTGGCAGAAAACTGAAAGTGAATTCTCATGAACAGGAATATTTTTTAATAGATTATGAGACATTTATGTTGTGGAATATTCAGATATCTAATGACAAATAATGAATTAGAGCTATATCAGTTAACTTGAAGGGGTTTCTATGGAACATTAATGAGCCAAAAAAGGTATAATATTATTCTGTTTGGGGTTCCTATGACATATTATTGAATGAAAAAGTATAATATTGTCCCATATGCTATTATATATGCATAGATATATATGATTATATGTGGTTATATATGACTATGTATCTATATAGATAAAAGTATACAAAAGATATGTACCTGGAAGTTAATAATACTTCCTTTATTTGAGGGGGAGGATATACAAGGGCAATGACTAGGGATGGAAGTAACTTTTTTAAAGGCTTCACAATAAACACCATTCCTATAAAATTATCTGCTTGTGAATGGCGTGTATGCTTAAAGAGAAGTATGTGTAAGTTTACAAAAGTGTTAATTAGATACCTTATGGTGGTGGGCTTCCACATGATTTTTATTTTATTTTCTGTAATTTTATGTGTGTTTCAATCTTTTTCAAAGAAAAAGTTTTATGTATATAATCAGAACAAACAATAAAGCTGTTTCTATTATGTAAAAAGTATTGACAAGTGGTAACTTGCCTGAGCTCTTACGCTTCTGAGGCCCTCTGCTGAATCTTAAACAGATTTGGGTTTTTTCCTTTGTGTTCCAAATACACTCCAGAATTCTGAAGATGCTCTTGTGCTTTTCTGGAACAGACAAGCCATGCCAAAGCAAAATGTAAAACACTCTTCTAGCCCAGACCTCACACGGCTCTCCTCTCCTTTGAGATAGATAGCAGAGGTGGGTCACATCTTCACACCTTCCCGTGATGTGTGGTGCAGAGGGAGGGCCCCATGGCACCTGCACACAGAGAAGTTGTGACGGGGCTGTAATCCATACTGCCTCAGATTATGCCTCTAGAGGTGACTTAGGAATCATTTGGGAAAATGCCAATTGAGGAAAAGGGAGTTGGAATTGACCAGTCAATCCTGCTTTCAGCAACAGAGCTAGAAATTGGGAAATAAGCTCTTATTGATCAATGACCAAATAACCAACACATTTTACATAATTAAAATATGGGCAAGGTCACTATGTATTCACTGGCCACATTTTCTGAATTAAAATGAAGTGAGGTATATGAATGTACTTGGATGTAAAATTATTTATATGGAAACACCACAGAGGTTTTTTTAAATTGGGGCAATCATAGAAAATTCAAGATGTCCCATCACCATAAAGACTGTGAATTAAGTAGATATTTGTATGAACCAGAAGGCATATATCATATGTATATATTCATTACTCTGGAATGGGTGAAGCTCTCAATTTTAAACTTAAATGAGAAGAAGACCTGAGTTAGATAAAATTTCTAAATTATAGAACTGTTTTAGAAATAACCTTTTAAAAATAAATGTTGTTCTTTTACTTTAAACTACAAAAATAATTCAAAGTAAAGGCAAAATTTTTTATCCTAAAAGGATCTTGAATTCAACCCATCATTTTAGATAGAAATAATTAGAGATTCAGAGAGGTTAAATAACTTGTCCAAGGTCACACAGTAGAACTTAGGGCTCTGGCTCTCAGAGATCATCTCACAACATTGTGCTGTAAGTATTAAGAATAGATCCTACCTAACCTGACTTGTCATAACTAGAGAAGGCACTTATAATTATCATATTCTTGCTTTATATGCAAAGAGCACCTCCGCTTTATGCAAAGAATATTTAAATACGACCTGCTTTTACCATCTTGTCTTATGATTAGTGTAGTCTCCATTACCTTGTTAATGATCACTCAACTAGATGAAATGAAGAATACAAATAGAAATCCATAAAAAGCAGAATGTAAATAAATGCCAAATGTGTGATGTCAGCTACAAGAAATCAGGAGAGGAAGATAAACTTAAGGTAATTTCAAGGGTGGTGAGAAAATGAATCAAGGCAAAAAAAGATAGGAAAGAATATTCAGAATACAACGTTTCTTCTTTGAGAACACTTCTACTGCTCAGGCTATTATTGACCATACTGGGCCTTAGTTTACATGGGACTTGTGACCCTGATCCGAAGACCATTTAGCGGTCTCATTTTCCACACATTTCCCTCACGTAAAGAGACACATTAGGGATTCCCTGGTGGCACAGTGGTTGAGAGTCAGCCTGACGATGCAGGGGACACGGGTTCGTGCTCCGGTCCGGGAAGATCCCATATGCCGCGGAGCGGCTGGGTCCGTGGGCCATGGCCGCTGAGCCTGCGCGTCCGGAGCCTGTGCTCCGCAATGGGAGAGGCCACAACAGTGAGAGGCCCGCGTACCGCACAAAAAAAAAAAAAGAGAGAGAGAGACACATTAGGAAAAAGTGTAAAAAGCATACATCCGTATTTTCATAAACCTGCAGTTTCCTTGGCTCAGACATCTCAGGTAAATTGAGAAAGTTATAGACCTGTCTGTATGTAACTAAACAATTAAATAAAAAGGAGAAAATGCAATGACTACTATGCTCCCAAGTACATACCTTTTGGGTCTCATAGGCACATACTTTGCAGTATCATCAGCAGATTCAAGGAAACAACAAGCACAGACGTTGCTTCTTGAAAGAATTTTAAGCTCCATCCCTTAAACTAAATTACTTATAATAACAGACCAAAAATCTCATGTTTACCCACCACAAGACTAAGTCAAGAGACGGGAAAACATCTTGAACTCCCCAGGAGAGATTACACAAAAGGTGTTTGAGGGGCTTCCCTGGTGGCGCAGTGGTTGAGAGCCCGCCTGCCGATGCAGGGGACACGGGTTCGTGCCCCGGTCCGGGAAGATCCCACATGCCACGGAGCGGCTGGGCCCGTGAGCCATGGCCGCTGAGCCTGCGCATCCGGAGCCTGTGCTCTGCAACGGGAGAGGCCACAACAGTGAGAGGCCTGCGTACCGCAAAGAAAAAAAAAAAAAAAAAAAGGTGTTTGAGCAGAGGAAGTATACCACAATTGTTATGTGTGTGGGCTCTGAAGCCACACTGTCAGGCAGAGAGCCTGGCTCTGCCACTCTCTAGCCCCATTGATGTCAGGTAAGTAATTGAATCTCTCTGGGCCTCAGTTTTCTTATCTGTAAAATGGAGTTAAAGAAAAGAAATTGAATTGTTACAGAAAAAAGCGCTTATATTAATTTTATGTAATCCACACAGCAGCCTTATGGAGTAGCTCCTGTTACCGCTCTTCTTTTTTCCTTTTTTTTCTTTTTTTGCCCATGTTAAGCTTTATTTTTCTTTTTTTATTATTTGTAGGAGTTCTAATTCTGGATCCGAGTCCTTTGTCAGAGATATCTATTGGGAATATTTTCTCCCAGTCTGTGGCTTGCCTTTTCACTTCTTAACTGTCTTTTTTTTTTTTTAACGATTTTTGTTAAATTTTTTTATTATTGAAGTATAATTGATTTACAATGTTGTGTTAGTTTCTGGTGTTCAGCAAAGTGATTCAGATATATATATATATATATACACACACACATATATATATATACATACACATACACACACACACACACATATATATATATATATATATATATACATAAAATTCCAAACTCCTAATTTATCCCTCCCCACTCTTTTTTTTTTTTTTTTTTTTGCGGTACTTGGGCCTCTCACTGTTGTGGCCTCTCCCGTTGCGGAGCACAGGCTCTGGACACGCAGGCTCAGCGGCCATGGCTCACGGGTCCAGCCAGTCCGTGACATGTGGGATCCTCCCAGACCGGGGCACAAACCCGTGTCCCCTGCATCAGCAGGCAGACTCTCAACCACTGCGCCACCAGGGAAGCCCCCTCCCCACTCTTAACTGCTTTTTAATAAGCAGAAAATTTTAATTTTGATAACGTCCAATTTATCAATTCTTTTTTCTTTTAAAGTTAATGCTTTGGTGATCTCATGAAAGAAATCTTTGCCTGCCCCAGGGTTATGAATATATGCTCCAATCTTTCTTCTAGAAGCTTTATAGTTTCAGCTTTCACATTTAGGTCCATGATCTATCTTGAATTATTTTGGGGTGTGAATTCAGGAACAGCCAGATGGGAGAGTCGCACAGGACAAGGTATGTGGGAAGGCGCCAAATCCTCTCCCAGCATGCCACTCTCCCCATATCTTTGTGTGTTCACCAACCCAGAAGATCCTCCCCTTTCTTTATAAATGAGAAAACTGAAACTCGCAGACAATGAGTAATTAGCTCAAAGTCTCACAGCTAGCAAGGGTAACCCAGACTTTGAATCCAGGGCTATGAATCTTTCATCACTGTTTATATTGCCCCTCAAGACAGCAGTTCAAAAACAGACAACACACAGATGTAGAAAACAAACTTATGGTTCCCAGGGGATAAGGGGGGAGGGAGGGATAAATTGGGAGATTGGGATTGACATATACACACTACTATATATAAAATAGATAACTAATAAGACCTGATGTATAGCACAGGGAACTCTACTCAATACTCTGTAACAGCCTACATGGGAAAAGAATCTAAGAAAAGAGTGGATATATGTATATGTATAACTGATTCACTTTGCCATACACCTGAAACTAACACAACATTGTAAATCAACTATACTCAATAAAAATTTTTAAAAATTAAAAAAACAGGGCTTCCCTCGTGGCTCAGTGGTTGAGAGTCCGCCTGCCAATGCAGAGGACACGGGTTCATGCCCCGGTCCGGGAAGATCCCACATGCCGCAGGGCGGCTGGGCCCGTGAGCCATGGCCGCTGAGTCTGCGCGTCCAGAGCCTGTATTCCACAATGGGAGAGGCCACAACAGTGAGAGGCCCACGTACCACAAACAAAAAATATTAAAAAAACAAACAACAACAAAAAGACAACATAGATCCCTTTTTTGTTCATTCATTCATTTGTTCATTTATTCATTCACTGAGAGCTTATTGTGTGCCAGGCTCTGTAGCTGCTGTTGAGGATCTAGTCATGAACTAGGCAGACCAGAAAGGAATGGCCAACATGAAGCCTACATGCTGGGAAGGGAGATAGACAAGCAAGCAAAAATCAATCCATCATGTAATAAACAGATGGCAGTCAATGCCCTAAAGAAAACAAGAAAGATTCAGAGGATAGAGAGTGTCAAGGCTGAGATGGGAGGCTACTTTAGGTAGAGGAGTCAGGAAATATACTTCCCTGAGAAGGTGAGATGAATTCAGTGAGGCATGCTCTAGGCATCATCTGGAGAAAGAGTGGAAACAAAGTGAACTGTAATTGCACGTCTTGAGGCAGGAACAAGAGTGACTTATTGGAGGTGTGAAAAGGCCAGAGATACTGGAGGGAGCTGGTCTGGAGAGAGAAGGTGTAAAAGAGCCTCTCAAAGAATAAGAAAGTGAATTAACTAGGGAAATGAAGCAGCACTGTCGAATCCACTTGAGCCCTGTTTCCATAAAATGAAGACCAGTCAGCCAGCTGTGTGTTTTCATCCAGTCACATTCTGAGATCTGGTGCTTGGATGCAGACGTGAACAGGTGAGTAGAGTGTTACCAGGTCCGGGGGTCCACCAGGTGCAGGCAGGAGAGGGGGAGAGAGGTGGGGAGTTGAGCTTGGCCATGGACTCAGGTTGATGATGTGGAAGGCAAGGCCCAGGGGCCATGACAGACAGTGGAAAGGTGTAGGGATGATGGCCTGGTGGACCTGGTGAGGTCGAAGGATGGTTGGAGTTGGGGTTCTAGAGGGAGTGAGCTGGAAGTGAGGAGGTGGTGGTCACAGTGAGATGCCAGAAACCAAAGTTTTTGAGTTGGGGAAGGTACTAGTAATGACACACCAGAGTGTTACTGTAAGAGTGGGTTGCTGAGTGGGGAGAAAGGATTGTTAAAACTAAGGAAGTTAAGGATCCAAGAAGCCAGAATATTACTTGGACCACCTACACCAGTGGTCTCAAACCTGGTCACATACTAGAATGACCTGGGGAGCTCTTAAATACACAGGCCTCCAACCCTCAAAAATTCCAGCTCAATTGTTTGGGAGGGAAGTGGTACCTGGGCTTTTTTTAAAAGCTTCTTGAATAATTTTAGAGTGAAGCCAGGATTGGGACTGACTGATCTAAGTGGGCCAACCACCGAGTGAGGACAGAAGTGGCATGAAGATGGTGGAAGTGAGCCAGCAGAACTTCACTGGGTGAGGAGTGACTGTAGGTTGGTGAAGACTACAGCATGGAGGTTTATGGAGATTTGAGGGTCTGTCCTTCAAATTGGTGGGAAAAGGTCAGGGAGGAACCATGGTCTGGGAGTGGCCATGAGGATCAAAGCAGACACCTACCCCATCATTAGGCCCTGGGACACTTGAGAGGTGTCCCCATGTCCCCAGAAGTGAGCCAGATATTCGAGCAAAAAGATGAAGGGGACATTCAGAGAAGAGGTTGAGGACATAGGGGAGGTTTGGGAGTCAGGAGGGTGGGAGATAAAGCCAAATAAGGAGATGTACGATGCTGTGTGGGAAAGGGGACCCGGGAGTCTTGCATTAAAATAATGACAAGAGGAGGCATGATGGATTAGTACCAAGGCCTTTCGGGGAAGATGGGTATTCAATTCTAATTAGAACCTCTCTTTTGCATTTTATTTAGACTCTTAGGCAGTGTATTCATTTCCTAGGGCTGCTGTAACAAATTACCACAAACTTGGTGGCTTAATACAAAAAGAATTTATTTTCTCATAGTTCTGGAAGCTGCAAGTCTGCAATCAAGGTGTCGGCAGGACCATGCTCCCTATGAGACCTGCAGGGGAAAATCCTTTCTGCCTCTTCCTGGCTTCTGACAATGTCCAGCTATCCGTGGCATTCCTTGGCTTATAGCTGCCTCACTCCAATTTCTGACTCCATCTTTTTTTTTAGTTAATTAATTAATTTGTTTAGTTGTTTCTTTGTTTGTTTGGCTGCATTGGATCTTTGTTGCTGTGCTCCAGCTTTCTGTAGTTGCGGCAAGTGGAGGCTACTCTTCGTTGCAGTACACGGGCTTCTCATTATGGTGACTTCTCTTGTTGCGGAGAACAGGCTCTAGGAGCACGGGTTTCAGCAGTTGTGGCACACAGGCTTAGTTGCTCCGTGGCATGTGGGATCTTACCGGACCAGGGCTTGAACCCATGTCCCCTGCATTGGCAGGCAGATTCTTTAACCACTGCGCCACCAGGGAAGCCCCTGACTCCATCTTTATATGTCTGTCTTCCCTCTGTGCATGTCCAAATCTCTCTCTACTTATAAGGCTACCGGTCAATGGATTAGCGCCCACCCTAATCCAGTGTGACCAATCTTAACTTGATTACATCTGCAAAGACTCTATTTCCAAATAAGGTCACATTCACAGCTACCGAGGTCTAGGATTTCAACATAACATTTGTGGGGAGGAGAGGGACACAATTCAACCCACAACAGGCAATTCATGGAGGTGATGTGACAATCAGGAAGAGTGTTCTTATCCAAAGAACACAGGATCTTTGGGTCTCTATTAAATCCGCTGCTCACCTATCATTGCATAAGAGGGCCAGCAGTAGGCCTACTTTATGGACCTCAGTGTCCAGGCAGGGGAAAGGGAAACCTCACCAAGCACAGATGTTCAGTGGACTGTCCTCAACCCTACCTGAGTGAGAAAACAAAGCTGATTCAGGGAAAACCCATCCTCATAGCAGCTAAACAGTTGAACTAAACTTTGTGTCAATGGAAGGTCAGCAGTATCTTTGAATATACATAGAACATATATTTGATGAGAAGCTACAAAGTGACAAGATAATGAAAACCTCCAAGATTTTCTGCTACCTCACCATTAGCAGCAAGCAGTGAAGGAGACATAAAGCCAAAGAAAATAACCTGTGTTGTGCAAATAACTCAAATTTAGTTGAAAAAGTAAGGTACTCCATCAATCAATTATCAAGGATTAAGTGCCTATTATTGTAGCATTGACACAAGAAAAATAAAATGAACAGCACTGCCCTGAAAAGAACTTATCTATCAGTTGGGGATGTGAAGAAACTAGAGCCACATATTAAAGACAATGGATAGTTAATTGCTAAATTGTATGATGTAGATAGACTCAATGATACAGAAATCCAAAAATAGAAGAGTAATGATTCCAGGATTAATCAAATGGGGCTTTCTGGAGTTCGATAAGTATTTTTTTGGAGTCTGGTCTGTGTACCCCAGTCACCAGGATGGACCCTAGACCCCCAACCCTCACTCCAAGAGATTATCAGTATCTCTGTTTCACAGGCGAAGAAACCAAGGTTCACTGACATAAAGTGACTCACCTAAGGTCAGACAGCTTGTAAGTTTCCAAGTCAGGAGTTGAACCCAAGTCTTTTATCCTTAACTCCATAGCTTTTTCTACAAGGCATTGAAGGATGAATAGGGTTTGGATAGATAAGGCAAAACAAGGAGAGGGTTTTATGTGTGGGAATTTGGATTACTGGATAATCCAATAAAATAAAATTTTTTATTTGAAATAAAAAATAGGGTTTTATGTGGGGGAAATTGGATAAATGTATTAATATTTTATTATTACATTTAGATAGTTGGCTCCTGAGAGCCAGCCTGTATCCCCAGATGAGATGCTGCTGTCAGTCCTCCAGCTCTTAAAATATCTGGGTCAGTGAGAAGAGGATCACAAGGTCTCCCTGTGCTTATTTTTAACTTAAAAATATAACCTTTAAAGAAAAGGAGAGGATAAAAATGAAAAACATTTAAGAAATGTTACAAGCTCAAGTCAAAAGGGAACTATTCAATAGGAACAGCTAGGTTATTGACCCTGACTTGGAAGCTGCAGGGAGGTTCCCTGGTGGGTGACAGCACTTCCCGGCTCTATCAGAACGTAGAAGGGTGGCCTGGAATCTACATCAGAACGTGGACCTGAGACTGGAGCAGAAACTGACGGAAGGAGACATGCAGGTGTGGGTGCATGTGCACTTCCCCACACCTGCCTTCCCTTTAAAAACACACTGCCCTTGATCCATTCTTCAGAGAAGAAAGGTAGAAAGAAATTCAGTGGGTTTGTTCCCAGCATCTACCACTGGCTTTTGCAATTTCAGAACAAGATGAATAGAAGGGGAGTCTTTTAAGCCATTGCCCTAAGTAACATGAAAGTGGCACCAATTGACATATGAATGCTGTTCTTATAAGAAAGGTATTCTGAGTGCTGCTTTGTGTTTTTTTGAGAAAAAACAGCAATAATATAACCACCTGTGCACAGCTGTCCCATCAACTCAAAAATACCAGAAATGAGGAAGCTCTAAGTGCCACAAACTATTTCTCCCAGGACCTCAGAGTGAGATGCTTCTGCAAAGCATCCCACTGTGTCATGTGTCAAAAGCAGCACCTAAGAACAGATGGTTTCCCTCAGAACCGTGACAAGATGGGTACTTTCCAGGCTTGGGGTCCCATGCAGGGGAAAAAGTATCAGAGGTAGGTCCTGAGTCTAAGGAATTTACTCCCTGGTTGGGTCACTAACCCAGGGCCCCAGTCATAGCAAATGTTCCCTAAATGTTAGAAGCAGGAAGAACTACAATCCTGCAGCCTGTGGAATGAAAACAACATTCACAGAAAGATAGACAAAATGAAAAGGCAGAGGACTATGTACCAGATGAAGGAACAAGATAAAACCCCAGAAAAACAACTAAATGAAGTGGAGATATGCAACATTCCAGAAAAAGAATTCAGAATAATGATAGTGAAGATGATCCGGGACCTCAGAAAAGGAATGGAAGCAAAGATTGAGAAGATGCAAAAAATGTTTAACAAAGACCTAGAAGAATTAAAGAACAAACAAACAGAGATGAACAATAAAGTAACAGAAATGAAAAATACACAAGAAGGAATCAATAGCAGAATAACTGAGGCAGAAGAACAGACAAGTGACCTTGAAGACAGATTGGTGGAATTCACTGCCATGGAACAGAATAAAGAAAAATTAATGAAAAGAAATGAAGACAGCCTAAGAGACCTCTGGGACAACATTAAATGCACCAACATCTGCATTATAGGGAACCTAGAAGGAGAACAGAGAGAGAAAGGACCCAAAAAAATATTTGAAGAGATATAGTCAAAAATTTCACTAACATGGGAAAGGAAATAGCCACTCAAGTCCAAGGAAGTGCAGAGAGTCCCAGGCAGGATAAACCCAAGGAGAAACATGCTGAGACACATAGTAATCAAACTGACAAAAATTAAAGAAAAAGAAAAATTATTAAAAGCAACAAGGGAAAAATGACAAATAACATACAAGGGAACTCCCATAAAGTTAACAGCTGGTGTCTCAGCAGAAACGCTACAAGCCAGAAGGGAGAGACACGATATATTAAAGTGATGGAAGGAAAGAACATACAACCAAGATTACTCTACCCAGCAAGGATCTCATTCAGATTTGACAGAGAAATCAAAAGCTTTACAGACAAGCAAAAGCTAAGAGAATTCAGCACCACCAAAACAGTTCTACAACAAATGCTAAAGGAACTTCTCTAAGTGGGAAACACAGGAGAAGAAAATGATCTACAAAATCAAACCCAAAACACTTAAGAAAATGGTAATAGGAACATACACATGGATAATTATCTTAGAGGTGAATGGATTAAATGCTCCAACCAAAAGATACAGGCTCGCTGAATGGATACAAAAGAAAGACCCACATATATGATGTCTACAAGAGACCCACTTCAGACCTAGGGACACATACAGACTGAAAGTGAGGGGATGGAAAAAGATATTCCATACAAATAAATCAAAAGAAAGCTGGAGTAGCAATACTCATATCAGATAAAATAGACTTTAAAATAAAGAATGTTACAAGAAACAAGGAAGGACACTGCATAATGATCAAGGGATCAATCCAAGAAGAAGATATAATAATTATAAATATATATGCACCCAACATAGGAGGACCTCAATACATAAGGCAAATACTAACAGCTATAAAAGAGGGAATTGACAGTAACACAATAATAGTGGGGGATTTTAAGACCTCACTTACACCAATGGACAGATCACCCAGACAGAAATTAATAAGGAAACACAAGCTTTAAAGGACACAATAGAGAGATAGATTTAATTGATATTTATAGGACATTCTATCCAAAAACAGCAGATTACACTTTCTTCTCAAGTGCACATGGAACATTTTCCAGGATACATCACATCTTGGGTCACAAATCAAGCCGTGGTAAATTTAAAAAACTTGAAATCATATCAAGCATCTTTTCCAACCACAATGCTATGAGATTCAAAATCAATTACAGGGAAAAAAATGTAAAAAACATAAACACATGGAGGCTAAACAATACATTACTAAATAACCAAGAGATCACTGAAGAAATCAAAGAGGAAATAAAAAAATACCTAGAGAAAGATGACAATGAAAAACAGATGATCCAAAACCTATGGGATGCAGCAAAAGCAGTTCTAAGAGGGAAGCTTATAGCCATCCATACAGCCCCACCTCAAGAAACAATAAAAATCTCAAATAAACAATCTGATCTTACACCTAAAGCAACTAGAGGAAGAAGAAAAAAAAAAACCCTAAGTGAGTAGAAGGAAAGAACTCATAAGATCAGAGCAGAAATAAATGAAATAGAAACAAAGAAAACAGTAGCAAAGATCAATAAAACTAAAAGCTGGTTCTTTGAGAAGATAAACAAAATTGATAAACCTTTAGCCAGACTCATCAAGAAAAAGAGGGACAGGACTCAAATCAATAAAATTAGAAATGTAAAAGGAGAAGTTACAACAGACAACACAGAAATACAAAGCATCATAAGAGACTACTACAAGCCACTCTATGCCAATAAAATGGACAACCTGGAAGAAATGGACAAGTTCTTAAAAAGGTATAACCTTCCAAGACTGAACCAGGAAGACATAGAAAATATGGACAGACCAATCACAAGTAATGAAATTGAAACTGGGATTAAAAATCTTCCAACAAACAAAAGTCCAGGACCAGATGGCTTCACAGGTGAATCTATCAAACATTTAGAGAAAAGCTAACACCCATCTTTCTCAAACTCTTCCAAAAAACTGCAGAGGAAGGAACACTCCCAAATTCATTTTACGAGGGCACCATTACCCTGATACCAAAACCAGAGAAAGATACTACAAAAAGAGAAAATTACAGACCAATGTCACTGATGAATATAGATGCAAAAATCTTCAACAAAATACTAGCAAACAGTATCCAAGAACACATTAAAAGGATCATACACCACGATCAAGTGGGATTTATCTCAGGGATGCAAGGATTCTTCAATATGCGCAGATCAATCAATGTGAGACACCATATTAACAAATTGAAGAATAAAAATCATATGATCATCTCAATAGAGGCAAAAAAAGCTTTTGACAAAATTCAACACCCATTTATGATAAAAACTCTCCACAAAGTGGGCATAGAGGGAATGTACCTCAACATAATAAAGGCCACATATGACAAACCCACAGCAAACATCATTCTCAATGGTGAGAAACTGAAACCATTTCCTCTAAGATCTGGAAAAAGACAAGGATGTTCACTCTCACCACTATTATTCAACATAGTTTTGGAAGTCCTAGCCATGGCAATCAGAGAAGAAAAAGAAATACAAATTGGAAAAGAAGAAGTAAAACTGTCACTGTTTGCAGATGACATGATACTACACATAGAGAATCCTAAAGATGCCACCAGAAAACTACTAGAGCTAATCAATGAATTTGGTAAAGTTTCAGGATACAAAATTAATGCACAGAAATCTGTTGCATTCCTATACAATGAAAGATCAGAAAGAGAAATAAAGGAAACAATCCCATTCACAACTGCAACAAAAAGAATGAAATACCGAGGAATAAACCTATCTAAGGAGGTAAAAGACCTGTACTCAAAAACTATAAGACACTGACAAAAGAAATCAAAGATGCCAGAAACAGATGGAGAGATATACCATGTTCTTGGATTGGAAGAATCAATATTGTGAAAATGACTATACTTACTACACAAAGCCATCTACAGATTCAATGCAATCCCTATCAAATTACCAATGGCATTTTTTACAGAACTAGAACAAAAACATCTTCAAATTTGTATGGAGACACAAAAGACCCTGAGTAACCAAAACAGTCTTGAGGGAAAAAAACGGACCTGGAGGAATCGGACTCCCTGACTTCTGACTATACTACAAAGCTACAGTAGTCAAGAAAATATGATACTGGGGAAAAAAAACAGAAATATGGATCAATGGAACAGGATAGAAAGCCCAGAGATAAACCCATGCACCTATGGTCAACTAATTTATGACAAAGGAGGCAAGGATATACAATGGAGAAAAGACAGTCTCTTCAACAAGTGGTGCTGGGAAAACTGGACAGCTACATGTAAAAGAATGAAATTAGAACACTCCCGAACACCATACACAAAAATAAACTCAAAATGGATTAAAGACCCGAATGTAAGGCCAGATACTATAAAACTCTTAGAGGAAAACATAGGCAGAACACTCTTTGACATAAATCGCAGCAAGATCTTTTGTAACCCACCTCCTAGAGTAATGAAAATAAAAACAAAAATAAACAAATGGGACCTAATGAAACTTAAAAGCTTTTGCACAGCAAAGGAAACTATAAACAAGACAAACGGACAACCCTCAGAATGGGAGAAAATATTTGCAAATGAATCAATGGACCAAGGGGTAATCTCCAAAATATGTAAACAGCTCTTGCAGCTCAATATTTAAAAAAACAAACAACCCAATCAAAAAATGGGCAGAAGACTTAAACAGATATTTCTCCAAAGAAGACATATAGATGGCCAAGAGGCACATGAAAAGCTGCTCAACATCACTAATTATTAGAGAAATGCAAATCAAAACTACAATGAGGTATCACCTCACACCAGTTAGAATGGGCATCATCAAAATATCTACAAACAACAAATGCTGGAAAGGGTGTGGAGAAAAGGGAACACTCTTCACCGTTGGTGGGAATGTAAATTGATACAGCCACTATGGAGAACAGTATGGAGGTTCCTTAAAAAACTAAAAATAGAATTAGCATATGACCCAGCAATCCCACTACTGGGCATATACCCAGAGAAAACCATAATTCAAAAAGACACATGCACCCCAATGTTCATTGCAGCATTATTTACAATAGCCAGGTCATGGAAGCAACCTAAATGCCCATCGACAGATGAATGGATAAAGAAGATGTTATACATATATACAATGGAATATTTCTCAGCCATAAAAAGGAATGAAATAGGGTCATTTGTAGAGATGTGGATGGACCTAGAGACTGTCATACAGAGTGAAATAAGTCAGAAAGAGAAAAATGAATATCGTATATTAATGCATATATATGGAATCTAGAAAAATGGTACAGATGAACTGGTTTGCAAGGCAGAAATAGAGACACAGATGTAGAGAACAACGTATGGACACCAAGGGGGAAAGGGGATGGTAGGATAAACTGGGAGATTGGGATTGACATGTATAAAATAGATAACTAATAAGAACTTGCTGTATAAAAAATAAATAAATAAAATAAATTTCAAAAAAAAGAAAATGTTCCCTGAATGTTGAACATCACTGAAGGATAAGACTACCATACACAATGCAACAAGACAACTGTGCAAATCCCTGGCAACCTGAGGGCTGAATTGTGTGCCAGGAGAGTTCCTAGAAGGGCAAGATCAATACAAGCTGGTTTCACTGAACAAACGAGACTTCAGCCAAGCTCAGAATGGACACAACTTGCACTGAAAGGGAGTGACAGTTTCTTGGGGTGAAGAGATTTGTTTCTTCAGGCACTGTGTGTGCGCCACAAACGCAATGGTGAGCGAAGTGCATCCTGGTCCCTGCTTTCACAGAGCTGTAGTCCAGAGATCAGTTTCCTTAGAGTCCAGGGTACTGGTGGGTTGACAAAAGTTGACATTTATTTGGGGCCTGTAATGTGCCAGGCACTATGGTAAGTGCTTCACAAATATAATCTCACTTGCTCCTCACTGCAACTCAAAGATAAGGGGGGTTTCTATTATCGCCATTTTATGGATTGGAGACTGAGACCACTGAGCTAATTAGTGGTGAAGCCAAAATTCAAATCCAGGGCTGCCTAGCTCATGGGCCATTCCCTTTCCACAATACCCCATGGGAAATTATGTCAGGGGTGGGTGGATGGTGGAGTGCTTGGAAGGCCAGTGAAGCAGTCCATGTTTGCTGTGGAGGAAATAAGGTATTGGTTATCGGTTGTGTCTTCCTGCTGTTGCCTTAGCTGCTTTGCCTAAGTCAGATTCCCCAGGTTCACACACAGAATTCAGAGGACCCTCCAGGCAAGACACACCCTCTCCCTCCAGATCTCCATCAGCTTTCCTGCCATAGTGAACTGCAATGGCCATCTTGAAAGGAAATTTCAGTCCTATTTTTTTCCTCTCCCTTAAATCGTAAACCTATGAGAAACCATAGGAAACCATTCCCCATGGTTTTGCTCATCCAGCCCTATGTTAGACATTTTTAGTTTTCCCAAGATCCACAAGAACCTTCACAGTTACCCAGAGACTAGCACAGTAGTTTTTTAGGTGACATCTTACCACCCAAAACATATGAAGGAGAAGAGAGATGTTGCAAATTTCTCCTTAGCTTTTATTTCTCCATCTTCCCAGGGAGGAAAAGGGCATGAGAGAAGAGGTATCTGCACTCTCTCCACCTCCCGAGAGGATGAGGGATTGTTCCCTGCCCTCAGTCCTTTCCTTCACTCTGAGTTGGGAAATACTGCTCCCAAGGAGGCCAGCCAGGATCATGAAGGGCAAGATGAAGGTCAACCCACCTGGAGGACATAGAACTGGAGATGTTACAGTAAATGTGGAAATTCTTAAGTTCATATAGATAATATCTGCTTATCAATTATAAAGTACTTCCAGAACAGTCCTTCATTTGAATCTCTCACAATAGTTAGGTGGGTTTTAATGCTGATATGACTTTTTTTTTTTTTTTACAGTTGAGGAAACTGAGGTACATAAAAAAGAAGTGGGTCCCTAAGGTCAGAGAGGTAGAACTTGCAGCCAGGCCCTCTGAGCTCAATTCTGTCCTCTGTCATCTCTGGCATATCCACTCAGGAACCCTGATTTGGATAAAGATTCCAGATAGGGATAGGAAAGCTTAATGGGCAGTCTCTATGATGTCATCCTCCAAGATCAGGGAGATTTGCCCAAACAGTTTTAATTTCATTTTGTACTCTCCTATGATTCTACCCTCCAACAACATGCCTTTCTCTTATAATAGTTGGCTTGGTCCTAACCAAATTTTAGAGTAGTAAGTTCCATATACTCACTATTTCTGTGGAAAGAAGTGCTATTTTTACTTTGCCCTAAAACTATTTCTTTAAAATGATAAAGTTGCCCCTAGTTCTTGTGCTCTGGGATTTCATAAGTTCATATTTTTATCCTATGATTTTCATTATTTTATAAATTTCAATTATACTCCCCTCTCAGCCTGGGTCTTTCCAGAATGAAAAGCCCTAATTCTTTCATCATCCCCCACAAAGGCCTCTCTTGACCCTCTGGCCCAATTTAGGCGTCCTTCTCTAGACCTTGGTTGGCTCTGTATGTCTTTGAGGTGTATCAGATCATCAGGCCCTCATCACTTTGTCCATTATTCTTTATAAAAGAGCGCAAATGGCTTCAGCTAAAATCAAATGTAGAAATACTTGAGAGACACTTTTAAAAACAAAGCAATTATTTTGCTCCAAGTCAGCCCAGCATAGGCTGAATGAAAAATATATACATTTTTGCTTCAAGTCTGAAATGAATTTGAACACACCGCTACTAGGCAACCTTGTAATCTATTATGAAAATGACAATTTGCAAAGCACTTTCACATACATTATTATCTCACTTGACCCTCACACGAACCATGCATAGTAGAAAAAATGTATTATTATCCTCATTTTTCACATGAGAAAAGTAAAAAGACGAGTCTAACCCACAGTCAAACAGCTGGAATTAGAGCCCCAGTCACTGGCCTTCCATCGAGAGAATGGTCTTTTATCCACTGTTCAATATAGCCTTCCTTATAAACACTTGTGATTTACATTGAAGCACCAGACTACCTCTCTCTAAGTCTCTTTCAGTGGCCACAGCACAGTCACAAAATATTCTATAGTTCTATTGAAAGGAAAGATGTTTAAGGTTAATCTAAACCCTCTTCCCTTTTCTCTCTACATGCTCTCCAGGGGCAATCTCAGCCACCACACAGGCATCATTGTCACCTCCATGCAAATGACTCCCAAATCTGTAATTCTAGGCCACACCTCCTCTCTGGCACCAGAAAGGTATAAAACTGCATACTTGACATCTCTTGGATGTCTCAGTATGTTCTCTTTTGATGTTCCTCCTCTCAAATACCTGTCCAGGAACCTACGAGTCTTGACGTTTCTCTCTCCCTCCCCTTACCCCCACTGCTATATCCAATCTAACACCAAGTCCTTTCACTTTTACCTCCCACACAGCTGCCGTGCTGTCCATTTCTCTCCTTCCCCATAATCACCACCTTAGTCCAAGGCCGTCATCTCTCATTTGGACTTTCGTGGACTCCTAACTGGTCTCCCTCTCCAGTCCTTCCTCCTCACTATAGACTATGCGATTCTGGTCATGCCATCCCTACCCCACCCCTGCTTAGAACACTTCAATGGCATCCCCTTGCTCGTAGGGTAAAGGCAAAATACCCAGAACTGGCCCACCAGCCCTGCCTAACCTGGTCCCACCTCCAGCCTCATCTCACAGCACTCGCCTTCATTTCTTAAGCTCCAGCCCCACTAGCCTTCATTCAGGCCCCTTTACTCACCATGCTTTCATTTGCCACAGGGTCCTAACATATTCTTCCTTGTCTTCCCTGATTATTTAAATTACTAGAATTAGATTCCTAGAAGGCCCCAACTTCATATAGAGGTTCAAGGGTCTTTCCTCAGGAAATCCTATCTTTACCTCCCTGAGTTAAATTCTTCCATTATGCTTTTCACAGCACTGCTTGGGCATGGTTTTAATTTATGTCTGTCTCCCCCACCAGATTTGTAAACTTTTGCTCACCATCATATTCCCCGTGCTGTGCTGAGCTTGGAACACAGAAGCACGTCAATAAATGTTTGTTAGATAGATGAATAAACTCACTAATGAGGAAAGGGTTGTATGGATTATACATCCTCATTACGGAATACTAGGCAGCTGTTAAAAAGAATAAGTCTATATGTTCTAATACAGAAAGATGTCCATGACATATTATTAATTAAAAATAGTACATTACAGAACACTATGAATACTATGATCAGTTATTTTTTAAACCTATGTATGTCTTTATTTAAAAAAATCTCTGTGTGTATGTATACATGTGTATGTGTTTATGCATATGTGTGTATATGTTTTAAATGGCCTGCAATACACATGAAACTAACATATTATTATAAGTCAACTAAATATCAATAAAAAATAAACAAATACAAATAAAATAAAAAGGTCTGCAAGACTAACACCAAACTGCTTACAGTGGTTGCCCTGGAGAAAGGGACTGAGACAGGATACAGAAAAATAGAATAGAAACTTCTACTCAAAAACTCCTTGCTGGTTTGACTTTTTTCAATGACCTTGTGGTATTGTAATTATTTTAACAATACCATTTTTTTTTGCTTTATAACAAATTTAATCAGTTATACATATACATATGTTCCCATATCCCCTCCCTTTTGCGTCTCCCTCCCACCCTCCCTATCCCACCCCTCCAGGCGGTCACAAAGCACCGAGCTGATCTCCCTGTGCTCTGCGGCTGCTTCCCACTAGCTATCTACCTAACGTTTGGTAGTGTATATATGTCCATGCCGCTCTTTCACTTTGTCACAGCTTACCCTTCCCCCTCCCCATATCCTCAAGTCCATTCTCTAGTAGGTCTGTGTCTTTATTCCTGTCTTACCCCTATGTTCTTCATGATATTTTTTTTTTCTTAAATTCCATATATATGTGTCAGCATACAGTATTTGTCTTTCTCTTTCTGACTTACTTCACTCTGTATGACAGACTCTAGGTCCATCCACCTCATTATAAATAGCTCAATTTCGTTTCTTTTTATGGCTGAGTAATATTCCATTGTATATATGTGCCACATCTTCTTTACCCATTCATCTGATGATGGACACTTAGGTTGTTTCCATGTCCGGGCTATTGTAAATAGGGCTGCTATGAACATTTTGGTACATGACTCTTTTTGAATTACGGTTTTCTCAGGGTATATGCCCAGTAGTGGGATTGCTGGGTCATATGGTAGTTCTATTTGTAGTTTTTTAAGGAACCTCCATACTGTTCTCCATAGTGGCTGTACCAATTCACATTCCCACCAGCAGTGCAAGAGTGTTCCCTTTTTTCCACACCCTCTCCAGCATTTATTGTTTCTAGATTTTTTGATGATGGCCATTCTGACTGGTGTGAGATGATATCTCATTGTAGTTTTGATTTGCATTTCTCTAATGAATAAAGAAGTTGAGCATCCTTTCATGTGTTTGTTGGCAGTCTGTATATCTTCTGTGGAGAAATGTCTATTTAGGTCTTCTGCCCATTTTTGGATTGGGTTGTTTGTTTTTTTGTTATTGAGCTGCATGAGCTGCTTATAAATTTTGGAGATTAATCCTTTGTCAGTTGCTTCATTTGCAAATATTTTCTCCCATTCTGAGGGTTGTCTTTTGGTCTTGTTTATGGTTTCCTTTGCTGTGCAAAAGCTTTGAAGTTTCATTAGGTCCCATGTGTTTATTTTTGTCTTTATTTCCATTTCTCTAGGAGGTGGGTCAAAAAGGATCTTGCTGTGATTTATGTCATAGAGTGTTCTGCCTATGTTTTCCTCTAAGAGTTTGATAGTGTCTGGCCTTACATTTAGGTCTTTAATCCATTTTGAGCTTATTTTTGTGTATGGTGTTAGGGAGTGATCTAATCTCATACTTTTACATGTCCCTATCCAGTTTTCCCAGCACCACTTATTGAAGAGACTGTCCTTTCTCCACTGTACATTCCTGCCTCCTCTATCAAAGATAAGGTGACCACATATCCGTGGGTTTATCTCTGGGCTTTCTATCCTGTTCCATTGATCTATCTTTCTGTTTTTGTGCCAGTACCACACTGTCTTGATTACTGTAGCTTTGTAGTATAGTCTGAAGTCAGGGAGCCTGATTCCTCCAGCTCCATTTTTCGTTCTCAAGATTGCTTTGGCTATTCGGGGTCTTTTGTGTTTCCATACAAATTGTGAAATTTTTTGTTCTAGTTCTGTGAAAAATGCCAGTGGTAGTTTGATAGGGATTGCATTGAATCTGTAGATTGCTTTGGGTAGTAGAGTCATTTTCACAATGTTGATTCTTCCCATCCAAGAACATGGTACATCTCTCCATCTATTTGTATCATCTTTAATTTCTTTCATCAGTGTCTTATAATTTTCTGCATACAGGTCTTTTGTCTCCTTAGGTAGGTTTATTCCTAGATATTTTATTCTTTTTGTTGCAATGGTAAATGGGAGTGTTTCCTTGATTTCACTTTCAGATTTTTCATCATTAGTATATAGGAATGCCAGAGATTTCTGTGCATTAATTTTGTATCCTGCAACTTTACCAAATTCATTGATTAGCTCTAGTAGTTTTCTAGTAGTATCTTTAGGATTCTCTATGTATAGTATCTTGTCATCTGCAAACAGTGACAGCTTTACTTCTTCTTTTCCCATTTGGATTCCTTTTATTTCCTTTTCTTCTCTGATTGCTGTGGCTAAAACTTCCAAAACTATGTTGAATAAGAGTGGTGAGAGTGGGCAACCTTGTCTTGTTCCTGATCTTAGTGGAAATGGTTTCAGTTTTTCACCATTGAGGACGATGCTGGCTGTGGGTTTGTCATATATGGCCTTTATTATGTTGAGGAAAGTTCCCTCTATGCCTACTTTCTGCAGGGTTTTTATCATAAATGGGTGTTGAATTTTGTTGAAAGCTTTGTCTGCATCTATTGAGATGATCATATGGTTTTTCTCCTTCAATTTGTTAATATGGTGTATCACGATGATTGATTTGCGTATATTGAAGAATCCTTGCATTCCTGGAATAAACACCACTTGATCATGGTGTATGATCCTTTTAATGTGCTGTTGGATTCTGTTTGCTAGTATTTTAACAATACCATTTTTAAAGATAATGAGAGAACTCAACGAAGTTCAGGAAACTGGCCATTTCTACGTACAGCAAAAATAAAATAAAATAACCACTTTGTGTATGATTCCTCAACAATGATAAAGTTCCAGAAATCAGCATATTTCCAGCTCAGATCTCCAATCTAGCTGTGATGAAGAGGCAGCACGGTGTCTGGAGAGTAGCACTGACATATATACACTACCGAATATAAAATAGTTGGCTGGTGGGAAGCAGCAGCACAGCACAGGGAGATCGGCTCGGTGCTTTGCGATGACCTAGAGGGGTGGGATAGGGAGGGTGGGAGGGAGGCTCAAGAGGGAGGGGATATGGGGATATATGTACGCATATGGCTGATTCACTTTGGTGTACAACAGAAACTAACACAGTATTGTGAAGCAATTATACTCCAATAAAGATCTATTAAAAAAAAAAAAAGAGGCCGCATGGAAGAGAACAAGGAGACATGCCAGCATGTGTTTGTCTCATTTTTTTAAATAACTGCTTAGTATTCCATAATGAGGATGTACATGACATACAACCATTTCCTTCCTTCACACGACCCATATAAACAATAAACATTTTGAAAAAAATCACTGTTCTTTATTTAGTTATACAATCTTGGAAGGAAAATAAGAGAAACAAATAATACTGTGAATTTTTCTTAGTTTACTTAGCTTTTTTTTGTTGTTAAATAAAAGTGATTATGTGTAAATACTTTTATTTTTCTTTCCTTGCCAAAGAACAAATCTTTCGTTGTCTTTACCATAGTTCCAATAGAAAAGATAGCGTTCTACAGCCACGCAGGCTGCAGAGGAAGGAGCAGGGACAAATGCATGGGTGATGTGCAGACAGGATTATTCTGCAGCTAATAGCACAAAACCTCACTTCAGTTGTCGAGAGAAGTGTGTGCAGGTGGATAGACCGACCCACAGTTAGAGGAGAAGAAGAGGTAGCTGTGTGGGAGTGATTTCCCCAGCAGCCAGCTTACAAGAGAGAGCTGGGGAAAGTCTGTGAATATAGAATAAATGTTGTCACTTGGAGCTGCATTGATTCTTTTTTCAGACTAACTAATGGCTTAGATGGTAGAACAACCAAACGATGACTAAAATGTGAGTCAAATGCTTTCAAATAAAATCATTCTAATGAAGCAGGAACACAGGCAAGCAGAGAGCAGGTCATTAGGGGTTCTAACCAATACTTGTTAAACCTGAAGAAACTCACTCTCCTTAATGACTGCCTCTTTCAATCTAAGTCATTTTGACATTAGTGAGCTGGGGACAATCGATCTTTATTACTAGTGACATCTACTGATCAGCTCTGAACGGTGGGAAAGGTAGCTCCCAGTGGGGCTTGTGTACTTTTCTCAATCCTGATTTGTCTTCCTTCTCTCCTGGTGTCTCTCCAGCATGTCTTCTATTATCCCAAAAAGTGTCAGGAAATTCTAAAATTAGCTTCAAAGTTGGTATCTTGATATTTTTGAAAACTAACTTTCATTTAAATAGAAAAATAGCTCACATTAAGAAGTAAGTTTGGAGACTTCTCTGGTGGCGCAGTGGTTGAGTCCGTCTGTCATTGCAGGGGACACGGGTTCGATCCCTGGTCCGGGAAAATCCCACATGCCTCAGAGCAACTAAGCCCGTGCGCCACAACTACTGAGCCTGCGCACTTAGAGCCTGTGCTCTGCAACAAGAGGTCACCACAATAAGAAGCACATGTGCCGCAACGAAGAGTAGTCCCCACTCACCACAACTAGAGAAAGCCCACATACAGCAACGAAGACCCAATGCAGCCAAAACTAAACAAAATTTTAAAAATAAATAGATAAATGTGTGCCTTTATGTGCTTACTTTAAAAAAAGAAAAAAGAAATGGTGCTGGAACAACTGAATATCTAATGCAAAAAAATGAATGAAGACACTGTCCTTATACCTTTCACCAAATTAACTCAAAATGGATCTTATACGTGAATGTAAAAGGCAAAACTAAAAAACTTCCAGAAGAAGACAAGATAAAAACTAAGGCACCTTAGGTTTAGGAATGAGTTTTTTAGATATAACACCAAAGCACAATCCATGAAAAAAAATTGGTAAATAGGACATATTAAAATTAAAAACTTCTGCTCTGCAAAGGACACTTAAAAGAATAAAAATATAAACCACAGCTTGGGACAAACATATTTGCAAAATGCATATCTGATAAAGAACTTGTACCTAAAATACACAAAGAATTCTTAAAACTCAACAATAGGAAAACAAACAACCCCATTTAAGAATGTGCAAAAGCTCTAAGCAGACACTTTACTAAAGAAGATATACAGATGGTAAATAAGCATATGAAAAGATGCTCATCATATGTCATTAGAGAATTGTACATTAAAACAGTGAGATACCTCTACTACACACCTATTGGAATGTCTAAAATCCAAAAACTAACACCACCAAATGCTGATGAGGATGTGGAGCAATGGCAACTCTCATTCTTTATTGGTGGGAATGCAAAATGATACAACTACTTTGGAAGACAGTTTAGCAGTTTCTTATAAAACTAAATATAATCTTATATGATCCAGCAGTCACATTCCTAAGTATTTACCCAAATGAGTTGAAAATTTACATCTACCCAAAAACCTACACAAGAATGTTTATAGTAGCTTTGTTCATATTTGCCAAAACTTGGGAGCAAACAAGATGTCCTTCTGTAGGTGAATGGGTAAACAAGCTGTAGTATATCCATACAGTGTAATATTATTCAGTGATAAAAAGAAATGAACTATCAAGCCATGAAAAGACATGGAGGAAACTTACAAGATACAAGATCAGCTTACAAAAATTACTGGTATTTCTCTATATCAGAAATAATCAACTGGGAAATATAACAGAAATAAAATATTGTTCTGAAGGGCAACAAAAACAGTAAGGTACTTGTAATTAACGTAACTCAGAACAATCCACACGACTTTAAGGAGAACAACTTTAAATTCTATTTAAAAACATGAAAGATCTGAATAAATAGCAATATATCCCTGTTCACAAATGAGACAACTTAAAATTGTAAAAATATCAATACTCCTCTAAATTAATCTCTAAAGTCAACACAATTCCATTCAAAATTTCAGCCAGATTTTTTGAGGAACTAAAGAAATTTATTCCAAAATTTATCTAAAAGGATAAAGATTCACAAATAGCTAAGTCACATTTGAAAAAGAAGAACACAGGTGGAAGAGTTACTCTTCCAGATATTAAAACATGCTTCAAAGCTATAAACATAGAACAGTGTGATACTATTATAGGAACAGATATGTGAACCAAGGGAATAGAATAGAAAGCAGAGAGCAGACACATACATGTATATCTGGAAATTTGAAATAAGACAAAGGTATTACCAACAACAAGGTCCTACTATATAGCACAGGGGACTATATTCAGTATCCTGTGATAAACCATAATGGAAAAGAATATGAAAAAGAATGTATATGTATGTATAACTGAGTCACCCTGCTGTACAGCAGTAATTAACACATTGTAATTCAACTATACTTCAATAAAAAATAAATTTAAAAAAAGACAAATCAAATGGAGAAACAATGAACTATTGGATCTGAGAAAACAAGCTCAGTATGAGGAGAAAAATTTAAATTGGTTACTTAATTTATACCCAATACAAAGGTGACTTCAGATGGATTTAAATCCTTAAGTGTGAAATAAAAGTACAGAGTTAAAAAAGAAAAATGGAGAAGAAAATCACTGTGACCCAGGGATGACAAAGTACTTATTAAACAGGTCCCAAATAGCACTAACCATAAGGCAAAATATTGATGTGTTTGATTACATTAAATCTGAACAAAGGTGACAGACACATGACAACTCTGGAAGGACAGACTTTTGCAAAAGCCTCAAGCTAACATCTAGAACCTTGTTAATCACAGGGTGGTCCCGGACCATAGGCTTCTGCATCATCTGGGAGCTTATTAGAAACGCAGTCTTGAGCCTCATCCTACCCTTACTGAATCATAATCTGCATCTTAACATGATTCATGTACGCAGTAAAGTTTGAAAACAACAGGTTATACAGGAACTTTTGCAAATTAGTGAGAAAGAGACAGAAAGCCCCAAAGAAAAGTGCACAAAGGGCTTAAATTACAATTCAAAGAATTGGAAACCTGAATGGCTAGCAAATATATAAAGAGATGCTTAAATTAATTAGAAACCAGGGAAATTCAAATTAAAACAATAAAATACCACTTTATGCTTATCAATTTGAATAAGCAATCAGAAAGTTGGACAATGCTATATACTGACAGGGTGGTAAGTAAATAAGAATTCTCACGCACTGCTGGTAAGGACATAAACGGGGCAAGTCATTCTGAAGAGCAGTTGGCAGTCAAATGAAATATGCATATATCCTGTGACCCAACAACCCTGCTCCTGGGAAAATACTCCCTAAGCAACATTTGCACAAGTCCTGACGGTCACCGATGAGACTGTTTGTTATAGATGGTACCGATTATGGTGGCAGGCAATCAAGTCAACTCTGAAGTTTATCTTTAGGGAATGGATCTGTAAACCATGGTAGATGCACACCATGGACTACTATGCAGCAGTGGAATGTAATGAACTGGATACAGGACCAGCAATGCAGGTGGATCTTAAAAAGACAGCACTGTGTGAAAAAATAGAAAACAGAGTAAGACCTACAGCACATTTACATCACTTGAAAGTAAATTAGCACACAAAATGATTCTGTGTGTTTACAAGGAAATATAAATCCAAAGATATGTGTGGAACACATTATAGAGACTGACTCTGAGGGGAGGAAAGGAGGAAAAAGGGAATAAGTAAGTAGAGACGCCATAAATATACCAACATGAAGGCCAAAGATGGACCTTGTGTGGTCCAACAATGAAAATGTGCTTCGAAAGAGGATTCTGAGTAACCAACCCTTTCCACTTGAAAGTGCCCCGCAAAAGCATAAGAAAATTAAATAAATAAAGATAAGCAGAGAAGCAAATCAATCATGGCAATCTCTCTGCAGCATGAAATCCCTGGTTTCAAAAACATCTGTCTTTCAGGGCTTAATGCCTTACAGAGACCTTTCCAATCTATGCAAATTTAGATGCACTCAGAGGGGGTGGAAGAGGTCTAAGACAGATGTTTGAAACGCTGACCTCCACCCTGTCAATAACTCAAAGGTACATCTCCAGGTGACTCACAGCTGCATCACTCTCCCTGTCAGTTAGAAGTTGCTTATTCCCAGAGATCTGTCATAGCCCAACGACAGAAAATACTTGGGAAAACAAGGGTAATTGGAGAGTGATATTTCTTTGCACCTGGCATCCTAGAGCAATGAGGAATCTGCTGCAAATAAATGTTAACATAAAAAGAAAGTTGTACCTTCAAATGCTGAGGCTTATTTTTAATCATTCTTCACATAAATCTTTATAAAAATGTAACACATATTTACCTAATTTCTTTAAAAGAGAATGTTGGGGGGTTGGAGAGCAGGAGGAAGCCCAACCTTTTTGTTCCATGACTTGGGAATCTCATAATCTTGAACATCCATTATTCTGTCTTCTGTTTTTCAGATGTTCTGTTAATTCTCTTGATGTCCAGTTGCCACTTCTGTTGTGATAGCTGCTGTTAAAAATAATCCAGCTCTGTCCCTTTCTACCTTGTGGTTTCTATCTGGGCTGGGAAAACAGACAACTGGTGGTGTTAAAGACTAGATGTTTGGGACCTCCCTGGTGGCGCAGTGGTTAAGAATCCGCCTGCCAATGCAGGGCACATGGGTTCGAGCCCTGGTCAGGGAAGATCCCACATGCCGCAAAGCAACTAAGCCCCTGCTCCACAACTACTGAGCCTGCACTCTAGAGCCCGTGAGCCACAACTGCTGAGCCTGCGTGCCATAACTACTGAAGCTGGCACGCCTAGAGCCCGTTGCTCTGCAACAAGAGAAGCCACCGCAATGAGAAGCCTGCACACGGCAACAAACAGTAGTCCCCGCTCTCTGCAACTAGAGAAAGCCCGCGCAGCAGCGCGAAGACCCAATGCAGCCAAAAATAAATAAATAAGTAAATGAAGAGGAAAAAAAAAAAGACTAGATGTTTAATAAGAGTGATAAGGCTCTGAGTCAGAGACTAGGAAGTGAAATACATGGCTTTAGACCAGAGTTTTTTGATAGATAATTCAGATGCCTAGGGACATTCTCCCCCTTCTGTATGATACAAGCTGTGACACAGAGAGGGAGGCTGCTCCATACCGATACCTAGATAGATACACAGGCTGTTCCCAGCACTCTGGTTCTCTGCCCTACAGTAGATGAAGCCGTGATTAAATCTGTCTTTGGAGATATGCAACCTGGAATTTGGCGGCAGGGTGAGGATATTGTTTTTGTTTTAGGTTCCGCTGTTGGAACGTTTAATTAGCTCATCAAACAGTTCCCTACATATATTATGCTGATTCATGCTTCCCATAAGAAACCAGCTCTTCCTCCTCTCACAGCACTGTCCTGAGACTGTCCCTACTAAAAAATAAATTCCTTAAGTCTTACTTTTTATTGACTGGCATACAGAATATACCCAGTGAATGTTTGATGAATAAAATAAACTCATGAATGAATGAGTATATCGGGGACTGAGTGGGATTGTTTCTAAAAGGTAGAAATGTTTAGTTAGTGATATGTTGCCATAGCTGAGTTATATTTATCAGATCACTGCTCTGATAGAAGTTAATCTGAATCTTCTTTTAAAAGTCAGTCAATGCATTTCACCAGAAAAGATACAGATAGCAAACGAGCATATGGAAAGGTACTCAAGATCATTATTTATTAGAGAAATGCAAATTAAACCCACAAATCAAATACCACTCCACACCTACTAGGATGGCTAAAATTAAAGAAAACAACTGACAATACTGAGTTCTGGCAGATGCAAAGCAACTAAAACACTCATACATTGTTGGTGGAAATGCAAAATAATACAACCACTTTGATAAACAGTTGGGTAGTTATTAAAAGGTAAACATATAGTAGCAGACCAATACAAACAAAATCCTGAAATGTTCAAACAGTGTATACTGGAGCACAACTTTCTAATCCAGAATACACCAAAAGAAAAAAGAAAGAGAAAAAATAAGAAAACCTATGTACTATGGGCTTTGATAAGAATGCAATAATAGTAGCCTTGCCTTCAAAATCATGAGCTGTAGAGACTGTAACAGAATTGCTTCTCAGTAACTGAGAAATAGCAAGCTGCCGATTTGTCGAGCTTGCCCCTTTTTGAGGAACATCCACATCTGTTATCTTTAGGATTCTGCAGATTTCTTTTAAACTGACATTCTTTTTTTTAAAATTTATTTTATTAAAGTATAGTTGATTTACAATGTTGTGTTAGTTTCTGGTGTACAGCAAAGTGATTCAGTGATACATATATATACATATTCTTTTTCATATTCTTTTCTGCTATGGTTTATTACAGGATATTGAATATAATTCCCTGTGCTATACATCAAGACCTTGTTGTTTATCCATTCTACATACTGATATAATAGTTTGCATCTGCTAACCCCAAACTCCCAATCCATCCCTCCTCCATCCCTTCTCCCCCTCAAAACCACAAGTCTGTTCTCTATGTTGGTCAGTTTTAAACTGACAATCTTATCTAATGATGTTATCTAGCCACAATTGGAGACGGGGTAGGGGCAGGTGGGGGAAATCTGTTGCTGGATAAATAAAGCGAATTAAAAGTCTGTATAAATTTTTAAAAAAAAGGTTAAACATACACTTAGCACATGACCCAGAAATCCCAGTGTAAATAAAAACCTATATCTATACAAAACTTATACATGAATGTTTATAGAAGATTTATTCATAATCACCAAAAATTGAAAATGATCAAGCCTCTATTAACTGGTGAAGGAAAAAACAAGTTGTGGTACATCCATATCAAGAGATACTATTCAGCAATAAAAAAAGAACAAACTACTGACTTTGTACAAACTACACACTACAGGCAGAAACATGGATGAACTTCAGAAGCATTTTGCAAAGTTGAAGAAACCAGACTCAAAAGGCTACGTACTGTATGATTCCATTAATATGACATTCTGCAAAAGGCAAAACTGTAGGGAGAGAAAACAGACCAGTGGTTTCCAGGGGCTGTAGGGGTAGGAGAAGGCGATTGATGACAAAGGGGCACAAGGGAACTTTCTGGAGGGATGGAAATGCAGGGCAGTGGCTACATGACTATATATGTCTCAAATTTAGAGCAAATTTTACGGTATGTAAATTATACCTCAATAAACCTGACTTTTTCAAAAAAGTCAAGCCATGTATTGTTAAACACAAAAATAAATAAATTTTCAAAATTAAGTGTCTGCCTGGGTTCCTTAGAAAATAGAGCCTGATCAAAACATATCCCCTAATACTACACTGCAATGCCAGGGAGGCAGGGGTGAGGGGAAAGCGGAGTGAATGACAGAAGAAGGAAGAGGAACCACAAGGTGAGTGTTACCGATCCTGAGCTGGTCATAGCTTCAGAGGGACATGCAGCTGGTTGTCATTCACACGGGGCCTCTCCAGAGAGGCCATATGGGACCCAAGTCACATCAAAGTAGCCATCGGGAAGAGGAAAGGCAAGCAATTTGTCTCCTGTCTCTCATTTGTCCAAGCTTGCCCATGGGGGAGCTCCCCCACGTTTCTGGGTTGTGTTACCCAGACCCCCGCATATGGTTTCTGGGGAAGCCAGAGCTTCAGCAGCTCTCCCCTTGATGAGCAAAACAGCAGCTTTGCCTAAGATCAGCCCTATCCTTGGGGAAAGCATGAGCCAATCAACAGTGTCAGGAGATGAACCCTAGGGACAGGGCCTGGGCTGTCCTGCTGCAGGGATGGGAGGAGTGTGACAAGTGGTCAAGGCCTGGGGCAGGTGGGGCTGGCTGACGTGGGGAGGCCCATTAACTGGGTCTAGAGCAATGGGCTAAAATTAACACTCCATCTAAACTAAGAGAGTAATTTAATTTTGTAGAGTATTCCACAGATACACTTGAGAAACCTCAAACAAACAATTTCTACCTATTAAATCTGTTCATGTGGTGATCTCACCCAACCTTCACATAATAAGTTCAGATCTGTGAGGTTTAAGTACTGTATCAGGTAGAGATGTGTGTGTGCAGCTCCCTACAGAAAGCAGACTTGGCACATCTAAATAACGCCATCCTCTGAACAGATCACGGGGCTAATCATGATCCACCTGTCACAGCACAGATATAACCCTTCAGGAAACAATAAATTCTACTTAAAATTCAAAATCTAAAGACTGTGTCTCTAAACCTGCCCTCTAAAGTGTCAATGCAAAAGTGTTACAGTTCAGGGACCTGAAAAAGCTCAGTTTTGTTACTTTATAATGACTACATATTTTGCTTTAAAAATGTTTACTATATGCCTTTATGTGTATTATCTTATTTAATCCTCAACCCCAGGAGGTTGGGTATATTACTGCCTTCCTTACAGATGAGGGAACTAAGTCACAAAGATGTAAGTCATCTACCCACAGCCAGTTAAGTGGCAGCGCCGGGGTGTGAATTCTGGGGTCTGATCCTAGAGCCCCATACTCTCAATCATTCATTCAACAGATATGTGAGTACCTGGCAGAATCTGGAAATACGGAGGTCCCACAGCACACGGCCCCTGCCTCCGTGGAGTCTATGGTCTATGGGAATGACAGGCATTGCACAAGTAGTTACACGTAGATGAAGGAGAAGCAGAGAGGGTTATAGAAGTTCACACCCTATGCCTACTAAAAAGGCTACGGTACAAAGTATGTGGTCATATTGAGACAGGCTGGGACCTGGGACCCTTTGCTGCAGTGTTTGCATCTGGACAAATGTCTCCTCGAGCAACAGACTACAAGGAAACTAATAAGGGACTAAAAATAACTGCACGCATGCACAGTTGGGGCCAATTATGAACAACAAGATACAAACAGACCAAAAATCCAACTGCCACTTCCGAGGTGTCAGGGGCAAAAGCCAGGTACTGTGTGTGATCCCTGCACACAGCACCACCAAGGGGGTGGGCAGACCACCTAAGCCACGCCTCTGGCCTGACCCCTGGATCTGCCCCAACCTCACCCCATCTAAGGCACCAGCTCGTCCCGCCTCAGGGAGCGATCAAGGGAAACTGTTACTTGTTTTTGCTCCCTGGTGCTGCCTGAATTTCTTGTCTGGCATCATCAATTTCTATTGCTCAAGGAGTCCAAGAACTCTGGTTGGTAACAATATTAACATCAACTATCAAGGTCAAACCTGTAAGTCCGCATATTCAGGAGAAAATATAAGCTAGGAAGCATTGGTGTCTCTGGTACTATATAGATATAAGTACAGTGGTCATTTTCCAAGCCCAAGCACGTTCTGATAAATAATTGTTTCCAATATGTTAATGGATTTACATGAAAAAAAATATTACCCAGGCTTTAAAGTTCAGTGAAATTAATTATAATTTCATTTAATCATCTTCATTTTAAAAGAACAAAATATATAAATTCTGGTACTGCTTAGGAAATTTCAAGATTCCTGGTCATTTTAACAGTTAGATAGTTCATTCACATAGATGATTCCATGATAGATGGATAAACTTCATACTCTAGAATAAGGTTTCTAAGAAGCAATTTCCTGGCTTGTTTGAAGAGAGAGTTTGACATAGCCATAAGGAGCTCCAATTCTGGAGTCAGGGACACACCTGGACTGGATTCCGGGTCTGTCATTACTACATACAATAGGGCAGGTTTCTTAGATCTACAAGTCTTGATTTCTTCATCTGCAACATGTGATAAAAATGGTTCATACCTCAAAGGGTTGTTGTGAAGATTAGGTGAGAAGATGCCTGTAAAGTGCTTAGCACAGTTCTTGACCCATAATAAGACCTAACATCTGTGAGCTGCCATTATTATTATTATTCTAAATGGTTTGCATATTGAAAGAAGCAGAAAGGGAAGAAATAGTAAATGGATGATGTGTAAATGAGATGCTTGAAATATGTTAGGGAGCGTGGCCTCGAGGAACAGTTGATAACAGGAAGGTCAGCAGAGTGGGAAGAACTAGAAAAATCCTATGTGCCCTCCTCAGTGAAAAGGTGGGCAAATGGAAGCTGACAGCAGGTTAGTAATTTGTGTTTAAGAGAAGAGAGGGTATCAGTGTGGATGATTAAAACCGTAATCTGCCTCTGGCTTTTTCTCTTACCAGATGCACCTAGAACACGCCGAAGCAGAGAAGAAACAGCACAGACTAGCACGTGGTTCCACTCTGGTACTGCCTAACTGTGCTTATCCGCCATCAACAGGTGTATGTGAGCCTCAGGTAAAGCAAACCTCAGTTTACGAGTCACATAATAAAAGCCACAAGATGCAAAGGGATCCAGAAATTCTCTAAACTGGTGGTTTTCAAGTTTTTAAGCCACAACACCTTAAGAAAAGCATGAATAAAAAAATTAAAATGTGCAGCTACTCAGGCCTCAGCAGCAGAAATGGAGTCCCAGAGCCCAAGAAGCTCAAGTCTACACCTGCAACCCCCCATCCCGAATGTGGCTCGGAATATAATCTGAAAGCCACTGATACCGTCCTACCCCTCACATTTTTTTTTTTTTTTTTTTGGCCATGACGCACGGCTTATGGGATATTAATACCCCGACCAGGGATTGAACCCAGCCCTGGCAGTGAAAGCGCCACGTCCTAACAACAGGACCGTCAGGGAATTCCTGCCCCTCAACTTTAGAGATGTGGAAAGTGAAGGTCAGAAAGGTGAGAGGACTTCCACAAAGTTGTAACCAGATGGGGACAGAGCTAAAACAGAATCCAACAGTTTTCTGATGGCCAGTCAGGCTCTCTTTACCACTGAACATTACCTTCTTGACTGACATACCAAAAAGATGAGGAGGAAAGTAAAACATGTTTGAGAAGAATGTGCCTCATCATAGGAGAAACATAAAAATGGAAGGCTGGAGAGCAATGAAGCCTGGCAGCTTGGGCTCCACTAATCTGCATATGAATGAAACACCACCTCCGTCAAGGGCTGACTAGAGTTACCAAAACAGTTTTTTGAACATTAAAACAAATTAAGCCAAAAAAAAAAAAAAAAAAAAACCTTCAGCAATTCCCTGAAGGTCCAGTGGTTAGGACTCAGTACTTTCACTGCCAGGGTCCAGGTTTCGATCCTTGGTTGGGAAACTAAGGTCCCATAAGCCACAAGGTGCAGCCAAAAGAAAAAAAACCCTTCACAGTGAATGCCTAACAGAATCACATTTACAACTATACTGCATATGAATGAGCACAATTATACTTTGGAGGAAGTTTAAGCCACACTAATGGGACTGTGAGGGAATGAAAAAGGGCTTGAATAGCCAATGAAATTAACGACAGTGACTAATGGATGAATTATAGTCATATGATACTGAGCATGATTTTGGTGTTCTGTTCACAGAACTCCAGCTTAAATCATCTGGTTGTACTTTAAAGGAGTCTGTATTCTAAAATCAAAGGTCAAGTTAAGTGCTTCCTTTTTAGACTTGCATGTTGTGAAGTTCAGAGTTCATATCAACACAGGTAAATTATTTTCTAAAGTACTATCACATTCCTCTATTTAAGACACCAGTGATGTAGACAGAGCCCTCAAAATCCAGCTCCTTCATGGCCTTCACAGTTTCAGTTTCCCACTGGCTTACTAGGCCTGAGTATGCAGCCATACAACCCAACAGGGAGAAATGCTATGACTCTGCAGCCTGTGAGACCTCATTATTCTGCACTGTGTTTACTCTTTAATTCCATAAAAGGAGGATTTATAGTATCTAGAGAGAAACTATCCAGTAGTTTGGCACAGATTATTTCCTGGCCTTATCTACATCACATCCCTTAAGAGCGTCTCACTTCCTCCAGCTTAAAAACCGCTGCAATGTATGGCTGGATGCGCCCTTCCTGGCAGTACTGAATTGCTGACAGGCCTCTGGAGAAGAGGGGAAAGTTCTGGTCCTGGTATCGGCCCCAGTACAGCCCCATGGCAGAGGTATTCTTCAGGAGCAGAAGACTGGCCGGCACAGAAGCAATGGTTCCTCCAGCAAAACCCACCACCACAATCCTGCCCTCCCATGCCAGGCTGAGGGGAAAAGGAGAAGAAAAAAAGATTATAAAAGGCAATGTGGGCTTCCCTGGTGGCGCAGTGGTTGAGAGTCCGCCTGCCGATGCAGGGGACGTGGGTTCGTGCCCCGGTCCGGGAAGATCCCACATGCCGTGGAGCCGCTGGGCCCGTGAGCCATGGCCGCTGAGCCTGCGCGTCTGGAGCCTGCACGTCCGGAGCCTGTGCTCCGCAACGGGAGAGGCCACAACAGTGACAGGCCCACGTACCGCAAAAAAAAAAAAAAAAAAAAAAAAAAAAGGCAATGTACATTCACAGCCATTAGGATGGCTACTATTTAAAAAAAGAAAAAAAAACAGAAAAATAAGTGTTGGCAAGGATTTAGAGAAATGGAACCCTCATGGACTGTTGGTGGGATTGTAAAATGGTGCAAATGCTATGGAAAACAGTATGGAGGTTCCTCAAAAAATTAAAAATAGAACTACCATATGATCCAGCAATCTCACTTCTGAGTCTATATCCAAGAGAAGTGAAAGCAGGGACTTGAAGAGATATTTGTACACCCATGTTTACAGCAGTACTATCTATAATAGCCAAGAGGTGGAAACAATCCAAATGTCCATCAATTGATGGATGTTTAAACAAAATGTGTTATATACATACAGTAGAATATTATTCAGCCTCAAAAAGGAAGGAAATCCTGTCACATGTTAAAACATGGATGAACCTTGAGGCCATTATGGTAAGTGAAATAAGCCATTTACAAAAAGACAAATACTGTATTATTCTACTTATATGGGGTATCTAAAGTAGTCGAATTCATAGAAGCAAAGTAGAATGGTGGTTACCAAGGGCTGGGGAGAAGCAGGGAAAGAGGAGCTGTTGTTTAATGGATATAGAATTCAGTTTTGCAAGAAGAAAAACTTATGAAGATCTGTTTCACAACAATGTAAATATACTTAACACTACTGAACTTACACTTTACAATGGTAAATGTAGCAAGTCTTTTGTTATGTATTTTTGACCACAATAAAAAAAAACACAGGGCTTCCCTGGTGGCGCAGTGGTTGAGAGTCCGCCTGCCAATGCAGGGGACACGGGTTCGTGCCCCGGTCCGGGAAGATCCCACATGCCGCGGAGCGGCTGGGTCCGTGAGCCATGGCCACTGAACCTGCGCGTCCGGAGCCTGTGCTCCACAATGGGAGAGGCCACAACAGTGAGAGGCCCGGGTACCGCCAAAAAAAAAAAAAAAAAAAACACACAGAATGAGAGGAGAGAAAGCAATGTACATTAATTCAGAGAGACAAAGTAGGTTTTGGGGGTGGGGGCAGTTGTGTAATGGGTACAGAGTTTTTGTTGGGGATGTTTACACAACATTGTCAGCATGTTTAATTGTATACTTACAAATGGTTAAAATGCTAAATATTAGGTTGCTGTATATTTTACCACAATTAACAAAAAAACAACATGCATTAAACACCCAGCTGGGAATTCCTATTGACCTTACAAACTGGCAGGGGTGACCCATTCTACACCAATTTGTATTCCTCAGTAGGAAAGTAGAAAAATAAGCCATAAGCAAGATAGTAGGAGGTCAGAGAAACTAGCCAGTCTTGTAAGGGAACCCACTTTAGAATCAAAGCTGTCTATTTAACTACTCAGCTACTTTGTGGAAGGGAATCAGGTATAAATAGATATCATTCCAATGCTGAACAACTCAGTTTGAAAATTTTGAACTCAGGAAGCAAGAATAAGAATTCAGACACTCTCATGAAGCATCATTTGCTTTACACTAAGGCTTACTTTAGGCCTCATTTAATTTATATACTTTTCTAGGGAATTTTGAATAATTGACAAAATACTATTACCTGGAAGGCAAGAGAAGGGTATGTATTAGCAGTCCTCTGTCCTGGCTCCCCATTTAGTCAACACACTCCTCCCTTTGCCTCCTGTCTAAGCACAGCAGTGGGCACAGTGCAGTGATGCACAGGGGCTATAGAACCACATGGATCCCTTCTGTGGGCAAGCTGCTCTCTCTGCTTCTGTTTCTTCTACTTTAAACTAAGATAAACCACAAAACTGTGCTTACCAGGATGACACAAGAAATGAAGCTAACATTATCAGAGCCCTCCAGGGTCCCTGGTTGAAACAGAATGAGAATTGGTGTGGTTACAGCAGTCCCATGAAATCTCTAGTGATTGTTTTTTTTTTAATAAAACAAGTCAAGCAAAGCGAAAGAGAGGCATGGACATATATACACGACCAAACGTAAGGCAGATAGATAGTGGGAAGCAGCCGCAGAGCACAGGGAGATCAGCTCGGTGCTTTGTGACCGCCTGCAGGGGTGGGATGGGGAGGGTGGGAGGGAGGGAGATGCATGAGGGAAGGGATGTGGGAACAGATGTATATGTATGACTGATTCACTTTGTTATAAAGCAGAAACTAATAAAAATATATATATATAAAAAATATATATAACACTATATACTCTAAACAAACAAACAAACAAACAAACAAGTCAAGGAGACACCTATAGTGGTGGCTGCTTCAGAAACCAGTAAGATCAAAAGAGTCTGTACCTTGTTGCTCAGTGAACTGGGAGATTGCCACCCCAGTCATTCTAACATCTGAACAATGATCTCCTCAAGAATTACCCACACCATGTATATAAAGTAGTTAGTGGGGGCAGGCATAGCTGAATTTAACACATGTATAATTTCTAAAACATTTGATATTGCCAACTAGAGAGTCCGCAGTCATTTTCTGGATATTTTCCAGTTGGCTATTTTGTTTTTGCTATATTTAAGCATTTCCTGATTTTCCCTCTGCTTCTATTCCTTTTCATCCACCCACTCAGCTGTTCTCGTTGATGCCGGTGGCTACAGGAAAAGTGAGCAGCAAAGACAAAAAAGAAGCAAGGCCAGAGGAAGACAGAGGTCTGGAAAGGTTTCTGCAGAGCCCCAGGTCTAGCCCACTCGGGAGGACGACTGCATGTACCTGCGGAGAGCCTCCAGGAAGATATCTCCTTCCACGGTATCAGTGACCACGTTCACCCCGCCACTGCCCACCAGCTTCCCCACTGCTTCCTTCAGGCTGCCCTGACTGTAGCTCACGATGGACTGTGCACCCCTCTGCATCGCCAGCTTGCATGGCTGCAGCTATTACCTACATAAAGAACACAATGCTTCTGATGGTCCAGAATACGTACCAAGAAGGCTCACCCCACCCACCCAGCCTCCAACTAAAGAAGGAAACCAGAGTGACCTCACTGTCCTAGCATCAGCCTCAACCCAACACATAAGGCCTGTCACACAGCACCATCACAATGGCCCCTCCATACCCACTGGCAACGTGATCCACATTTCCAGGAATCCTGGAACCCCAGTGGGTCTAGCTAGGTGACAGTTCAGGAGACACTCACAAATTCTTCTCCAAATGCAAATTAAAACCACCATTTATTGAGTACCCACTATGAGTCAAGTAGTAAGGACACAAGCTAAATAACAAGCTTAGAGTCAAAAAAGCAAGATCCAGCAGTATGATGGCGGAAGGACAGAGGGGTCCAGAAGTGCAAGCTAGAGGTATCTAACCTCGATCTACAAGATCAGGAAAAACTTCTCAGAGGGTAAAACATGATTCAATGGAAAGATCTTGAAGTCAGACAGACCTGAGTTCAAATCCTGAATCTGCTACTAACTAGCTGTATTACCTAAGGCAAACTAGTTAGTGAGAACCAACACTTACATGGTGCTTACTATGTGCCCAACACTATTCTAAATGCTTTACATATATTAATAACTCATTTAAACTTAATATCCCAATAATATTGCATACTATTATTATCCCCATTTTAAAGATGAAGAAACTGAGTCAAAAGAGGTTAAGTATCTTGCCCAAGGTCACACAGCTCATGGGAGGCAGAACTGTGATCCAAACCCAGGTAATTTGTCTCTAGAGTTCATGCTTTTTTTTTTTTTTTTTTTTTTGCGGTACGCAGGCCTCTCACTGCTGTGGCCTCTCCCGTTGCGGAGCACAGGCTCCGGATGCGCAGGCTCAGCAGCCATGGCTCATGGGTCCAGCCGCTCCGCGGCATGTGGGATCCTCCCGGACCGGGGCATGAACCCGTGTCCCCTGCATCGGCAGGCGGATAGAGTTCATGCTTTTAACCTCTATTTTGCCTGCCAACTCCTCTAAGCTTCAGTTACCCATCCATAAAATAAGATAAATTTTTAAAATTAAATGGAATACTGTATATAAAGCACTTAGAAAACAAAGTGTTGGATAAACTGAATCTATTGTTACACATATGCAATCGTTTATTCTATTTAAACCTCATAAGAACCTTATGGGGGGGGTACAGTGACTCCCATTCTGTAGATGGAAACAAAGACCCAGAGAGGTTAAGTATTGGGTCGGCCAAAAAGTTTGTTTGGTTTTAAGTAAAAATAAAAGACACATTTTTCATTTTCATGAAGAACTTTACTGAACAATGTATTCACTAACCGAACAAACTTCTTGGCCAACCCAATAATTAAGCCAGGATCATCCAGGTAGTAGGTGATAGAACAACTATTCAAATCCAATGCTGCTGATTCCAAAGCCCATGCTTTTCCACTCCATCACCCTGGGAGAAAGCCATGCCTAAGGCCTGCCAAAGATGGCATAGATGGCTGTGGGCGATACTGTGAGGAGGTCTGGGGTTTGGAAGTCTCCAGAAAATCTTCAGACACTCAAGAACTGCCTAGAGGTGCCTTATCCCTGGGCAGCATCCACCAGCCCAAGAACTTTGGCCCCAAGGTGACATTCAGAATGTGCAAACACCCAAGAACATCTGTGCCCTTAAAAAATTCCAAACTCACCCATAACTATTTGAAACTGAAAGCTACCCTCATATACTTCCCCGTGGAACCCTCAAACCTCTGCATTTCACTAACTGCTATCAGCACACAGTGCCATAGAGGGCAGACACCAGTCGAGGGTCAGGCACCTGATTCTAACCCCAGGATTCTCTGTAGGTCCCAGTGAGGCCTGCTGTGAATCATTTTCTCTCTTGGTGACTCACCTTCTTTGTCTGTGAAATAGGGATAATAAACACTTGCATTCCCCATCTCCAAAGGGGTCTGTGAGGACCAAGGGTAAGATAATTGCTGTGGAGGCAATGTGAAAGCAATATGAAATACTGTGAATGAGAGGTGTTATCAAAATGACCTGTTCCAAGTAGGTGACATCAAAAATAATGATGACATTATTTTTTTGTTTGTTTTTGCTTAAAACCATTATTGCTGCTAAAGAAAATCCAGCTTAATTTCAAAATCTGAATTAAAGCAAATGTTTCTCTCTACTTAACTTCCTATAACTATTTAAAACAAATGGTAGGGACTTCCCTGGTGGTGCAGTGGATAAGACTCCATGCTCCCAATGCAGGGGTCCTGGGTTTGATCCCTGGTCAGGGAACTAGATCCCACATGCATGCCGCAACTAAGGAGCCCACCTGCCGCAATAAGGAGCCCACCTGCTGCAACTAAGACCCAGTGCAACCAAAAAAGAAAAAAAAAGTAGCAGAATCTCCTTCTAAAAAAAATTAAAAATAGGGCTTCCCTGGTGGCACAGTGGTTGAGAATCTGCCTGCCAATTCAGGGAACACAGGTTCAAGCCCTGGTCTGGGAAGATTCCACATGCCGCGAAGCTACTAGGCCCGTGAGCCACAACTACTGAGCCTGCGCGTCTGGAGCCTGTGCTCCGCAACAAGAGAGGCTGCGATAGTGAGAGGTCCGTGCACCGCGATGAAGAGTGGCCCCCGCTTGCCACAACTAGAGAAAGCCCTCGCACAGAAATGAAGACCCAACACAGCCCAAAATAAATAAATAAATAAATAAATAAATAAATTTTTTTAATTAAAAATAAATTTTAAAAATGGTACAGTTTTATCTTCCCAGAAATGTTAAATAGTCAGTGGTTCTAGACAATGAGACTAACTGTGGTCTCCCTGCTGAGAGGTGCTAAAAGCCCTCACTTTTGAGTTGACATGTGTTAATACTCCATGAAGAGCCTCCTGGTATCTAAGACTGCTTTCAGAACTCATATGTCCTTCCCAAAAGAAAGTCAGTGTGAGAAAAGAGAGCTGCCACCTGGAGAAATTCCATACCAGTCCAATTATCACCAAACCTGTATAGCATCTTGGCACTTCTGGATACCCCAACCGCAGGCTATGCAGGAACCTCACACTCAGCACATCCAAAACTGAATTCACCATGTCCTCCTGGGTTCTCAGTCCCAACAAATGGCAAATCCCCAAGTGCAACTAGTTTGCGCCTTCCCACTCAATGTCTAATAATAACAGGATCCCTTTTTAAGGGATCCTCCATGACACACCATGCCCTCAAACAGGCACATGGCACGAGTGACCTCAATATTCCCACAACCACCCAATGAGAAAGCATTATTGTACAAATGAGGAAACGGAAGCTATTAAGCCAGAGACAGAGCTAGAATTTGCCCCTCAGTCAGGCTAATGTCAAAGTCCTTGTTCCTTCAACTACATCAGGATGCTCCCCAGTCACCAAATTCTCTATTTTCTTCTACTTTGGTATCTCTCTGGTCACCGCCTCCAGTGCCTTATTTCAAGCATCACCACCTCTGGCTTGGATTGCTCCAGGAATCTGTCCTATTGCCTCTGACCTTGCCCCTATCCCTCATCCCCACTTCTACCAAAGTGAACTTTGCAAGATGCAAAGATGATCATGTCACTTCTCTACAAAATCCTCAACAGCTCCTGCAGCTTCCAAGAAATGTTCAAATTCCTCAGTGCGTCATGATCTTATCTCTGCCCCCCTCCCTAGAGTCATCTCCCACTGTTCCCCACACACATCCTTCGCTCCACAGATGCTATTTGCAATTCCCTGGATGCATCACGTTAGTATCTATGTCTCTGTCTTCTAATATGTCCTCCCACCACTAAAATGGCCTTCCCTTCCCCTCTTCCTCTATTCGACTGCTATCAGTCCTGCAAGAGTCAGCTTAAATGTCCACCTCCTCCAAGAAATCCTTCTTCTCTAATACCCGCAGCCTCTGAGAAAAGCCCCTGTAGAGAGGTGGGTCTTTCTTTCATGTATTTATTCATTCATTCAAGAAATAATTATTGAGTGCCTGCTAAGGTCTCGGCACCATGCTAGGTGCTGGGACTGAAATAATGAATCAAACAGACACTACTCCTGCCTTGATGGGGATTACAGTCCGGTGGGAGGGACACGTTGATCTAATAATGACACAGGTAAAGGATTAACCACATGCTATGAAAGAGAAGTACAGGATGCTATGAGACCACATACAAATAGTCCAGGGGAGGGGAAAAACATCTCCTGAGGGACAAAGAATACTTCTCCAAAAAAGCGACATCTGAGTTTAAATTTGAAGTTCGGCGGGGGGACAGTTTAGAGCATTATAGGTAGAAGGAATAGAATCTTCAGAGGTTGTGAAGCGAATTGAACCTTGCCAGGTTCTAGCAACTTAGAAAGATGAGTGGTTTACTCCTAAGTCCCCTCACTAGTCTGCAAGCAAACAGATGGCAAGACCCTACTCTAGGTTACTTTCCATCCCCAGTAACTTGCACATGATTTTTAATAAATAAATGAATATGGTCCACGTTTGAAAACGAGAGGTCTGATATTTTTTAATGGAGAATCAAACATGCAAATACCTTGGCCTGAAGAATATTTGCTGCCACATCGATCACGGCAAGGCCTGCGGCTCCAGCTGCTGCTGTCGCTAAAACAGTTCCTCTGTGCCAGAGAAAGATGAGTGTTACTCAAGAAATCAAAAATCATCCAATGGTATGATTTCATTAACATTTTGAAGCTAGGACATTTTCAAGCAAGAAGAGAACTGAGAGGCCATGTCATTTGACCCTTCATGTACATGTACACATATATGTATGCTCTCCAGCTTCTCAGGCTGGGTTATGTATGTAGATCAGTGCTAATTTAGTCCAGTCTTGAAGACTTCCCAGGTAAGGGTCCTTAATCTCTCTAGGTAGTGTCTTCCTCACTCCAGTGGCAGCCTTCCTTTGCACTACCACTCCAATTCCTGCTTCATAAATTCTGTCCTAAAATCATTCTCCTACTAAACACTGCCAAATTTTAGAAGGTAACAGCCACTGCTCAACTAAGCCCATCTCCCTGGATCAATTCTGAGGCTCTCTGAAAAGAGCAAGAAGCTGTAGTTATGCTCCAGGTAAAGTGGGAAATTCAGCACCTCTGAGTTTGAAATATCCCAGTTAGGTACACCCAACCAAGCCTCACAGAAACAAATACCACAGGCTTCCATTAAAACCAGAGTGAAGCGAGTTTAAATAAACCAGCTCGCTAAAATGTAAAGTTTTCTGGGAGGTGATATCCAGAGGGGTCCGAATTGAGGGACAGATTTCTCCAAATACATACTGGCCAAGTTCACAGTCTACCATTCCCTCTCAGACAAAAGGATATCCCCCCTGCCACCAGACTCCAATCTTGGGTCACTCGCTACTTTCCTTCGGCCCTTCCTCAGATAGACATGAGGTAAGGGTCAGGGAAGGGAAAGGAAGGGGCAAGGTCTTGGTGGACACTTCTGGTATCAGAGAAGGTACCATCTAGCCCTCTATTGTCTACACAGTCCTCACCCAGGCTGGGTATGGGCCTGACGCTCCAGGGCCAAAGTAGCAGTGCCATAAGATACCGGCCGGGCAGCAGCTTCTCGGAGGGGGACCCTTTCTGGAATCTGCCACAGTGCCTATAAAAGAGATAACAGTGACTTAGAGATTAAGCACCTGTACCTTTTCATAAAGGCTGCTCAATATATATATTATGATTTGATTTGCAAAGGGCAACACATGTCAGGAACCAAGCCCAGTGGAAGTCAAGACCAAGCAAGCAGTGGCCAAGTTCAAGACTTGGGTGCATCACTCTTCAAAAATCCTAAGGCTGGCATCTGGATCAGGAAGGAACCAGCTTATAGAGGAGGTAACTAACACAGGCCACTGTAGTATAATGAGTGAACTGGATGGTATAAAAATTTTACCTCACATAAAGCTGTTTTTTAAAAAAGTGTACCGTGCACCAGTAGGGGGCATCATTCACATCCTGCACAAATATACCCCATCCCCGGGTTCGTGCCCGGGTCCAGGAGGATCCCACGTGCCGCGGAGGGGCTGGGCCCGTGAGCCATGGCTGCTGAGCCTGCGCGTCCGGAGCCTGTGCTCCGCAGCGGGAGGGGCCCCAACAGTGAGAGGCCCGCGTACCACACACACACACACACACACACACACACACACACACAAATATATATATATATATATATATATACCCCACCCCACGTCCACCGTGGCTGGCAATGTTCCCAGGACTCTCTCTTTCACAAGCTTGATGTGGGGAAGAAACCCATTACATCCAGCTCAATGCCCCAAACCAGTTTTTCTACCAAAACCACCTAACTATGGTCCAGTTGGAGAGCCAGTCGGTTGCCCCGGGGCTCAGAAAACACAATGCCCTTCTTCATTAAACCCCTCCACACAGGGCTTCCCTGGTGGCGCAGTGGTTGAGAGTCCGCCTGCCGATGCAGGGAACACGGGTTCGTGCCCCGGTCTGGGAGGATCCCACATGCCGCGGAGCGGCTGGGCCCGTGAGCCATGGCTGTTGAGCCTGCGCGTCCGGAGCCTGTGCTCCGCAACGGGAGAGGCCACAACAGTGAGAGGCCCGCATACCGCAAAAAAAAACAAAAAAAAACAAAAAAACAAACCCCTCCACACAAACAAACCTCGTGCACGTGCTGTCACAGCGATATAAAAAAGGGGCTTAGCATGTGAAAGAATGAGAAACAAGATATAACCAAAAGAATACAAAGAAAGAGAGGGGAAGGAGAAGAAGGAATGATGTATAGATGAAAAGTAAAGAAAAGAAAGCATAAAAAATATCTCCAAGGATTAGTATTGAGACGTAGGGCTACCTTGTGGCCAGTGATGCATTCTTCAGCCATACCATTAAAGCCACTCACGCCAATAACTCCATCTCCCTGAAGGGAAAATACCATTAAGGGTATGTTCAAATGCATGCCCTTGCTATTTATCCCTTCCTGAATTAATCCAAAAAAGAAAGAAAATCTTTCTTTCTGACCCACTAAGACACAGGTTCCCTTAATTACCTGTTCAGTGTTACTGTCCAGTAAATAATTCAGCCATTTTCTCACTACCCCCATCAGGCGGCCAAGCCAATCTGAGCACATTTTGGACAATGATAGAATTGAGCAAGAAAAAGACTAATATGGGGCTTCCCTGGTGGCGCAGTGGTTGAGAGTCCGCCTGCCGATACAGGGGACACGGGTTTGTGCCCCGGTCCGGGAAGATCCCACATGCCACGGAGCCGCTAGGCCCGTGAGCCATGGCCGCTGAGCCTGCGCGTCCAGAGCCTGTGCTCCGCAACGGGAGAGGCCACAACAGTGAGAGGCCCACGTACCGCAAAAAAAAAAAAAAGAAAAGAAAAAGACTGATATGAATTAGAATCCCAGTGTTCATTTCTTTCACATGAAACTGAAACTTGAGAATTCTCTATCCTCTCAGTAACTAAAAATCCAGGTGCTGCCTTTTATTAGTAATAAAAAATTTAACGAAGCCAGGAACTTCCACAGACTTCCTTCCCTCAATTCAGAATTAGTTTCTCCCTGCTCCGTCTCGTTTTCCCTTTGGTGTCTGCTGGCAAAGTCCAGGAAAAGCAAGACCCTTTGGCTACAAATGAGGTTAGCACATTTCTCATAGTTACCCACACATCAATTCCCTAGATTCAACTAATTTACCTCTTTCACCGTGCTGACATCTGTGCCTGTCTCCAATACTGTCCCAGAAAACTCCATTCCTAAAACAAATTGTTTAAAGATTAGGTTATCTGTAAAGCCCAGCACAAGAGATGAGAAAATCCTGATCAACAGGCTGTCCTATGAGTAATCTGGAGCTGAGAGGGTTTGTGTTCCTCCCACCCAGGAAGAAGGGTAAGAGTGTTGTACCCAAAGCACAGGAAAGTGAACTAAGATTTCGTGCTAACAACGTGAAAAGCTATAGTAGTCCCATTCTTACTGTTACACAAATGAAAATTTTAAGAATGGGCAAAAGCACAGAGAATCATGGGTACACAAGTACTTTTGACCTTCATCACTGGGGCCTTGGGTTCCTACAGCACCTCAATGACAAATTCATCATATTGTATTTATCTGTTTCCATGTCTCCTCTTCTGAACTATGAGGCCCTCGAGGACATGAATTATATTTATTCATATAGTACTTGGCTCAGTTGGATGAATTGGTGTTGTCTGCCCTTTCCTCTTCCACCTCCAAAATTTCTGAATTTAATTATCATACATTTCCCACTTGAGCCGCCAGAAGAATAACTCAATTGAGTATCACATCTTCCCCACATCCAGCATTTCAACAAATAAAAACAGAGGGAAATGGTTCCAATTGTTGAGACTTAACCAAGTACCCTAAGGCCAAAACACAGCAACTGTTTTGCAATCACTGTATCCCTAATAGTATATATCTGTATAAAATATACATGTACTGTATATTTACAGTATATAACTGTATATTACTTATATATATATACAGATATATACTAAACTATACTTATATCTCTTTTAATAACTTTCAGCAACAAAAATCAGTCATTGGTCCACATATTCAGGATCTAAATGTAATCAGATTGGGCATAATGCAAATCAGAGAGCAGGCTGCTAAGAAATGTATAAATTGTTTCTTTCTGATCCTCCGGTATTAGGTTTCTTTGGGAATGTATTCTTGAGGACTGAGAGTTTTAGCTGCAACCAGATGTTTATGATCCTTCAGGGTAAAAACAAAATTGAGGCACTGTCAAGGAATGAAAGGGAATGACTATGGCCAGTGATGGTTCTGATCAGGATTCTGGTGAGCATAATGATATGTAAAATTGTATTTGTTCATTTAAGCATTTTTAAAGTATTTATTAAGGGGTGGATGAAATAAGTGAAGGGGATTAAGAGGTACAAATCTTCAGTTATAAAATAAAAAGCCACAGGGATGTAATATATAGCATAAGGAATATAGTCAATAATATTGTAATAACTTTGTATGGGACACATGGTTACTGGACTTACCATAGTGATCATTTCATAATGTATGCAAATGTCACATCACTATGTAGTACACATGAAACTAACATAACATTGTACATCAACTATATTTCAATCAATCAATCCATCAAGTATTTATTGAGCATCTACTATGAGCCAGATACAAGAGTACTAAGGGGGCGGGGGGTGGGGGGAGGGCAATAATGTTGAGCAAGACAGTAATAGAACCTTCCCTCACAGCACTTGCAATCTAGTGATTCTAATGAGTAGTGAGGCTGACGTATCTAAGACACCAGTGACAGCAGGCAGACACTGCAATCATAGTGCCCAAGATGAAGCACATGGTTCTGAAAACACTCTATATCTTCTTCTTTTGAAGCAGTCACTTGGCCCCTTCCTACTCACCAGGTGTGAAGGGAAGCTGGGGCCTTTCCTGATACTGATCATGACAAGCCAAAATATCAGCAAAGTTAACCCCACAGAAATGGACATCAACTCTGACCTGCAAAGGAAATAGAGCAAAAAGGCAGAGCAGTACACATCTCTGGAGACAGTTCATTCAATTATACCATAGTATTTACTGAATTTACTGAATGCTTACTATATGCCAGGTACTGAACTAAGTACCAGTGTACATTCATGAGGCAGAATGGACAAGGTCCCTGACCTCATGGAGCTAAGAGTATAGCAGAGAAGACAGACATTAACCAAATAATTATGAGGACTTATGTGTTAAATTACAACTCCTACACAAAATGTTAAAGATAGAAATATACAGTGCCATGAAAGCACATAATGGGGAGATTTGACCTTTGGGGGAAGTCAGGAGAATCCCCTGTGTAACACTTGACCTAAGAACAGCTAGGAGTTAACTATTCAAAATAGGGAGGTAGGGAGCCTGGCACAGACAAAAGCAATGGCATGTGCAAAGGCCCGGTGGTGGGGACAAAAGAAAAACCAGCTTAGTGCATAAAGAAGAGAAAAAGATGGGGCTAGAGAGCAAGGCCCACAGCATCTGAGGGTTTGTAGGGTTTGCTGAGGATCTTAATCTTTAGCGTAAGAACAGTGGAAGCCATTAAAAGATTTTAAGCAGAGGGTAACATGATCAGCTGTTTTGGGAATCAGGAATTCTAGAAGCTAGAACAGGATTCCCCAGCTTATGTGTTTCATGACAGAGCTAGAGCAGAGGCAGGCCTGCAGCAATTTCTCTAGATCTTGTTAAGCAGTGGTTCTCAAAGTGTGGTCCCCAGATCACCAGCTTCAGTGTCACCTGGCAACTTGTTAGACGTTCAAATTCTCAGCCCCCGACCTACTGAATCAGAAACTCTGGGGACAAAGCCCAGCAATCTGTTTTGACAAGGTAATTCTGATGCAGCCTGGAGTTAAAGAACTACTGTCATAGACCAACCCAACTCAACAGGGCTTGGAATCACGGCAGGAAGTGAAGGCTGAGAGACAGAATCAGTGACATTCATTTATATATGTTTGTTTACATTTCCCGTATCATACTGTGGTGACCTTATTTATGAGAAGATATTTTATGGGCAAAATGGATTCATTCAACAATATTTTAAGCATCTGCCACATGCCAGGCACCCTTCCAGACTATTGGGATTTAACGATGGATAAATTCTCATAGTCCCAGCTCTCAGGAGCTAATTTCTGACACAGCTGTCCGGACAAATAACAGAACAAAGGAGCCCAGCCCTCAAGCCTATGCACATGGTGTGCATGACACAGTTGCTGACATGTACAGCACCTATAAATCCTCAAGCCACTCCACCCTGATTCAAGGTGAACATCTTTCAACATGTGAATCCCAGGAAGCAGACTGGCTGCTGTCCTGTGCTCACCCAAATAATCTATTTAGTCACAGGGTCCGTGTTAGTGACACTTCAGGGCTGCAGTCACATTTCTCCCTCTCACCAGCGGTCCCCAACCCTGAGACTCACTGCCTGCTTCACCTTGTCAGAGGTTCTCATTCTCCACGCCAGATGACAGTGTTACCAAGGTGGTCAACAGGCAAAGCCAAAGTGGCTACCCCATTTTCCACCTCCCTAAATGTGGTTAAATGCCCACAACCCTAATATAACCCCACCCACCCCAAATCACTGCAGTACACCAGGGGAGGGAACAAGGCACATTATCATGTAAATAGCGTTATCGGGCTGGCTTGGGGGGAGGAGGGAGGGCAGATAATTAGATGCTGATATTGAAGAAGAGGAAGCAAAGCATGGGGTGCATTTATCTGTGCTAAATCAATAACTTGCAGGTGGTTATGCAAAGTCGTATGCAAATCAGAATTCTCTGTTTCTAAGGCAACAGCTCTGGGGACTTCTACATTTGTGTTTTGGGGAACAATCTTCCTTTTGCGCTTCGGCCTTTTTGTGACCCCAGAAAGGGCCTTTCTAGAAGCCCAGCACGAAGTTACGCTCCAGTCTCGCGGGCGCCCCCTAGCTGAGCACTCGGGAACTCAGTTCCGGTCAGGAGCCCGCGGGGCTTGGGTGGTGGCCGCGGAGAAGGGGGCGTCTAGGGGGTCCCGGGGCCAGGCCAGTCACCCTACCTCGGGGGGCCGGAGATGGCGGGGGACCGCCTCCTCAAGGGCCAGGGGCTGCTTCAACTCGGCGCCCAGCGCGGCGCGGTAGTGCCTGCCGCAGCCCTGCCCGGCCCTCCTGCAACGCAGAACAAACGGTCGGGTTATTGGGGGCGAGCCGGTTAACGCCTTTGGGGGCTCGGTGGTGAGTCAGGGCCGCACCTGCAGAGCCACGCCTGAGGCAAGCACCGTCCCCACGCCAGGGCCCCGCGCAAGTGTCGCCAGAGGGGGAGGTCCGAGCGCGGCAGGAAGAGCAGGACGCCGCCCGCCCCGCCCCGGCCGCCGGGGACTCGCGACCCGACCCAGGCTGGCGGCAGCGGCCGGGACCGCGCCACGGGCCAGTCCCACCCGCGGGGGTGCCGCGCTTCTCCCGGGTGCCCGGGCCCCCTGGTCCCCCGGGGCCCCCTGAAGGTGGAGCCCACTGTGGAGTTGGGGGCGGGGATGGAGGAAGATGAGTAAATAGAAACAGATCCCCGGAGATTAACCTTTGTTGGCATTTTTGTAGCAAATTCAGGAGACTTTAAAAACCACACATGGGGGCTTCCCTGGTGGCGCAGTGGTTGAGAGTCCGCCTGCCGATGCAGGGGACACGGGTTCGTGCCCCGGTCTGGGAAGATCTCACGTGCCACGGAGCGGCTGGGCCCGTGAGTCATGGCCGCTGAGCCTGCGCGTCAGGAGCCTGTGGTCCGAAACGGGAGAGGCCGCAACAGTGAGATACCCGCGTACCGCATGCATGCATGCATAAATAAATAAATACATACATACGTACATACATACACACATACCATACTTGTCGGTTATTTATTTATTTATTTTTTGCAGTACGCAGGCCTCACACAGTTGTGGGCTCTCCCATTGTGGAGCACAGGCTCCGGACGCGCAGGCTCAGTGGCCATGGCTCACGGACCTAGCCGCTTCACGGTATGTGGGATCTTCGCGGACCGGGGAACGAACCCATGTCCCCCGCATCGGCAGGCGGACCCTCAACCACTGCACCACCAGGGAAGCCCTTGTCGGTTATTATACAGAGAACAAACTAGTGGTTAATAGTGGAAGGGGGGTGAGAGGAGGGGCAAGATAGGGGAAGGAGATGAAGAGGTACAAACTACTAGGTATAAAATAAATAAGATGCAAAGATGTACAGCACAGGGAATACTGCCAATATAACTTTAAATGGAGTATAATCTAGAAAAATATTGAATCACTGTGTTGTACACCTGAAACTAATATAACATTGTAAATCAACTACTTCAATAAGACAATATATAAATAAATAATTAGGGGTTGGGGGGTCCTCTGCATGTGTGAAATCCTAACTGCATAAAGGCTTTAATGTCTACTTTCAACATCTTATTAGGATTCAATTCTTTTTTTTTTTTTTTTTTTGCGGTATGCGGGCCTCTCACTGTTGTGGCCTCCCCCGTTGCGGAGCACAGGCTCCGGACGCGCAGGCTCCGGACGCGCAGGCTCAGCGGCCATGGCTCACGGGCCCAGCCGCTCCGCGGCATATGGGATCCTCCCAGACCGGGGCACGAACCCGTATCCCCTGCATCGGCAGGCGGACTCTCAACCACTTGCGCCACCAGGGAGGCCCTAGGATTCAATTCTTGTTATTAATTTTCTCACACTTACTGGACCACTTACACTAAAACTGTACAGTTACTAGCAATCCAATGTTAAATGATTCTACGCGAATCCAAAGAGTGCTTCCAATTAAAGTCAGGCCAAAACACCTATGTTCTGCGTGACACGTAGTAGATGCTCAACAATTGATTCAAGGACAGTGTACCTGGGTGAACAGGTACACTCTGGGAAAACTGAAACCATAACAGTATAATCTGTGAAAAATTGTAAAACTGGGTAGGTCTCTGTTGCAACAGTAGCCAAATATTTATATACTAGCAATATAAAAGAATGTTATCCTGGGAAGAATGTTTCACTTGACAGATAGCTTTTAAAGACAGTCTGGTACTTCCCTGGTGGCGCAGTGGTTAAGAATCCCCCTGCCAATGCAGGGGACACGGGTTCGAGCCCTGGTCCGGTAAGATCCCACATGCCGCGGAGCAACTAAGCCCGTGTGCCACAACTACTGAGCCTGCACTCTAGAGCCTGTGAGCCACAACTACTGAGCCCGCGTGCTGCAACTACTGAAAGCCGCGCTTCTAGAGCCCGTGTTGCACAAGAGAAGCCACCTGAATGAAAAGCCCGCACACCGCAACAGAGTAGCCCCCGCTCACAACAACTAGAGAAAGCCTGCATGCAGCAATGAAGACCCAACCCAGCCAAAAATAAATAAATAAATTTATTTTTTTAAAAAAAACAGTCTGATATCTTTAAAAAGACATGTGGTCAGGGAATTCCCTGGCAGTACAGTGGTTATGACTCCATGCTTCCACTTCAGGTGGTCAGGGTTCAATCCCTGGTGGGGGAACTATTGTAAGATCCCACAAGCCTCCAGGCATAGCCAAAAAAAAAAAAAAAAAAAGATATCTAGTCAAAGAGTGTATAGCTTCTGAGGTTCAAGCCCAACTCTACCACCTATTTGTATGGCTTTGGCAATCCTCATGGCTGTGGAACACAGTTCCTCCCCCATAAAGTGAAAGCATTGGGCAGAATAATCCCTCGGTTGCTAAATTCTATTTCTATTTTTTTGATGGAAACAATAGTCCAAGATAGCATAGAAATATGGAATGATCAGGAATGGAATAAAGGAAAAATAGAAAGCAAAAATGAAGTAGGAATGAATTTCTGAAATCATGACCTAAAGGCTTTGGTGGGAAAGGAATTCAAAAACCAGTTTCCCACCACAGGTATGTAGCAGAGGTCACCGTTATCTTAAGAGCACTCACGGGGAATTTGAAGTCATTTTAGCCCCACCTCCCTCAGGGAGAAACTGGGCAGAAGAGAATCAAGGACTAGAAGGTGAGAAGGTGGAAAAACTTATCTTCCATGAAACACTTTGCAAACTCTTAGTCATTAGGTACATAAAATCAAACCAGGAATAGTGGAGAAATACGAACATTATCATCATCAAAATCAACATTCTGGGGGCTTCCCTGGTGGCGCAGTGGTTGAGAGTCCGCCTGCCGATGCAGGGGACATGGGTTTGCTCCCCGGTCCGGGAGGATCCCACATGCAGCGGAGCGGCTGGGCCCGTGAGCCATGGCCGCTGAGCCTGCACGTCCGGAGCCTGTGCTCTGCAACGGGAGAGGCCACAACGGTGAGAGGCCCAAGTACCGCAAAAAAAAAAAAAAAAAAAAAAAAAAAATCAACATTCTGGTTGCCAAATAAGAGTGAGCAACAAGAAATCTCAAGTTTATGAAGTATGAAACCAATATTGATCTGGGGATGAAATGAGTTGTTACATGTGACATGTGGAAAACATTTTGTAAAATATTAAATTTTTATACAAGATATAAAGCAAACAAGTTTTTTTTATTAAGTATAGTTGGTTTACATAAAGGGAACAATTTTTAATTGAGCTCCTTGAAAGCAACAACCATTTCTTAATCTCCTTTATGTTTGCAGTACTTTGCACAATGCCACACTTTTAGGCACTTAATACATGCTTATCACTGAATTGTTGAATGAGCACTCGGTTACCTAGTATCAATTTTCCAGATAATTGGAAGTATCTCTAAGCATCAGGTTTTTGATTTTTGATTAATTATTTTTACGGAAATTTTTTCTATTGTCATTTTCATAATATCCTTGTTATTCTCAGAGCATATGAAAATCAGTGAGTTTGGAGAAATCTATCAATACTGCATTCTACATTTATAACAGTATCTGAAGAAAATAGCAAAAGGCCCTTTAAGAAGAATCTTGGAGGGAGATGAAAGTATCTTAGGTAATTGAGGTGATTTTAAGCACTTATATGCAAAATAACTTTCACTTTTCCAAAGAGCTTCAAAAGTAAGTGACAAGGCATTTAATAGTAGCTGCTATAGCAGCAAAAGAAGTATTTTAGCTGATCCATCAAATTGCTGCCAACACACCATACTGTCTAGTTTTTGTTATCATTTCTGGTTATTTGTTTTATGTGGGGTAAGGTAGGAAAGTGAAGAGGAAGAACAAAATTTGAGTCCTGGCAGAGAATAAGACCAAGCAAACTAAATCCGAAATGATCACTCCTCTGCGAAGAAAGAAAGAATCTATAACTGCCCTACAAACCAGTTTGAGGGCTCGTTAGGAAGTCAAAGAGTAACAGATGACTCTTCCTGCTGGTACAGCTCACATGAAGAGATAATATTTAACATCCAGAAGCTGCTGGAGGGCTGAGGGTGGAGAGCTGAATACACAAACAGCTATGTTTTCACAGAATAATAGACAAACAGTATATAAACAATATAAATACCATGCAGGACTGTGCTGAAAATGTAAAAGTAGCCCCTCACAGTTAAAATGCTTTATCCAATAGTTTGTCAGTGCCTTAAGAATAGAGACCGTGTGTCTCAGTAGCCCAGTTGACCACTACATCTAGCACAGAGCAGATACTCAGTACATTAGGAAGGTAGGAAGCCAGGAGCCCCGCAAGCTGTGTGGGAGAGCTACGAGCACATTACAATTCAAAGCCACAACAGCCAAAAATGTTAAGGGGTCTTGCACCTACTTTCCTGCCTAAGTATACAGCTGCCGGGCATAATCTGATCCTTTTTTCTGACTAGTTCAGTACTGCCTTTATAGATACGTTATTATCGTCTACCAAAAAAGATGTCTCCCAAGAGTCTTGAGGTGCGTTGTAGTTTGCCTTTTCATTGAATTCCCCCAGATAGCTCTTTCTGACTGTTGCAGTTGCAGTTAACTTTTATCAACCTCAGAGATGGACTTTGGCCATTGATATATGTGGGACATATTAACCTTCTAGTCTATTCCAAGAACTGTGTAAGATTTGCTACATAACTTATTTGCTCCAACACTCATGGAATCATAGAATTTCAGAGCTGGGATTGCTCGTCAAGATAATCTAAGCAAAGTGCTTCGTTTACAAGTGAGAAAGCGGAGGCTCAGAGAGAGATTGGCCCAAGGTCACAGTGAGGGTTAGTGGCTGAAGTAGCATTAGGATCTGTTAGGATCTGGCTTTCCTGATTTCTTGTTCGATTCCCTTTCTTTCGAGCTCTTTGGATTTCACTCAACACTATACAAAACAATAATATTTCACATTTTCATAGTACATCACAGGTTTCAAATCACTGTCACCCAAATTGCTCTATCCTGCCAGTGATGAGAGTAATAATAATTATTGTTATAACTAGCACTTACTGGTAACTTACAACAAACAAGTTACTAAGTGCTTTTGCATTATTTTATTAGTCCTCACAATAGTCCTATTACTAGGATACTATTATTTTCACTCTTTTATAGATCAGGAATGCAGACTTAAGGAAGTTAAGTAACTTTCCCAAGGCCACACAGCTAGGAAATGGAGCAGTTTAGAAGCCTCCTAATTGCCTGATGCCAGAGCCCGGCCACCCACTGTGCCCTCCCTTACAAACGTCCTCTGCAGCAGACAAAGAAGGTATTGTACCGTACATTTTAAAGCCATGCTTTTTTGCTTGTAGTTTTAAGTTTAATTTTATAGGAATTTTACAGTACTTCAAGCCTAGAAAATAGATGAATTCCCTGAAGAGAAGAATAGAGAGAAAGCAGCCTCCAGGGACGCCTGCAGTTAAGACCCAAGAGCAGGAAGAAAAGTTAACACATAATTAGGAGTACTACCCTATTCCTTAGAGCCACAAACTTGAAAATGTATTGATTTCATTTAAATTTAAAGTGTAGTGTGTAAGACTAAAACTATGATTATGTAAAGTAGTTTTCACACACACACACACACACACACACACACACACACACACGTGAATAGAATTTTAATGAAACCTGCTGACTGGGTTGCAAGTACCAGCAGGCATTTGGGCTAAATTCCTGGCACCCAGATGGACTCATTTGGAAGCAGTGGTGACCTGAACAATGTCTGCCATAGCCTCCAAAACTAATCACCAATATTTGATGCAGGAATCTATTTTCCATCTTAAGCCATCATTATGGAACCAGTTTACAAGTTCCCAAGCAGTCTGGCAACTTTATGAAGCCTTTCCAACCCCACCTCCCCCAGAGAGAACAAACCCTTCCCTTCCACATGTTTCCCCCCAAGAATTTTATAAACCTGGCTTAGCTCACTAATCTCATTGTTCAGGTGGTATTTATCTGTTTATCCCAACAGCTAAGCCGTGAGCACTGTGGATGTTTCCAATGATAACATATTGAAGAGAAAATAATTTAGGCCTTGGAATCAGATGTACCTATGCTGGATTCCTGGCTTAGCCACTCAGTCATTGTGACCTTGGGAAAGTTATTTAACCTCTCTGAGCCTCCATTTTTTCACCTATAAAACAAGCATAATAATAGTTGTGAGAATTAAACAAGATAAGCCAGTACATTGCAGCCCTCAACAAATGGCAGCTCTTATTATGAAGACAGTCCCCGCCCTTGAACCTTTCACCAGCTAGTGGAGAAAGGCACACAAAAAATACGCTCCTAAGGGAATTCCCTAGCAGTCCAGTGATTAGGACTCTGTGCTTCCACCCCAGGGGGCACGAGTTCGATCCTTGGTTGGGGAGCTAAAATCCCAGAAGCCACGCGACGTGGCCAAAAAAATATAGGCTTCTAAAATGCCTGTGAAATGTCCTATGATAGGGGGCTGCAAAGGGGGCTGTGAGAGCACACAGAAGGTCAACCTACCCCACTTGTAGAGCATCATTTCAAGAAAGTCTCCCAGAAGAGGGGTGAGGAAGAATTAGCCAGACAGAGGGCACAGCTAAACGTGTCCCAGGCAAAGGAGTGCGTGAGAGAGAACATGGCATGCTCAAGGAATTATAGGTGGTCAATTATGACGGGAGTTACGGTTTGAGTTGGAGAATGGTGAGGGATGAGACTGGAGAAGATGGTGGTGTAGAAAGAGCATAGGTATTGGAATCAGACAGTGAGGAATCCCAGCTTCACCACTTTCCAGCCAAATATCCTCAACCAAGTGACCTCTTTCTGAGTCTCGGTTTTCCCATTTGTAAAATGATTGTGATTCCATGAACTAGTGTATGTAATGTGCCTGGCACAGAATGTACATTTTTTTTAATGATAGCAGGAATTATTTATCTCTGTTTATCTAGGATGAGCTTAATGGTTGGCCATTTCGATTGAGTCGATGGAAAGATGAATGAATGGGTAAATTCATTCACTTATTAATATTAGTATTTATTAGACACCATCCTGGTGGCAGACACTGTTCTAGTCACTGGGGATATAGTAGTGAACAAGACAGACAAAAATCCTTGCCCTACTGGGACTTGCAGTTCATGAATTGAGATAGAAAGGGGGCCACTGGTGTCTGTGAGGGGACAGTCTACTTCATAGCCCATGTGGCTCCAAAGTTATCTGATAAAAAGCTAATAAACTGACAAAGCGAGTTTCCAAGTTTCCAAGAGGTCTAGATGTGAGTCCCACCTCCTAACAAGGAGGAGGCTCTTGTCCCCTCCCTTAATTGCTTCTCACTTATCAACCCCCAGCTTCCTGTTGTGATCCAGGGGAACTGGTGAGTTGTGTTGTTTTGGCAGGAAGAAATGTCAAGGAGGGCTCAATTCATTCCTGGGCTCTAAGTCTAAAGAGGTGGCAAGCGGAAACAGGACAGCAGCTCACACAAAAAGGCTATGGAGAGGGAGATTTGCCTATCTCAGCAGCCGCGTGATAAGTGAGCTCAAATGCCTTGTGATGCGTGGAGGTTTTATTTCAGTAGCAGGATAATCATATTCACATGTGTATTTCTCATTACAAAAAGGGTTCCCCAGGAGATTTCATTTAATTCTCAGAAGGGCTCTACAAGGTAGGAATTAACCCCATTTAATCCCATCCCTTTCCTTTAAATTAACTCCCCCTGTCCTGTGGTCTATAGCTACACCCAAGCTTCCATCATAAACAATACAACAAAAATCTTTGTCCATCTCTCATCCCTCTCTAACCAACACCCTATTCATCTCCTCCTAACAGCCAAGTCCACTGAACATTAAGAATATGCTTGTTAGATAGAACTATCATATGATCCAGCAATTCCACTCCTAGATATATACTCCGAAAAAAACAAAAACACTAATTGGAAAAGATACATGCACCCCAATGTTCATAGCAGCACTACTCACAATAGCCAACATATGTAAGCAACCCAAGGGTCCATCAACAGATGAGTGACTAAAAAAGATTTATAGTGGAATATTACTCAGCCATAAAAAGCATGAAATTCTGCCATTTGCAGCACCGTGGATGGATCTAGAGGATATTATGTTTAGTGAAATAAGTCAGATAGAGAAAGACAGATACTGTATGATATCACTTATATGTGCAATCTAAAAAGTAAAACAAACCAGTGAATATAATGAGAAACAGATTCACAGATAGAGTGAGCAAACTAGCAGTCACTGGTGGAGGGAAGGAAGGGAGAAGGGGCACAGTAGGGGGAGGGGATTAAGAGGTACAAACTACTATGTATAATATAAATCAGCTACAAGGATTTTTTTAAATAACTTTATTTATTTATTAATTTTTGGCTGTGTTGCGTCTTTGTTGCTGTGCGCAGCCTTTCTCTAGTTGCGGTGAGCGGGGGCTGCTCTTCGTTGTCGGGCTTCTCATTGCAGTGGTTTCTCTTGTTGCGAGGCACGGGCTCTAGGCGCGTGGGCTTCAGTAGTTGTGGCTCGTGGGCTTAGTTGCTCCGTGGCATGTGGGATCTTCCCTAACCAGGGCTCGAACCCTTGTCCCCCTGCATTGGCAGGCGGATTCTTAACCACTGCGCCACCAGGGAAGCCCTACAAGGATATATTTTACAAAGAATTATAGCCATTATCTTGTAGTAACTTTTAATGGAGTATAATCTGTAAAAATACTGAATTACTGTGCTGTCCACCTGAAACCAATATAATATTGTAAATCAACTATACCTCAGTAATAATGCTAATAATATAAGGAATATGCTCAGTGACTCTGTGGCTCTCCTTCCATTCACTCTCCACTGTGCTCTTGCCCTAAATGCCACTGGTCCAATGGATGCTTGCCAGTCAGTCCCCATTGCAGCTGGCCTCTTGCAGCATTTGAAGCCAGTCTCTGCTGGTTCTCCTCCTACTTCTCAGCCCACTCCCCAGGTTTGTTCTTAGATTCCTTTCCTCTGCCACTACTTTTTTTTTTTTTTGCGGTACGCGGTCCTCTCATTGTTGTGGCCTCTCCCATTGCGGAGCACAGGCTCCGGATGCGCAGGCTCAGCGGCCATGGCTCACGGGCCCAGCCGCTCCACGGCATGTGGGATCTTCCCGGACCGGGGCATGAACCCGTGTCCCCTGCATCGGCAGGCGGACTCTCAACCACTGCGCCACCAGGGAAGCCCTGCCACTTCTTTAATGTTGTCAGCCAGGGTTCTTTCTACCATCCTTCTCTCTCTCTCTCTCCCTCTCTCTCTCTCTCTAAGTGAACTCTCTTTTTTCTTCAAAATCCTGCCCAAGCTCCTGATTTGGGAGCCCTTCCCTAACCATAGTCTCACCACTTCTCACTTTCTCATTCTTCTCTCCCACCTCCAAAACATACACAGTCCCCTCCTCTCGTTTTCCTGGGAACTCTTCGGTAGCTTCAGTAAAGCACATCCCACGTTGTGTTGTGCCGGTGCATGGGTCTGTCTCCACAGGAGATTACACAAAACTGCAGAGTGGAGCCAGTGACTCCTCTATTTTTGCATTCTCGGTGCCTGGCACATGGTAGACAATAAGATTCAGAGGCGTTTTGCAAGTTCTCAAGAATCAAACAGCTAGGAAGTGAAAAGGCAGGACCTCAACTGTAGTCTTCTGACTTTAAAGGATATAGTCTCTCTGCCTCAGCACAGAAAAGGACGATGTTCCAAGCATTTTACTGTAAGTGCCTCAACCCCAGCAATTTATATATAACAAGGGGCAAGGTGGAAGGAAGGATTTCCTTTTCCCCACAAACACTGCCCCAGCTACCAGGTGTGGAAGGATTGTTTGGTATTTGTAGCCTTCCTTTTGCAAACTCCAGGATGAGAAGGAAGAAAAAATAAAATTCACCTCCCATCTCTTCCTCCCAGTGGACAATCACCCCCATCACTTCCCTTTTGAGCCAGGAGGCAGGAAGCCTATCCTAGCTCATGAAATTCCCCACTTGAGAGGAGTAGGGGGTGACTTAATAAGACACTTTGTAGCTGGGTCAGCCCTGAGTATGATTGCTGCCATCCTGAAGTAATGCTCCCGAGGAAACCTTCAGAAGGTGGTTACAGATGTACCTAGGAGGAAAGAAACTTCCCCTTTCCTCAGGAATAAACAACTTTCTAGGGAGATGCTCTGAAATCAGATGATGTGTGCATTTGCCAATTACAAGCTCAAGTTCCACCCAAATACACACAATCAAAGGCTTTCCCAAGGCCGTCATTACACACACAGGGCCCTCCTGCTGTTTGGGCAGCATTTTAGTACTGCAGTGAAGCAAGATAAATGTCATCAAAGCAGCAAGGTAAAGACGGACCCATCCAGCAGTGCCTTTTCCAGACCTGATGACTCACTTTGCCTTGTCTTTTATAATGTCGCAGTCTGAGAGGGGGAGAAGGAAATGAAGAGGAAAAGAGTGGGCTGTGTTGTACATGTAATTTGTTTCCCCTTTTCAGACGGCTTTTTAATGAGCTTTCTCATCAAGGGCACTGTGAGCCTATGCTTAAAGTTTTCCGGACAAGCAAATGAGCAGGACTGAAATCAGATGGCATCAGGCCAGCACCTCATGTTTTGTTTTAAAGATATAGTAAGGGGGTGGGGTAGTATGAAAGAAAACATCGCTATTTGTGAGAAGAGAGATTTGATAACTCTTTAGTCCAAGATAATTCGGAAATGAATGTTGTGGTTTTCCCCACTCCCCATGAAAATTCTACTGTTCGTCAATTATTAGAATATTAGTGTGTATCTGTGATAGCATTTCTCTGTTCAATCGGTTCCCATGGAGAGAAGTAACTGTCCTGTGCTATCCTAACCCTGGGTTCATATTTCCGATAAGGTACTCATCACATTGCATCAGAGATAATGTACCCTCTAGGCTCTGATCCCCCATGGCGTAGGCACTCAACCTCACCTAGCCTCCTTTATATTTCCACAGTCCAACACAGTGTCCAGATACACAGACACTCAATAAATGTGATTTTACCATTTAAGTGGATTCCTTAGGTGCTGTTAGTACATGAAAAAGTACATAAACTAATTAGACCTAAGTACTAGACTGCAAATCAGAGTAATTTATCACCTTGCAAGGTTCAACAAACATTTTAATGTGCTAACAGCCCCTAATTAAAGCAACAGCCTTCAACTGAAATTTTCAAGAGGACAGAAGAAAAGTACAGTCAGCCCTCTGTATCCATAGGTTCCGCATCTCCAGATATGGAGGCAGACTGTACCACACCAGTTTATATAAGGGACATGAGTATCCGTAGATTTTGGTATCCACTGGGGGTGCTGGAACCAATTCTCCCCTCTCCCACTCCCCCAGGATACCAAGGGATGAATGTACTGATAGGGATTCAGAGATACAATTTTTTCTTTTTATCATTGATGGATGTTATTTGGTTTCTGAGTAGGAATTAGCTCCTTCACAATAGAGAACATGATGTGGGTTTTGCTCTATTTATCTTTCTAGTGAGTTTGCTTAACAGAGCATAAGTATAGAATGCAGGAAAGCAGTTTCTAGCTGTTGCCTATGCTTGAACTAGTTGTCCTGCAAATCCTTCCCTCTGCTTGTACGGCATAAGGCATGCCTCACTTGTGATGATTCCAGGTACCTCCAGAGATGATGTACTGATATACATGAACAGTCTGACACAGTGTTGGCCACAGAGTGTGTGCTCAATAAAAAACAGTCACCCATTGCTGGGAAGGGCAAAAAAGAGGAGAGGGGCTACCCTCCATTAGATTGGAGAATAGACATCAAGAGAAGGTAACACAATCCTCCCTAAAACATCTTCTCAGTGGTCTAGCTAAAAATGCTGCTGACTGTTTTTGTGTTTCCTGGACTGTATTTCATACCAGAGGTCTAAGCTATCTCTGTGTCTCCCTCCTTCTCACTCATGTCCATACTTGAATAGTCAGCAAGGAGTCAGTGATCCATCCCTACAAGCAGAAGAATGAGACTGGGTGTTCTCAGACTACATATCTGGAACATTTTCTTTGATGGGCATCACTTAGTTGGTATTTCACAAAGTATGATCTGTGGACTGTGCATCAGATGCCTGAAGGTGCATTAGAAGGATTGGTCTCCCAGCTGGCATGGCATCCTGGCATCTGTCATTTTATTAGCCCCACCCCCCCATGGATTCTGCTTCCTGCTGAAGTTCAAGAGCATCTGGCCTTGGCTTCTGACATAGTGGCACCTTGGATCACTAGAGGGCACCCTGGAACAACATTTTCCCCAGGCTTCGGGCTTTCTGCCAACCGACCAGGGCTGTGGCGCCCTCATACTTCTGGGCTACAGTGTCCAGGCCCATCCTGGAACCACAGTTTCCTTTAAGAAACAATCCATTGCCACATCACCAAATAGATCTACCATGCATTTCTACAATGACCCTGTAATAAATTCAGTTTCTAAAGAAAAAATTAGACTTTAAGTCATCCTTTTGTATATTCATTAAACACAAATTGTGAACAACATTAGGTATTAAAAGGATTGATAAAAGCAGTCATATTTCCTACTCTCTTGAAAAATGTGGGAAAGATAAGGCATAAATATAAAATATTTGAAAATAATTAAATAATGTTAAATTAATTTTCAAATTAATAAAAAATAGAATAAATTACTAAATGTCACACAAACAGATGTCAATATATGCACAAACAAGGAACTCCACCGGTGGCCCTGAGCTGACTGGGAAAACTGCACACCGGGATCCCTGGGAAGGCATCATGGAAGAGGAGAAGGGGCGTCCAGGGTGGCCCAAGTACAACATATGTCTTTTTAATTCAGGGCTCTTCCTCGTGTCTCAGCAGACAAATAAACATGCAAACACGAATCTGGGAAGGACCACTGGGACTTCTTTTGTCGTGTTGGCATAATGCCCATTTATTCAACAAACCCTTGCGGGGCACTACCACGTACGTGCCAGGCACTGGCCGTGCACTGGGAAGAAAACAGTGGGCAAGACAGACACCTTAGTGCTGCCCTCGGGTGTTTACATCCAGCAGGGAGACAAATGAATGCGTAATTACAAAGTAGTGTGTAAGTGATAGGTTTAGTAGGAGGTTTGTGGGAGCTCATAGGGGAGAAACCTAACTCCAAGTCGTGGTGGTGAAGGAAGGCTTCCTGGGATAGAAATGTTCAATGAAAGAACTTAAAGGATGCGTTAGGAGCAGCAACAAAAGGATGTTTGAAAGTTGGGGAAGAGAAGAAGCAGATATTTGAGGAACCGAAAGAAATTCAGTAGAGAATTCAACTGGGAGAGTTGGGGAGGGAGGGAGGGCAAGGGAAATGTGCTAAACAGCGTTGGGGGAGCAGTGCAAGCCGAGGCCAGTGAGTGAGGAGCCTTGTAAACCTTATTGGGGATCTGTGGACATTATCCTAAGGGTACTGGGGAGCCATTGAAGGATTATGAGCAGGGGTAGTGCCATGATCAGATCTGCATTTTAGGAGGCTCTGCCTTTGCCAGGGCCACTGTTAATAAGCCAGTAAAGAATCAGTCTCTCCCTTTAACTGGATCTCTCCAATTTCCTTCCTCCATCCCCAGTCACCAGCTCCCCAGGAAACCCTTTTAAAGCAGAGGTCTCTTTTTAAGGTCAAGCTTCACAGGCCAGATAGCAGAGGAGACAGGAACAGCCCAAGAGGTGTGATTGTCACAAGCTGGACTGCTCTTCTCGGTGTACCCTGTGGTCCTCATAAAAGGTAATCTCCGGCAAAGTAGACAGGGAGGCGGGGCCACGCTGGATTGAAAGGGGGAGTGGTCTGAACCCCATTTCCTTGGCTGAACGCCTTAAGCAACACCCTTGAACTGGTTAAAGGCAGTACAGAGGAGAAACAACAAACTTGTGAATGGTGTAGAAAATTTATGCAAAATGTACAGAAGCCTATCTACCTAGGGAACTGCTGTTCTATTATGCTTATTACTGATTTAGGACTTTGGCTTGACCTGCACATCAAAACTCTTAATCAGGCCTCTCATCCTTATCTGCACAGTAGCCAAGACGCAGGTGGTGACAGTCAACGTTAATGAGTAGAAGAAGCAGCATAACACTGATGCAGCTGATTGAACTTTCCAATTAAAGTCCAGTGCCATGATTGTTTGCCTACAGAGTAATGAGTTTTGTTTTTGTTTTTGTTTTTTTAACCAACACCACTCAGGTCCGTCCCAAAGCATCCTGCACTATATCCTTATTCCCTAAAATGGAGGTTGTATGGGGAACAGGCCTTCGAGTAATACAGGTTCCTCAATTCCAGCCTCTGTGACAGAGGCCTCATGCCCAGTTTCCTTTCCTTCCGAGTAAGGAAGAGTCTGTGTGCAGGGCCTGGAGCCTCTGGGCACAAAAATAGACTATCTGAGCGTTTGGATTTTCCTTTCCTGACAGTGAACTTACTCAGGAAGAGGCACTTAAACAAGACTTTTTTTTTCCTCTGTGTTTTTTCAAAAAACACATTTAATGGGGGGAGCAAAATTGTTATGGAGAGAAGACTTTTCAGCCCCCTCTTCTTTGTTCCCTAAACAGGCTCAGGTGAGGCAGTCCTTTTGCCCTTAATTGCCTTTTCTGCCTGCACTCCCCACCTCCAGCCCACTCCCATCCCCCATCCCCACCCCCAGCAATCTTCCAGACCCCTTTGCTCAGCACCCACCAAGTCCTAAAAACCCTACCATCTCTTCCGTTGTTAGGCTTGTAACTGAGACTTCCCACACAGTGATATGAAGAGACATATGATTCAAGCATCCCCGTTTCAGAAATATTATTATAGTCGCAGGAAAAAAATAGGGGCCTGCTCCATGTCTGTCACCTGAAATAAACTCCTAGTTCCTTCCCTACTGCTCCCCAGATGCTCAGTTCTGAAGATGATTCCAGCTGATTTTGACAGCCATCCGCAAGACTCCTAACCCCAGCTAGTGGCTGAGGGAGAGGGAGGAGAAAAAGGGGGCCTCCAAAGTTGGCCACCTCAGGGAATGTGAAGCACATGCTCGTCACGTGGAGAAAAATGTGCCAGGTAACCTCTAAGACTCCCTTGGGAGTCCAAAGTTTGTGTCTCTTTGCAGAGCCCAGAACAGCCTGTCTGTTCTCCTCTCCCTGTTGTGTGCTTGGCGCTTCCCCAATGAGATATCTCCTGGAAAAGCTTTTCCTCTGAGGGGTGGGGAGCTTTTGTTCTCTGGGAAATATTGTACAGCTAATTAAGAGCATTGTCCTGGGAGGGGGAAGGTTTCAGAGACTGTTTCCAGCAGGGGTGAGTGCCACTGCCTCTGATCGCTGTCATGATGCTCTTTTTTTTTTTTTTTTTTTTTGCTGTACGCGGGCCTCTCACTGCTGTGGCCTCTCCCGTTGCGGAGCACAGGCTCCGGACACACAGGCTCCGCGGCCATGGCTCGCGGGCCCAGCCGCTCCGCGGCACGTGGGATCTTCCGGGACCGGGGCACGAACCCGTGTCCCCTGCATCGGCAGGCGGACTCTCAACCACTGCGCCACCAGGGAAGCCCTGTCATGATGCTCTTGATCTCTCTGCCCAGCTGGGCTAACCATTTTGGGGGGAGATTGTGATAATGCCCAATAAAGTAAAAATAGATATGTGAAGTGAAATCTCCCTCTCTCTCTCTCTTTTTTTTTTTCCTTCAGTACGCGGGCCTCTCACTGTTGTGGCCTCTCCCGTTGCGGAGCACAGGCTCCGGACGCGCCAGCTCAGCGGCCATGGCTCACGGGCCCAGCCGCTCCACGGCATGTGGAATCTTCCCGGACCGGGGCACGAACCTGTGTCCCCTGCATCGGCAGGCAGACTCTCAACCACTGCACCACCAGGGAAGCCCCTCCCTCTCTCTCTTTTTAAAAAACCATTTTTCTGCAATGAACTGAGTTTCTATTACTAACTCATTTCAGAGAGGGACACTCTGACACTATGGTTTTCAACCCCCACCCATCTGGTAGAAGCTGGAGGTCTCAGGACTAAAGCCATATTCTGTCTCACCCCGTTTCCTACATAATAACATAACACGCAAACATGCAGCTAAAGTAAAATTTCTAGCAACGATTTTGATTTAGCTGTTGGTTGTCAGTGTAGAAGTAGTTCGACAACTCTTAGTTCTTGATTTGAAAAACAAGAGAAGCATATTTCATGGCATTTATAGCAACAGCACCACAAAGGCCTCAATATCTCATATAAGCTGTGATTGTCCCCATAGTGGCAAACCCAATTAGAATCGAACTTTGTGGAGGCAGCATTCTGCACTTACCTAGTTTGCTCTCTCTGGATTCTAGAATTTGTATTCCTTAAATGTTACAAATATTTATTGAGCATTTACTATGTGCTCAGTGTTCTGGGGGCTTGGAATACATTAGGAAACAAAACAAGTACAGATTCTGGCCCTGTGGGGCTTATATTCTAGCCAGGGAAGATCAACAATAAACAAAACATAGTAAATAGATTATATATTGAAAGGTGATAAGTTCTTTGGAGAAGAAAAGGAAAAGTAGATCAGAGTAAGAGCAACTGGGAGAGCTGGGGTAAAGGAAATGGGCTAGTCAGAGTAGCCATGAGGAGGTCATTGAGAAGGTGGTACTTGAACAAGAACGTGATGGAGGTGATGGAGTTGTCCATGTGGATGCCTCTGGAGGACAGCTTTTCTGAAAGAGAGAAGAACCAATGCAAGGGACCTGAGATGAGAATGTGCCTAGAGCAGCAAGGAGGCCACTGTGACTGGAGTAGCAGAGTATAGGAGGAGAGGGCAAACAGGTGGCAGGTTCTAGGTCAGCAGAGCCCTGAGTGCCAAGGTCAGAACTTTATCTTTTACTCTGAGTGAAAGAGGGAGCCACAGGAGGTTTGGGAGCAAAGGAATGAAATGATTAGACTTAAATTTTAACGGAATCACCCTAGCTGCTTGGTAGAAAAAAGACTGTGTTAGGGTATCAGCAAAAGTGATGAATCCTAGATATATGAACACATTTTTTTTTTCCTGGATGTTTTTTGAAAGCAGACAGAGCCAACAAGATTTGCTGACAGATTGGATGTGAGGTGTGACAATAAAAGTTAAGGATGATGCCAAGGCTCTTGGCCTAAGCAAATGGAAGGAAGAAATAAACATCACCTGAGAAAGGAAAGGCTACACCAGGGTCACCTGGGGTCCATTTGATCCGAGTAACTTTTCTGCGTTCTTATCCAAGTGTGCAAATCAGAATCACATGGTGGCAAGTTTGCCAATTTCACTTGCCCAAGAACCTCGGAGATTCTGCTTTAGTAGGTCTGGAGTGGGGCTCAAAAATATGTTTGATGTACACTTTAGGTTGAGAACCACAGAATTGTAAAATAATATTTGGTGGGTTTTTCTGCTTAAAATTCTGGACTTTATAATGAAACAAGTGAAAGGATTTATAGAAATTCTCCCACTCTCTGGGATGAACTACAGGTCCTCCTTTCCAAATTTATTTCGAATGAACTACGTCTAGCTTACAAAACAGTTAAAGCTTAAGCATACAGAAATGATAAATGATATAGAATGAAGCTGTGAGGTTAAATTTTGATCTTTTTCACTAGAAAATTGGTTATGAGATAGTTCTATCCTGAGTCTGTTTAGGTTCCTTTGATGCTTTTCTAGTGTGGGCTAAACATCAAGCCAATTGTCATCCCTCCAGCAACAAACAAGAAGATGGAACTCCCTGGTGGTCCAGTGGTTAGGACTCCGTGCTTTCACTGCTGTGGGCCCGGGTTTGATTCCTAGTCGGGAAACTAAGATCCCGCAAGCCCCGCAGGGTGTCCAAAAGAAATAAAAAATTAAAAATAAAACAAACAAGAAGACAAGGAGAGTATCTCTGCGGAAGTTTGGAGGATGGTTAAAAAGTGGCATGATGGTATCCTCAACTCAGACACTATATGTAAACATTAATCTAAAGGGAAAGGCTACAGATCCAGATTTAAAAAAACTGAGACTCGAGGAGGCCAAGTTCACTTGGTTACACGCAACTAACAATTCAGTGATAGGACTGGGCTTCAAAGCGACAAATCAAAGGCCCGAGTTGCTGGTTCCCAGGGTTGTCAGCACTTCCTCGTCACAATTGGTTCACCAAGAATTGGAATCCTTCAGTGAAAGGAAAAGTTGCATAATGAAGCAGTATTCAATGGGAACCTTCTATTCAGTCTGATTCCCAGCCGGATCATTCTTTTATCCTGGATCATTTTCTCCAACTATTTATTTCTGTGCAGTGGTGGTGGGAACATTGACAACAAAATGGCACCTTCTTCCTCAATTTTGCTGCTCCCTGTGTGGATGACTCCCACCTGCTGACAGGAACGAGCCTCAGCTTCTTCGTTCCCCGAGGAGCTGGAGGTGGATTTTAACTTGCCCCTGCCCTCCCTGTCGTCATGAAGACTGTCAGCTTAGTTCTGATTTAAAAACAAAAAAAGAAAGAAACAAAGCAACTCCACAAACCTTTATTACTCAGCAGGTCACTAGAGGCAGAGGGAGTGCGACTCAATTCTCCAGGCTCACGTGGAGGGCCCAGTGCTGGCAGCTGAAAAGCCAGCTTTTGACTTGTAAAACAGCAGCTAAATTGGCGGCAGAGGCTCTTAAGCAGGGAGGACCAAGGGCTCCTCTTTTTGTGTTCAACCTTAACGCTGAAAATATTCTTTTTTACTGGGTGGAATATCCTCTTGATGACTTTTATCTGGGGGACACAAAGTCCTGGTCTTGTTGAAATCAAGCATTTATTTGACCTGAAAATTAATGCTCACGTCCAATGATATTATAGAACAAATGAATGTAATGTGCTGTTCTTATTACCAATAGGCTGTGATTGTGACTTGCTGCTTCCTTTACTCAGTAAGGACCATAGGCTGGCCCTTTCTTAGGTTTTTCCCCACCCTAGACATTCTGGAGGACAGACATTTGCAAAACGGCTGGTCCAAGAATAAGGATTGTCCAGAGAGCAAACGTGAGTAGTTACATGTGATTCAAACCCCTAACCTTATTTTCCTTAGCACCTTGCTCTATGACACCAAGACAGAGACCCTTTGGCATAGGGATCTATGGAATCTATTTAGATGTAGCCGATCTTGGGAAATAACTTTCTCTGGAAGCAGGACTCAGGTTTCTTTCCCACTGTGTGGGAATATTTGACCTTCACTTGCACACTCATTAAATGGCTAGTGACTGAGCATTTTTGCCTCTCTCCTGGAGGTGCTTTGGGATATTGGGAAAGGGGGCACAATTCAAGAGCAAATTGCTCTGATTAATATTGTATTTATAGTTCAGTCTATCAAGGTCATTTCCCTAGATGCCCGCCTTCCTTTATGAAGACAGAAATACTGTGTCAGTGTCTCTATCCCTAGAAGAGGCAGGAGGCCAGTGAGGAAGGCACACAGTAATAAGAGTGGGATGCACATGTAGTTATATACATATGTATACACACATACACATATTTGGCAATTTGGTGCCATGCATATGTCTGGTCCAGCTTTTTCTCCTACTCTGAAACTTCTCTTAGGCCACCTTAGTTCCCTCTTCGACTGTTTCTTTGGAAACAAACCCACCTCTGTTAAATAATTTTATTCTGCTTCTATCTCTCCCCTGATCAAACTAAGCATCTGGTGGCACTACTTTCGTTATTAAAAACTGACTTTTAAATCACAAAAGTTTGTGAAGTCTGAACTAAGGTCTAGCTTCTATGACTCTGGGAGCGAAAGCACCCTCACTACACAGCCCTTCCCTTGAGCTGGATGAGTGAGATTACAGGTCTGTGACACTGGCAGAATGGAAGGCCCAGTAGTCTTAAATGACTGGAAAACAAGTTAAAACAGTTACCTAATGTTTCCTTGCTTTTAACAGTCACATTTATGTAAAGAAGACATTACCTCAGGGTCAGTCATGACACCTTCAAGAACCTTGAGGTGTCCTGTTTGATTCAGACCTCCCTCCTCTAGAGAGTATAATTCCCTGAGCACTTGGGTAGAAATAGAATGACCTCATTTCCAAAAAGCTCCAGGTGACCAGCGACCATATTGGTGTAATTTGTATGCATGGTGCTTAGCTTATTTATTATTCACTCTTGGGTTAACATTTTAGATACAAACAAGTTTAGATACAAACATTTCCTTCATTTATTCATTTCATAAATATTTAGTGAGTAGCTCTACGGAAGTAAATGATACAGTACCTGCCTTCAAAAGTAATAACAGCCTTCTTTTGAATGCTTGCTATGTTCCAGGCGCCATTCAAAATGCTTTACTTAGCTTTTTTCATTTAATCTTAACAACAGTTCTATGAGATAAGTACTTTTGCATCTCTATTTTGCAGATGACAAAACTAAGGCACAGATTAGCAAGTCATCTAATGTCACAAAATTAGGACATCACAGAGTTTGATTTTGAATCCAGGCAATCTTGCTCCAGAGCCCGAATTCTTTTTTTTTTTTTTTTTTTTTTTTTTGCAGTATGCGGGCCTCTCACTGTTGTGGCCTCTCCCGTTGCGGAGCACAGGCTCCGGACACGCAGGCTCAGCGGCCATGGCTCACGGGCCTAGCCACTCTGCAGCATGTGGGATCCTCCCGGACTGGGGCACGAACCTGTGTCCCCTGCATTGGCAGGCGGACTCAGCCACTGTGCCACCAGGGAAGCCCCAGAGCCCGAATTCTTAACCAGTGTACTTGATTGTCATGGTCTCAAGTGCCTTGGGTCTAAAGAGAGAAAACAGACAACTGTTCTATGATTGAAAGAAGTGTAGGAAATCAGAAAGTATTTAAAAGATATATTGACTCAAGCTACCCATCACTATGACATACATTTTTAGCCAAATTCCCTGCTTTGCTTGGGACTCAAAAGCATGCCTGGGAGAGTACTTCAGCCTAATCCACAATAGGTAGAAACATGCAGGCATATAAATTAGTGGAGGAGAAACGATGTTGCAGAAGAGGCATTAGTTAGATCAAGACTAAGGACAATCTGCTAGCAGAGAGTCCAGTGTCAGTTCATTGCGGCCAGAGAGAAGACTGTATGGGGGTAGAGGGGACAAAGGAGAGCTTGGTGACAGATGGCCAGGTCACAAGAGGCCACACATGCCATGCCAAGAAGGTAGGGTTTTATCTTGAAAATTTTGCACTTTAGAAAGATCACCCTGGCTGCAAGATGGAGAATGGATTTGAGAAGGACAAGACTGGATGCAAGCAGACCAGTCAGGAGATGCTGGCAGTAATCCTGGTTAGAGGAGGTGGGGGCTTGGCTTAGTCAGTGGTAGAGGACATGAAAATAAGTGAGTGGATTCCAGAGATAGTTAAAGGTATGACCATCAGATGTGACTGAAAATGGGGTACAGATTGAGAAATGAAAATGACCCTACACAGAACTCCAAGAGAAAGGGATGGCCAATGGAAGAGGAGCTTAAAAGAAGTACAGCCAGAGAGGTACAAAGACAATCCAGCCAAGCAAAGAAAACAGTTCAAGAGATGATGAACAACAGTGTCAAACGCTGAGAGGGGAGGAGATAAATGGAGTGAGCAGTGTCCCTAGGATTTTGCAATAAGGAGGTTACTGGTGTCCTTGATGATGCAGACAGAGAAAAACATTGATAGCATGAGCTGAGATGTGGTGAGGGTGAGGAGTGTGTGGGAGGTAAAGAACTAGTGACACCAAGTGTAGACAATTCCTTAAGACCTGTGGCTGAGAAGGGGAAGAGAGAAAGAACAGAGGCCATAAGGGGGTGCTTGTTTTTTTTTTTTTTTTTTTTTTTTGATTAAGTTGGGACAACCATTTGAAAATATTGATGAAATGAGTTTGTTGGGAGGGAAATGTGGGCAGTGAAGAGAGGAGGAGAAAACAATACATTCCTGAGAAAGTGGGAGGGTTTGGGATCCAAAAGACGGGTAGGGGCTTTAGCCACAGAGAAAAGGAAGAGGACTTCCATCGTAACCAAGTAGAAGGCGGATGGGATATGTCTGGTGGGAGCCAGGCTGCAGGATTTGGGTAGGAATCTGAGGTGCTTATCTAGGGTGGCGTATACTTTCCCTATCCGTGGGTGTTGAGTCAATTGCTGAGAGTGAAGGGGAAGTGACATGTGTGGGTGGGAAGGATGGCTGCAAATTTGCGGAGAGAGAAGAACATGTGAGAGTCGCTTTGGAGCATGGAAGGGAACGTATTACAAGGGTCCCAGCTGGGTCTGGAGTGACGTTGAAGAACCTCCCCCACTGTGATGTCTGCTTTTAGCCAAATTCCCTGCTTTGTATGAGACCCAGGAGCTTGCCTGGGAAAGTGTTTTATCCTACTCCACAAACAAGTTTGAAACATAGGTGGATATGTCAGCTACTTGACTGGACTTAGAATAAATAAATATTTCTTGGAATTAATATTCATTAATGATTCATTTTAGGTGCTATATTTTACTGTGTATATGCAGACTCCACAAATCCCATCTTTTCATTAGATTCTAATATCACGACATTGGAATAATTGGTATAAGGAGGTGGTATTGCCTGATAGTTAAAAGCACAGGCTCTGGAGTCAGTCATACTTGAGGTTCAATCCTGATTAGGCTACCTACAAGCTACATGACCTAAAGCAGGATAACTTTTTGTCTGTAAAATGGGGATAATAAGAACATTTATCTCATAGGGTTTTTAAAGGAGATAATGCATTTGGTGGAATAATATTTTTGATATATTAACTTTTACGTTATTAGCAAATTCTCTTCCTGGAACTGTTCCTTGTGGTCTACTCCTTGAAGTACAGTGGGGGAGGGAGGACAAGAGAAAAAAGTATCTGCCTAATTGAGGAGCCCCAAAACCCATTAAGAAGATTATGCCAGGCAATCAATACATCTGAAGCCAATAACAAGAGAAGGGTTGTCTCACCCAATCAAAAAATGGGCAGAAGACCTAAATATACATCTCTCCAAAGAAGACATACAGATGGCCAAGAAGCACATGGAAAGCTGCTCAACATCACTAATTATTAGAGAAATGCAAATCAAAACTACAATGAGGTATCACCTCAACACCAGTCAGAATGGGCATCATCAGAAAAGCTACAAACAACAAATGCTGGAGAGGGTGTGAAGGAAAGGGAACCCTCTTGCACTCTTGGTGGGAATGTAAATTGATACAGCCACTATGGAGAATAGTATGGAGGTTCCTTAAAAAACTAAAAATAGAACTACCATATGACCCAGCAATCCCACTACTGGGCATATACCCAGAGAAAACCATAATTCAAAAAGGCACATACACCCCAATGTTCATTGCTGCACTATTTACAATAGCCAGGTTATGGAAGCAACCTAAATGCCCATCAACAGACGAATGGATAAAGAAGATGTGGTCCATATATATAATGGAATATAACTCAGCCATTAAAAGGAACAAAATTGGGTCATTTGTAGAGGTGTGGATGGGCCTAGAGACTGTCATACAGAGTGAGGTAAGTCAGAAAGAGAAAAACAAATATCGTATATTAGCGCATATATGTGGCATCTAGAAAAATGGTACAGATGAACCGGTTTGCAGGGCAGAAATAGAGACACAGATGTAGAGAACAAATGTATGGACACCAAGGGGGGAAAGTGGGGCGGGTGGTGGTGGAGGGGGGATGCACTGGGAGATTGGGATTGACATATATACATATATTAAAAAAAAACATTATGGCAGGCTGGTAAAGGCTAACCAAATAACCTCATCAAGGGAAAATCTACAGCCTTCATCTGGGTAAAGACAATCAATTGAAACACTTGCCCTGACAGGGAGATTAATTTTGCTTTTCCAAAAGTGTGTTGTGAGCAACCATACTTCCAGGAGATGCTTCCCAAAGGAAGAGCCCTGGGGAAAACTAATTATGGGAAACGCTATCATTCACAATACATATTAGCATAATAAAAGTCTGTAGTAAAGAAAAAAAAAAAAAGAGAAGGGTTATCTCTGGGCAATTGATTTTCCCTGAAGAGTAGAAAAGATTCCCTCCGTCCTGGAGAGAAGGAAAAGGAGCTGAGGGAGTTTCCTGGTGGTCCAGTGGTTAGGATTCGGCGCTTTCACTGCCGTGCCCCTGGTCGGGAATCTCAGTTCCCCGCAAGCAAGCCACATGGAGTGGCCAATAAAGAAAAGGAGCTGAAAGAGAAGTGTGTGTGTGTGTGTGTGTGTGTGTGTGTGCGCGTGCGCGCACAGGGAGGAGGGTGTCACTGGAGAGAAGTCAAGACTTACCAGAACCAAGCCCATAGGAATGAGGGATAACTCAGCAAGCTCTCTATTGCTGGACACTCTGCCGGTCATCCATCGTTCTGTAACAATTTACCCCCACACGTAGCAGTCAAAGGAAACAAACACACATTGATTATTTCGCAGTTTCTGAGTGTTAGGAATCTGGGAGTGGCTTAGCTCAGTGGTTCTCGCTCAAGGTCTCTCACACGATTGCAGTGAAGCCATTGGCTGGGCTGCCATCATCTGAAGACTTAATTGGAGCTGGAGAATCTACTTTCAAGCTCACTTACATGGCTGTTAGCATGAAGCCTCAATTTCTCACCATGTGAGCCTTTCCATCAGGATGCTCAAGACACAGCAGCTGGCTTCACCCAGGATAAGTGATCTGAAAGAGAGAAGAGAGAGACCAAGACAGAAGCCACGGGGACTTCCCTGGTGGTCCAGTGGGTACGACTCCGAGATCCCAATGCAGGGGGCCCAGGCTCGATCCCTGGTGGGAGAACTAGATCCCTCATGCGTGACACAGCTAAGGAGCCCATGTGCCGCAACAAAAAAGCCTGCATGCTGCAATGAAGGAGAGCCTGCGTGCCGCAGCTAAGACCCGGCACAGCCAAAAAAAAAGAAAAAAAGAAAAAAGAAAGAAAGAAACATACAGAAGCCACAGTGTCTTAATCTTGGATGTGTCATCTAGGATCACTTCTGCCCTATTACAAAGATCAACCCTGTTACAATGTGGGAGAGAACTGTACGAGAACATGAATACTAAAGGTGAGGACCTTTGGGGGTTATTTCAGAGCCTGGCTATCAAAGACACTGTGAGGCATTGGTTGGAACATCCAGGCATGAGTGGGAGCAGACCATGACTTCCCTGGAATTGTGATCAGCATTTATGGCTCTGCCAGCTCAACTTCCTTTTGGCATCATTTGAGGACTTTACTTCCACAGCAGACTTCCCCTTATTTTACAGGGCCTTCCAGCAGGGGTGATGTCCACCATACTCTGAGACTGGCTCCTTCCTGCTTACCCTGTGTGTGTGACCCCCACCTTGCCGTGAGCCCCAAAGCAGGAGGCCTGGATTTATTCATGGGTGTGTGTACTCAGGAAACTCCCTCACTCCCCAGGATAGTAGTTAAACATACTGCAACTTCATAATAACAGCTAATCTTACTAGATGTTTATCAGACACTATGGAGTCTTTCCGATGAGGAAATTAAGGCCCAGAGAGATTAAGTAACTTGGTGAAGGTAATAGCTAACAGGTGGTGAAACCAAGATTTGAATCCTCTAAACCTGGTTCTAATTCCATGATCTCAATCTCTGGTTCTATATATTCAGCACAGAGCCCAGCATTAGTAAGTATTCAATAAATGTTGGTTATAATTATTAATTTTTCTCATTGGAGTAAAAGGTAAATTTCTACATTCAAGAAGCTAAAATATCACTCAGCCATAAAAAAGAACAAAATAATGCCATTTGCAGCAACATGGATGGACCCAGAGACTGTCATACTGAGTGAAGTCAGAGAGAGAAAGACAAATATCATGATATTGCTTACATGTGGAATCTAAAAAAAGGGTACAAATGAACTTATTTACAAAACAGAAGTAGAGTCACAGATGTAGAAAACAAACTTATGGTTACCACGAGGTAAGGGGGGGAGGGATAAATTGGGAGCTTGGGATTGACATATACACACCACTCTATATAAAATAGATAACTAATAAGGACCTACTGTGTAGCACAGGGAACTCTACTCATGCTCTGCAATAGCCTATATGGGAATAAAATCTAAAAAAAGAGTGGATATATGTATATGTGTAAATGATTCACTTTGTTGTACACCTGAAACTAACATGACATTGTAAATCAACTATACTCCAATAAAAATATTTTTTAAAAATCAAAAAAAAAAGAAGCTAGAGAATTGGTGTAGTCATTTTAAAAGGTAAACTGTATGTTTTTGTTACTTAGTTACTCTCATTGACAACCCAACAAAGCTTATACAAAGTCATATTTACCAAATAGCCATTTTTAAAAAGTAAGTTTATTTGTTTATTTTTGGCTGCATTGGGTCTTTGTTGCTGCGCGCCGGCTTTCTGTAGTTGCGGCGAATGGGGGTTGCTCTGCGTTGTGGTGTGCAGGCTTCTCATTGCGGTGGCTTCTCTTGGGCTCTAAGCTCACGGGCTTCAGTAGTTGTGGCTTGTGGACTCTAGAGCGCAGGCTCAGTAGTTGTGGCGCACGGGCTTAGTTGCTCTGCAGCATGTGGGATCTTCCCAGACTAGGGATCGAACCCTGGTCCCCTGCATTGGCAGGTGGATACTTAACCACTGTGCCACTAGGGAAGTCCCCCAAATAGCCATTTAGATTGAAGTGCCTGCTGAATTGCTCAGTAGTGGATCTAGATTGGCTATGACTACCATGTGTTTTACCTTCTGTTTATACAGTTTTAATAACCCAAAGTCATTCTTTCAAACATGAATGTCAAGAGCCGTCAGTTCTTCCCTTGACTCAACTGTAATCCACACTGCTGCCTTCCTTGAGGGAACTGGAAGGAATGTGGATTCTTCCAGGTTTGAATTTGGCCTCCAACACCAGAGCTGTGTGACCTTGGGCAAGGTACTTAATTGTTGCTGAGCTGCTGTAAAATGGGACTGTTGGGAGGATTAAATGAGATAAGATATGTAAAACACTTAGCACAGTGCTTATCACAGAACAGGCTATCCACAGTTAAATGCCATATTCCTTTCCTTCTCCCAGTAGCGTTTAATTACTCTAGCTGTTGTGGTCCCAGGTCATTCTGATTATGCCAGTTTATCAGATGATATTCAAGTACAGGAGTGCCTAGTGACATCTCTATTTTTGTATTTTGTTTAGAGACAAGTCTAATCTCTCCCAACATATTCCCTGAGAGCAGAGGCTATTTCTTATTCACATTTATATTTTTGTTCCCTGTAGTGCCTAGCAAAATGACTGGCACATAGTATAGAATTTAATACGTATCTGCTGACCTAAACTGAAATCAGAGTATTTGGAAAGGACTGAAACTAAAACATTAAGAAATGCTTGCAATCAGGCTTCCCTGGTGGCGCAGTGGTTGAGAATCTGCCTGCCAATGCAGAGCACATGGGTTCGAGCCCTGGCCTGGGAAGGTCACACATGTCGCGGAGCAACTAGGCCCGTGCATGAGCCACACTACTGAGCCTGCACGTCTGGAGCTTGTGCTCCGCAACAAGAGGGGCCGCGACAGTGAGAGGCCCGCACACCGCGATGAAGAGTGGCCCCCGCTCACCTCAACTAGAGAAAGCCCTTGCACAGAAACGAAGACCCAACACAGCCAAAAATAAATAAATAAAATCTTTTAAAAAAGAAAAAAGAAAATAAACTTGTTAAAAAAAAAAGAAATGCTTGCAATAAAAGATAAAGTAAATGGGTTTGGGGAGAAGGGAAATTTCTATTTCTAGGAAATAAATCATGTGCACTGCATAGATTTTCATATTACATTTCATTCAATACCCTCCACGTACATCTTCAAATGCAATTAAATAACATTTAATGGTGGCAGAAATAGACAGAGATTCATCTTTTGAAAATATTTAATATTTTATTTCATGAGCGTAAATGATATGAACACCTAGTACTGGAGAAATTATACCATTAATCATATTAATGATTTAACTGGTTTCCCAGAGTGTTTCAGTTCTATTATTGCTTAAAGAGAGAGCTCTTAGAGAGAAAAAGAATTTGCTCTAGAGAAAGTCAGTTTATATTCTGCATTCATCTAATAGGACACCTGATAATAGATCCCTGATGGATCCCTGATAATATGAGTGAGACAATGGGCCCAAAGCATTTTATTTTCCTTTCTCTATTGTCTAATCACACCTGAATGACAAAATATCAACCCTGGATCAACCCAACCATTGGATTCCTCCATGCCCACACCTGTCACTTGGCAGCCTGGAGCTGCTGCTTCCTGTTTGGGTGGGCAGGGCTGTGGCTCTTTTTAACCTCCTTGCTCAAAGGTACTGTGTTTCATTCAATGGTACATGTCCTGTCAAAGAAATGCCTGCTTAGAGTTACTCAGTTTCCTGGGTATCTCCTATTTATATAGGAAGTATACATGTTATTAAACTTCTGTTTGTTTTTTCTTTTGTTTGGAAAAGAAAAGAAATGCCTGGTCACTGCACAGCTCTTGCAAGCTGAGGGGATGGGGGTTTCTCTTAGAGCAGAGTTCCTTCAGCTGCTTGCAGTGTTGTAGAGATGAAATGACTTTTTTAAGGGGCTGAGACAGATGGGTTCAAGAGCCCAACTACCTTTCTCTTTCTTCAGGTTGTATTGTTGAGTTGGGTCTACCGTTCCAGTCTCCTCCCTCCCTCATGGTGATATTTCTCCTTTCAAGGGTCCCCCTGTCCACCTCTGCAGTCCAGCTTCTGTTGAAGGGGGTGGGGATGAGATGGAGCCCAGGGAGTGGGTGAGGAGGTCTGTCAATGCACATTACTCGGTAATAACTTTTTTAAATGAAAAGTTTATTGGTTTGTTTTTAGGCAGAGTCAAAATGTTCCCATATCAAAACAGCCACTTCAAGGCAGCCACATCAAGATGTTCCTGGCATCAAAATGACTGTGTCAAAGCTGTGTGTCAGCAAATTGTCTATAATAAAACAGCTTGTATCAAAATGGCTGTATCCTACATTGGCACAGGACTTGCCATCAAAGGAATGCTTTTTAGGATGTCAGTGCTGTTTATAGAAAGGTAAGGTGAAAAGTTGTGTTTCTTTCCATTGATGCTCCAAATTTCAGTAGGGAGCTGGAGTTAACCACAAGGAACTGGAAGACAAAGGGGCACCACTCTGTTTCTAGTTATCAATGCCTCCTGCAAAAAGGAATTAGGCACAAATTAATGAAGATGATCCAGCTTTTACCAAGGAAGTCGTGAAACTCCCATACTAATTTTATAATCATGCCTTTACACTTTGTTCTCAACACAAAGATCTTTTGGAATTATCGACTAAGAAGCAGCCAACAAATTTATGTCAATATGAAGGCAGCTTGGAGTCACTTGTTAACTGCCTACTACTACTGTGTTCAATCACAGCCTGGAAGAACCAGAACTCATGCAAATGCCCTGAGCTGCTGCCTTTCAGACACCCAATTAGGTTGCAAAACCTTCCCTGGAAGGTTTGATGTTAGAAACCTATCTTGATGTCTATCTTTAGGCTAAGAAAACTTACAGGTTGGGCAGACTCTTGCACTGGGTATGTAACATATAGTGAACATGGCTCTTGTCCCTGACTTAATTGTTGTCCCACTTTATCTTGACTTAACCATGCTCTCTTGGCTTTAGCTTGCCTTGCTGGCCACTCCTTCTCAGTCCTTTTCGGTCTCTCATTTCTATATACAACCTCTAAATATCGGCATGCTTCACTGCTCAGACCTGGGCCATCTTCTCTAAGGATAACTCTCTTTCTAGGAGAGCTCATTCAATTCTGTTGCTTTAAATAGCATCTGTGTGCTGATTACTCCAAATATGTTCTTTCCAGCCCTAACCTTTCCCAGAACTCCAGATTCGTATATCCAATATCCACATCTGAATGTCCAAGAGGTATCTTAAATGTATAGGTCCAAAATGGAACACTAGATTTCCCAACCTAAACCTGTTCTTATAGTCTTCATCTTAGTGTCAAAATGAACTACATAGTTGCCCAAGCCACAAACATAGAAATTATCCCTCATTTTTCCTCTCTCTGTCTTTAAATATATACATTATTAGCCAATACTACTATAGGTGTACCTCCAAAACATATCTGGACTACATCTCCTTTCTTTTCTCTCCACTGCCACAACCCCAGTCTAAGCCACCATCATCTCTTACTAGGGCTGCTACAATGGACTCTTAACTGATCTCCCCATTTCTTTGCATGACTGGTTCCTTCTCATGTCTTAGGTCTCAGATAACAGGTCAAAGCTCAAAGAGGACTTCCCAAACTACACTTTCCTCCCACTTGTTCTCTATTAACTTGCCATGTTGACTTTCTTCATAGAACTCACCACAATGTGTGATTATCTACTTCCTTCCTATTGACTGTGCTCCCTGCTAGAATATAAGCTCCAATGGAGCAGGGAGTTCAACTCTTTTCCTCTTCGCTCAGTCCCTAGGGTTTACCATACTGCCTGACCCATGGTAAGCTCTTGACAAATATTTGCTGAATATGAATTCAAGTCTTTCCAAAAGAGAAAATCTCTTTGGAATTCCAGAAGTTTAGGAACCATCAATATCTGCTGTTGTTCAGAAATATCCAATTCTGATTGACCACATATACATGTATCAAACATGAGGAATGTTTATTTAAAGGCGTTAAGTCGAGACTATTTTAAGGCCCAGTTCAGACATAATTCTGTAAAGACCCTTGGTTTGTCCCAACTTATAAACCAGGATGGTGATTATACGTGTTGGTTGGTACCACCTGGCTCAGGCACTAATCATTAGCAATGGTGTTCTTTTACAAAAGATTTTACAAAAGATTTAATTGGGAAGAAATAATCACATGAATTAAAATGAACAATATTGAACTCTTATCTCTCTGATACATAAACATATATACCATAAATAAAAATTAGTCAAGGAATGAGAAATGTTATTTTGTGAACTGACATACGTTCTTTTTAGGTAAAACTTGTCTTTGTTGAGAGACACCTAAGAAGCGAAAGTACAGACTCTGTATGTGTTGGAAAGAAACAACAAAAAGATCACAAAGTCATTCTGCATAAGAAATTGGGAAATATGAGAAGAAAAAGAAGAAGTAAATGAGAAGGAAGAGTGGGAGAGAAGGTTGAGCAAAATGTCAGGAGGCTTAAATTTGGGTTGGTAGGAATAGAGCAAGAAGATCAAATTTTCAGTTTTAAATTGGCTGCTGAAGAGTGCTGCATATTTGCCATTTAGCCTCTTATCTGGCAAACATTATTTCTGAATCTGCACGAAGATACTACTGCACACAGCTGCCTCTCATGAATTTGGGGTGGGAAATCTAGGAGGAGGGGCTGTAACCCACCCTTGAATTAGTGCCAAATGAAGATAAAGGAACAGCTGCAAGATAGAGAGCAAAGAATGGGAATTCAGCAGAAGCCAGAAATCAAATCCTGAGGTTATCAAGAGCATGGGGAGCCCAGAAAAACTGCAGGGAATTTGGGGAGAGCATTGGTTTCCCCATAAGACATGGGATGGGGTTTTCAGATGAGTTTATGTAAACCTCAAGGTGATATCTGACTTTCCAGGTAATCCAGGACACATTAACAGTGTGATTCTACTGATAAATATTCATTACTCCATTACTCCTCACCATAGTATTAGTGAAAACCCTAGTTAGGGATGATAGACAGTATGTGTTTCAATTTGGATCCTCTCCTTTCATCATTGTATCCTATTTTATTTGCTTCTATTCTCCCTGGTGGTTCTGTACTCCAATCTAGACCATATTAGCCACATCATAAGTCACTGTTTTTTTACTATTCTTAGAGTTGGTTATCCAGGGCAAAAAAATTAAATTTATGAAGTCTATGTGGTGGGAAAAGTCTAGTGAAAACTAAATTTTAAGCAATAATAATCAGAAAGACCAAAATTTCTGCAAGGAGAATATTCTGTTCAACAAAATCATTTATTCATTGAACTCAACAAATATTTCTGTGCTAGATACTCTGCTAGGTTCTCGAACTTTAAATATGAATAAAACCCAATTGCTTCTCTTGATAAGTTCACTGTCCAGTGGGGATACACAAACAGATAATTACAGTGCAATATGGTAAGTGAAAAATATAGTAATAACAATGACTTTTATGAGATCATTAAAGAGAGGCACTTAGGGAAGACTGCAGGATGGGTCAACATTAGGATGGTTTTTGAATGAGCTGACAGCTGAGTTGGATCTTAAAGGATGTGAACAGTTAGTCATGTAAAAATGGGGGTGGGGAATTAGATTTCGGTTGGGGTACGTGAGGTGAAGGGAAATGGAGCTGTGCTTTCTAGAAGGAACAACGTGGCAAAGGCATGGAAGGAAAAGTATGCATAGGCTACACATGGTTTTGAGTTGCTGGAGGCAAGATTAAGACATAAATGAAGCTAGAGAAAAAGATAAGGGCTATATAACTCTGGGATTTGAATGCCATGTTAAAAAATGTAGACCATCCTATCTGCAATTGAGAAACATTAGAGGGTTTTGAAGCAGAAAAGTGCCATGGCAGGATTAGAATTTTAAATAAATTACTTCAGTGACTGTAAAGAGAACAATTAGAAAGTGGTTGTAGTGGCGCCTGTGGTTGTATCTATATTTTTTAATTAATTAATTTATTAATTTGGTTATGCTTGGTCTTAGTTGTGGCAGGCGAGCTCCTTAGTTGCAGCATGTGGGCTCCTTAGTTGTGGCAGGCAGGCTCCTTAGTTGTGGCTCCAGGTCTCCTTAGTTGCAGCTCACCAGCTCCTTAGTTGTGGCATGTGAACTCTTAGTTGTGGCATGCATGTGGGATCTAGTTCCCTAACCAGGGATCGAACCCAGGGCCCTTGCATTGGGAGCGCAGAGTCTTATCCACTGCTCCACCAGGGAAGTCCCATGTGGTTGTATCTATATTTGAGGTAGACAAAACAAAGGAGATTTGTTAGCAAATTTTTGTTCTAGTCCAGGTAAAAGATGAGGAGGACCCTATCTGGGGCATGGATAGTGAAGGTAGAGAGGTGGAGCAGATCAAGTAATGTTGAGGAAGTTAAATTGTCAGGCATGGTAATTGATTGGACTTGTGAAATGAAGGAGAAGAATCCAAAGAATTCTCTCTTTGATGACAAATATGGATAAAGCGGTCATGAGCTAAGATTCTGTCTACAGGAGGAGAAGCTAGTTTAATGGAGCAGATGGAGAGTTCTATTCTAAATGTGTGAAGTCCCAGGTGACTTTGGGACAGCCAGAATGAGTCAGGATAAGCTAGAACTGAAGGGAGAGATGTAAGATGAAAGTACAGCATTGAAATTCATCTCTGTACAGGGATAGATGAAACTTTGAGGATGCGTCAGATCACCTAGGAAACCTTGTAGAGTGAGAAGAGTGCTGGTCAAGGGAGATTCCAGGGAGAAGATAAATAGGCCAACAAAGAAGGTAGAGAAGGAATGCTCAAAGATGCATGAGAGAACAAGGAGAGTGTTATTAAAATGAAGAGTAACTTTTAAGAAGGAAGAATTTAATTGTTATATGTAACAGAAGCATTGCAATATAGGGCTTTCAATTTATATACTTAGATATCATTTTGAGAGCTGTTGTCATAGAGTAGAAACAGGTTGAGGAGTGCGTAAGGAGGCAACCCCCTTGAGTATCCAGGAAGGTTACTCAAGCCAGATAAAGACAGCACCAGAAGGGAAAGTTATTGGTTCGTCTCACATATAAATATAGATACATAAAAATGAAATTAAATGTTTACAGTTCATTAAAAATACAATATAATCCAGAAAGGTTTAATCCCAGAAATGGAATGATCCTTTAATTTTTGAAATCTGTTAATGTAACTCACTATCTTGTCCAATTAAGGGAAAAAACTAAATGATCACCTCAATAAATACAAAAGGAAACATTTAATAAAATTTAACACTCACTTTATGATTTTAAAATATCCTTCTTAGAAAACTAGAAATAGATCAGAGAATCATTAATATCAAAAACTTAGAGAAAACATCATAGTTAATGGTGAAATAATGGAAACATTCCCTTTAAAGTCAGAAACAAGACAGAACTAGTGTGTCCATTCCACATATTCCTGGAGGACCTAATCAATGTAGTAAGACAAGGGGGAAAAAAGGGATTGGAAAGAAAGAAACAAAATAGTCATTATATGAAAAGAATATGATTATCTACGAGAACATTCAAGACAATCTTTTGACATGTAATCAATACATATAAGAGAGTTTTTCAAGGGACTTCCCTGATGGTCCAGCAGTCAAGACTCCACGTTCCCAACGCAGGGGGCCCGGGTTCGATCCCTGGTCAGGGAATTCCCAAAATCAATGCTCAAAAACTGATAGTGTTTCTATACATAAGCAATAACCAATTAGAAAATATAATAATGATAATCCCTGAATTATAGTGGCAAGAAAGGCCATAATGTATTCAGAAATAAATCTAACAAAAAAATCTAATATCTGTATAAACAAATAAAACTTTATTGATAGATATAAAATAGGAGAGGAATAGCTTATTCTTGAAGGGAAAACTCAATATTATAAAGAGACAATTCTCCTCAATGTATAAATTTTGTTAAATTTACAGTCAGAATCCCAACAGAGTGTTTTGTGGAATTTGACCAGTCGATTTTAAAATGTGCATGGAATACTTCAGGGCCAAGAATAGGCAAGGTAATTTTGAAAAAGAAAAATAAGGGGGAGAAATTAACACAATGTGGTACTAGAGCATAAATAAATAAATGGGGACCAATAGAACAGGACAGAAAGCAACACATATGAGAACTTGGTATATAACAGAAGTGAAAGTACAAAGTAATGGGGAAAAGCTGGACTACTCAATAAATGGTGCAGGGTCATTTAGCTATCCATACAAGGAAAAATTAGATCCTTCCCACTGTACAGATAAAAAAGTAACAATTGGGGGGCCTCCCTGGTGGCGCAAGTGGTTGAGAGTCCGCCTGCCGATGCAGGGGATACGGGTTCGTGCCCCGGTCTGGGAGGATCCCATATGCCGCGGAGCGGCTGGGCCCGTGAGCCATGGCCGCTGAGCCTGCGCGTCCGGAGCCTGCGCGTCCGGAGCCTGTGCTCCGCAACGGGGGAGGCCACAACAGTGAGAGGCCCGCATACCGCAAAAAAAAAAAAAAAAAAAAAAAAAAAAGTAACAATTGGATCAAAGACTTCAATGTGAAAGGCAGAATAATAAAGCTTTCAGAAGGTAATAGAGCACAATATATTCATTACTTCCAAGTAGGGAAGCCTTTTTAAAATAATTAATTAATTAATTTTAATTTTTGGCTGCATTGGGTCTTCGTTGTTGCGCACGGGCTTTCTCCAGTTGTGGCGAGCAGGGGCTACTCTTTGTTGCGGTGCGCAGGCTTCTCGTTGAGGTAGCTTCTCTTGCTGTGGAACGCAGGCTTTAGGTGCGCAGGCTTCAGTAGTTGTGGCTCACGGGCTTAGTTGCTCCGCGGCATGTGGGATCTTCCTGGACCAGGGATCGAACCTGTTTTCCCCTGCACTGGCAGGGGGATTCTTAACCACTGCTCCACCAGGGAAGTCCCGGGGAGGCTTTTTCAAGGCCTGAAAAACAAACCATAAACAAACAAAAAAGATAAATTAAAATTTCTATTGAGAAAGATATCATAAACAATGTTAAGAGACAAGACTAAGAGAAAATACTTGCAAATCAAATAACTGACAAAAGATTTGGGCACAGTATATAAAGAGAACCTTATAAGTCAATAAGAAAAAGACCAAAATGCAATAGAAAAATACTTGTCAATAACTGTGAATAGGCAATTCAGAGACATGAAATCCAAATTGCCAATAGCATATAAAAAATGCTTAACCTCTCTAGAGGAAAATGTAAATGTAAAATTTGACTGCTTTTCATATATATGAGAATGGCACAAATTTAAAATCTGATAATATTTTGGCAAGAATGTGAAATTAGAAACCCTCATACTCTGCTAATGAGAAAGTAAATTGGTACAACCACTGTGGAAAGCAATTTGCCAATATTTTATAGAGTGAAATCAGTGTGTACCCTAATACATAGCAATTCAATTTCTGGACATATATCTAGAGGCACACTTATACATACATATGCACAAGGAGAATTGCCTTAAGGATGGTTACTGCTTTGTTATTTGCAATCACAAAAATTTGGAAACAACCATCAGTAGCAGAATGTATAAATTAATATTGGAATATTTATACGATACAAAGCTACACAGCTGTTAAAATGAATGGACTAGATACTCATGGGAGTATCAATGTAGATAAATCTTAAAAACACAATACTGAATGCAAAAAGTAAATTTCAGTATATATTATGTATATGTAAGTTTCATGGAGTCACAAAAGACAAATTCAATAGGAAAAATCATCAAAAGATTTGCATACACACATGCTATATTTGGTTTATCACACATCTGTCCATCTATCCGTCCATCAACACATCTTATTTTAGTGCATGCACTTTAAAGAAAGTTGCAGACATCAGTGAATTTCATAGGTCAGGAGCTTTTTGATTAAATGGCAGAGATGGACATATAAACTGAGGGAAGAATCCCTCAATGCTGAAAGTGTGGTTGAAAGAAAAAAGAAAGAAGATAATTGTTGAGGCTGAAAGAGGTGGGAGAGTTTGACTTTTGAAAAAGAGGAGGGACCACTCATTCTCTGAGACTGAAGGAAAAGGTGGTGGTGGGGTGGAGATGTTGAAGGAGACCTTTCTCGGTGGCCTCAATTTTTCTCCTTGATACGGGAGGCAGAAATATTTTGAGAATGAGAATTGGGAGTTGACCAGGGCCTGAGGAGAGAGACAGATTAGGTGTGTGTGTGTGTGTGTGTGTGTGTGTGTGTGTGTGTGTAATTAAACCATGCCACGCGTCTTGCAGGATCTCAGTTCCCCCGACCAGGGATTGAACCTGGGCCATGGCAGTGAAAGAGCCGAATCCTAACCACTAGACCACCAGGGAACTTCTAAGATTAGGTATATTTACTGGAGAGAATGGGAGAGGGAATTGATCAAAAATAAGTTAAGGGATTGATGGAGTCTCTGAGTGCCCGGATGAGCTTGAATCTTTAGCAAAGCAAGACTCTAGGTTATGTGATTTTCTCCAGCTCTCAGCTGTTTGAGAAGGAGGCGCATAAAGAAGCCCGGATGAGCTTGAATCTTTAGCAAAGCAAGACTCTAGGTTATGTGATTTTCTCCAGCTCTCAGCTGTTTGAGAAAGAGGCGCATAAAGAAGCCCGGATGAGCTTGAATCTTTAGCAAAGCAAGACTCTAGGTTATGTGATTTTCTCCAGCTCTCAGCTGTTTGAGAAAGAGGCGCATAAAGAAGCAGACTGTAGGAAAGATCTAGAGTTGATGCTGCAGGACAGGGTGCAAGGGAATGGAAAAGACTCACGTGAGAGTATTTCAGATGAGCAATTCTTAATCCCAAGCAGGGCATGGGACTAAGAGAGTCTAGGGATCAAATAAAGAGATCAACAGATTTGAGTTCTCATGAAGTGGAGAAATGACCCCTTTGCTGAGCCACAAATTTAGAGAGAAGCTTTTTTCTAACTAGGTTCACTGTTACAACTCCAAACACAGAGACACAGTTTGTTCAAGAACAAAGTCTTCATGGCCTCTTTAGAAACTGTGGCAGCCCTCACCACATCTCTGCATTTTGACAGAGGCTTTATCCTATTGGGACAACAAAAACTGTGCACCAAAGTGTAACATTTGAAGCCCATCTCTTTCTCTTCTCTATAATCCTCAGTCAGTGATTAAAAGAGAAATGCTTCTAGTCACCTATTCTCTTTTACCCTTGTCCTTTTAACGGTTTAGTACTTTCTCACTTTTTTAGCTTATCACTATAAACCCCTTGTTTCTTATTTCTTGTACCTATCACTACAAGTCCCTTAATCATCCTTTCCACTGAGTCATATGGATCATTATTCCATTGTAATAAAATACATTCTTAATATTTCTTCTTGGAGGTATGTGCCTCCAAGGTAATTAAGGGAGTTTCCTTCAAGGCTAGGATTCACCCTGCAAATTCCGCTAGTTGGGATTGTTCATTTTCTCATACCCTTTGTTATGTGCTGTGCTATAGAGGGAGTTGAGGTGCAGGGGTTGGTATTTGGCTACTTGTAATCCCATTGCTACTTCCAGACCATCACTCTTCAACTCTCATGTAAACGTTCACCCTTCTCTTAAGGATGATCACTACCCTCTCCTCCTCCCTGCCACTAGCCACCCTTCAGGTTGCTTCCTTTCATTCCCCAAAGACTTTGAGACTTAACTCACAGTCGTCCTCTTTATCCCACCTCCTACCCCCATCCTAAAATTTCAATAACTTAGCTTCCTAAGTTTTGTACCTCCTTAACACTTGCAACCTTCTTTTCTACTCTGCTTCAGTTATCTACTTCCCAGGACCACATTCTATATCTTGTCATCACTCAGACATTACACCTCAGCAACGTGAAATGGCAGTACCCCACTTTCTGACTACTAGCTTCTAACTTCTAGCTCCTCCCTAAGTTGTCTTGTAAGGATGTCCTGTTACAGACCAAGCGGAAAATGACCCCAAAAAACTTTCCAGAGTTCTTATTCTCAAAAGCAATCCACCCTGATCAATAATGGTGAGACATTTCAGGAGGTATGACCATGTTAATCCATATTTAGATGACAACCTTCTAGGGATATATTTTAGGTCTGTTTTGGTCTTTACTCACATGAGTCATTTTAAATAGGCTCCAACTATTATAACCGATGTCTTAACACCTTTATTAAACTAGAGGCAGAATGAAAATGGGCCAGTGTAGCCTCCACATGTTGACAAATGGTGATAGTATTGCTCTCAGGATAACATAAGGACAGTGAAATCATTTAAAAAATCACCACTCTAGAATCATTTGGCTTTGTTTTTTTAATTGCATTTTTGGGGGACTCATTAGAACAAAAATGCTAAGGAAGGGGTCATTTTCTTTAGCTAGGCTGAAGTAATTTAGTGTTTCTATAGCTACTAGAAAAATACAGAAATTAATTTGCTAAAGATTACCCCCTTCATAGATTGTGTTAGTTAATAGATGGTTGGTACTGTATGTTCCAGGCAGAGCTGGAAAAGATACAGTGTTTAGAGCGCTGGCAAAAGCAGGAGTACACAAAAACACACACAAAAATTTTAAGAGTTCGATACTTGCCCTTTCTAAAACAGGCTCTGTAGTGGTCATCACTGAAAAAAAAATCAGCATTTTGTTGCTCTCTCTGACACTTTGCAATGTTTTCATTTTAATTACATGGTATGAGGTAGGACCCTTTATTATTTTCAGTGCTTAGGACCTCGAAAGGTTTCAATGAGGCCCTGATGTCGGTGGTCCTTGTGGCTCCATCCGAGTGTTTTTATTCTTTTTGCATCCCTGCAGCTGAACGCTGAGGCAAGATTATTAATCCGGAGGAGGTTGTACCAAAAAGAAATGACTGGTGGAGCTCTGTTTGGCCTGTTCTGCTGCTTTCCCAAACAATACTGTCATCGGTTGGTACAAACAGTGACTTTCTCTTAGGCAACACGGGCCAGGTATAAAAGAGTGCTCACAAAACCCCAGAAGATCCCTAAGTTTTTCTTGGTACCGATGAATGTCTAAGATCCAGCAGTTTCTAATTTATAATCACAGTCAAATGTTGCTGTGAGGAGAGTCAGTGTTCCTTAAGTTCTCTACCTCAACCTCAGTTTCCCGTTTAGAATACTCACTTCCTTTCCACCTGACCTGCTTCCAAACTTGACTCATGCCACAGCTTTGGTTTTCATCCAACTCTTTCTACCCAGAATGCAGCAGAATGAATGGCAGCCACCCAACCACTTGAGGCTCGCTGTCCTAGGCTCTTGAATAAAAAGACAGAAAGTAGAGAAATAGTTCCTTTGAAATACAGACCCCTTCTAGGGAGTAGGGAATCTATTTTCTTCCTTTGCTTTGGATTCTGCTTAAGACTCAGGATGCAGGATGCTCTCTTGATGGGGGACAGACAAGGCTGAAAAGAGGGACATACTGAGCAATGAGGAACAGCTGAGAGCTACAAAGATAGGGCTGTTCTCATGTATAAATAGAAATGTTGCTGCTACCCTGATGAATCAGACCAGATGTTTCTCTGATGTCTCTGTTTGGTCCTTTGGTTTATAAAAAAAAGTATAATTTTGCTAAAATTATATATGGGGCCAGGAATGTGGCACAAATGCTTTAAGCTTAAATAATACGTAAAAGAACAAAATTACGTTACTGAAGAAAACTGTATCAACAAGAAAAACCTCCATTTAGAGAAGGACAGAAAAGAGCAGGATGGAAACAATCTGTTGATGGTGTTGACGAATTAAGATTCAGGAGATCAGAATTCTAATCCTTCCTCTGTCACTAGGTGTGTGACCTTGGGCAAGCCAGGTCATTTTCTTGGGTCTAGCTATATTTATATTTATTTTTAAAAGATATTCATTGCAGTAGAGTTGATTTACAATGTTGTGTCAGTTTCTGCTGTACAGCAAAGTGAACCAGCTATACATATACATATATCCACTCCCTTTCAGATTCTTTTCCCATATAGGTCATTACAGTGTATGAAGAAGAGTTCCCTGTGCTACACATCAGGTCCTTATTAGTCATCCATTTTATATACAGTTGTGTGTATATGTCAATCCCAACCTCCTAATTCATCCCTCCCCCTCCTTTCCCCTCCTGGCAACCACAGACTGCTCTCTATATCTGTGACTCTATTTCTGTTGGTATATATATATATTTTTAAATGGGGGACGGGCAGGGTGAGAATGGGGTTTCATGGCCGGGTTCATTAAATTGACTTTTTTAGGTGTTTTTGCAGCCCTAAACATCTATGAACCCAACCATGTTTTCTTTTTCAATTTAGTTTCTTTTTTCCTGGCTTTTAGTTTCATTGAGGGGTTGGTATGTGAAAGACAAGGTAGGGCGTAAATATGAATTAACACAAGGCCTCTGTCCTCAAGATGCTTATAACATACTAGCAGATATGAGTTACACAAAATACTATAAACTGTGATTGATTCCAGAGGCAGACATGAACAAATGCCATGAGAACTCAGAGGAAGAAGAGATCACTGCCAGCTTGGACGATAAGAAATAACTTGCTGGAGGAGAACATCCGCATTTGATGGGGGAGGGGGTGGGGGCTTGAAAGTTGGTGAGTTTTTAGCAGGCAGAGTTAGAGAAAAGGACATTCCCGATATAAGAAACAAGAGGAGGCAAGGGGCAAGAAAAGTGCTGGATGTATTTGGGGAACATGAGCCATTTGGGGTGGCTGAGCACAGGCTATGAGTCAGGTAGCAATGATGGTTTGGGACCACATTAGGGAGGCCCTTTTCATCTTAGTAGAGCATGCATTTTACTTAGTAGGCAGTGGGGAGCTGTCTTTCTGAACTTGGATGTGACCTGGCCTGAACTGTGCTTTAGGATAATTCACCTACAGCAAAGTGTAGGATGAACTGGAAGTGGAAAGGTCTCAGGGGAAGGAGGACAGCTAAAAAGCCAATGCATAATCTTGGTGAAAGCTAATCAAGCCTGAGCTAGGATGGTGTCAGTGGGAATAGAAAGCATTTCAAATGGCTTGGATTTATGCAAGCTAGGGAGGGAGGAAGGGACTCAAAGGTAACTCCGTGTTTAAGCAAGTCAGTGGTAGATCCTACTAGTTCTACTAACATAAAAAGGAAATTCAAGAAGAGAAGGGTGTTTGGGCAGGGGAAAGAGGGAAAGAATTCACTTTCCATGCACTGAATTTGAAGCACAGGAAGCATGCATAACTTTGTGGAGGTGTTCAACATTCATAAACTCCTCCTGACTGGACCTCAGTACTGTGGATGGGGCTGGAGATGGGTATCTTGGAGTCAACATTACCTAAGTGAAGGAGCTGAAGTCCTCAAAGTGAAAAGATCACCAAGGAATTGGAGAGTGAGACAGGAAGAAGACGGACAACAGAGTCTTGAGAAATGTCTAAATTCTTCCATTATGATGAACTGGGCATGGCCAATGTTACAGAATATAATCAAGAGAGTGCCACATCATTGTGTCCAAGGGGAAAGGGAATATTGAAAGGGAGTGGCTGTTGAACCACAGTTGCATTACTGCTTGGGGGATTAAGGGTTTAGAGCTAGTGTCTAGATTGCCTAGAAGGAACTGGCTATTAAGAAAACAGTTAAGAGCATTTGTGATGATGGAGCCTCTTATGTATGTGTCTTCTGACAGATGAACAAATGAGAAAATTGGACATGTACCTGGTCCTCAGACTGACAGCCAAAATTGCAAATCCTCATCTCTCCTTTATATTGAAAATGTGTACTTAGAACCCAAAGCTTCTTTCTTTCTTTTGGAAATATCAGATTATTACCAGCCTTTGTTTTTCAGACTATGACCAGGGAATTTATTATCTTTTCTCCTCCAGAGTTCCCCAACTTTTAGTTCCCTCTGGTCCTGGGTTTTGGGTCAGATTCTTAGAGTTGAATTCCATCGACAATAAATATGTAGATCACCTCTGGGAGCTTGGTGTCAGAAGCTCTAGAGGGAGGAAAAAGGAGGAGAGAGTAGGGCAGGCAGGGAAATGAGACTTTATTGTATTTCACACACAAAGGCCTGTTTGCAAACTACAATGTAAACTAAGACTTTTAACAGCAAAGGATTTATCTTCACTTTAAAATCTGGGATTTCACCAGGCAGATAACACTGGTATAAATCCAAGTAGGATTAACTGCCTCCCAGCAATGCAGATTGGTTTAACACTTTTGTTCATTTTATTTTTCTTCAATATTTTTTTTAAGTGATAATAATTTACAAAAACCATGAAATGTTTACTTTTGGCTCCACAACCGTTAGAACAATTCTACCTGCCAAAGGGGGGAAACCCCTTAAGGAATCCAGATCCATCAGTGAATTAAAAAATTAGGAAACTGGGGTTTTAATCTATGAACTAGCTATGTTACTTTATGTAGGTTGCTTAATAGAATTCTATGGTTCAATTTTTTTCATTGGCTAAATGGTGATTTTAAAAAACACTGGTTCGGCTTATCTCATAGAATTATTGTTCAGGTTGTGAAAGTATTTTCTCTTTAAATTATAAACATTAGATACATTCCAGACATACTGTTACTTAAGCAACTAGATAACCACTGAAGCCAGTCTGGGGTCAGAATGGGTAGGTGAAGGAAGAACTGGGATTTGGGGAAACTGGTTGCAGTAAGTAGGATTACTGGGGATTGGCAGAAGTTGTTTTCTTCAGCTCAACAATGAATGACGCTAATGAGACAGCAAGCTAGGAAGAAGAAAGAAAAACCACTGTGAATGTTTCATACACCACTACTAATGCTGCTTTGAAATAACTGCTTGGGTAAATAAATTCCTTATATAGTGACTAATAAAGAGATGCCCAAATTTGTACATCTGATGCCCATTATTCCCTTGCTCTCTGACTTCTTTCTTTCTTCTTCTTCTTTTTTTAAAAAATATTTATTTATTTATTTTCGGCTGTGTTGGGTCTTTGCAGCCGCTTGCTGGATCTTTAGTTGTGGCGCATGGGCTTCTCTCCAGTTGTGGTGCGCGGGCTTAGTTGCCCACGGCATGTGGGATCTTAGTTCCCCGACCAGGGATCGAATCAGCATCCCCTGCATTGGAAGATGGATTCTTTATTTTTTTTTTATTTTTGGCTGCATTGGGTCTTCGTTGCTGCGCGCAGGCTTTCTCTAGTTGCGGTGCGCGGGCTTCTCATTGAGGTGGCCTCTCTTGTTGCAGAGCACGGGCTCTAGGCACGCGGGTTTCAATAGTTGTGGCACACGGGCTCAGTAGTTGTGGTGCACGGGCTTAGTTGCTCCGCAGCATGTGGGATCTGCCCGGACCAGGGCTCTAACCTGTGTCCCCTGCATTGTCAGGCAGATTCTTTTTTTTTTTTTCAGTGCCCATACATGCATTTATTATCATTATTTATATTTATTTATTTATTTATTTAACATCTTTATTGGAGTATAATTGCTTTACAATGGTGTGTTAGTTTCTGCTTTATAACGAAGTGAATCAGTTATACATATACATATGTTCCCATATCTCTTCCCTCTTGCCTCTCCCTCCCTCCCACCCTCCCTATCCCACCGCTCTAGGTGGTCACAAAGCACCAAGCTGATCTACCTGTGCTATGCGGCTGCTTCCCACTAGCTAGCTATTTTACGTTTGGTAGTGTATATATGTCCATGCCACTCTCTCACTTTGCCACAGCTTACCCTTCCCCCTCCCCATATCCTCAAGTCCATTCTCTAGTAGGTGTCTTTATTCCCGTCTTGCCCCTAGGTTCTTCATGACTTTTTTTTCCCCTTAGATTCCATATATATGTGTTAGCATATGGTATTTGTTTTTCTTTCTGACTTACTTCACTCTGTATGACAGACTCTAGGTCCATCCATCTCACTACAAATAACTCAATTTCATTTCTTTTTATGGCTAAGTAATATTCCATTGTATATATATGCCACATCTTCTTTATCCATTCATCTGTTGATGGACACTTAGGTTGCTTCCATGTCCTGGCTATTGTAAATAGAGCTGCAATGAACATTTGGGTACATGACTCTTTTTGAATTATGGTTTTCTCAGGGTATATGCCCAGTAGTGGGATTGCTGGGTCATATGGTAGTTCTATTTTTAGTTTTTTAAGGAACCTCCATACTGTTCTCCATAGTGGCTGTATCAATTTACATTCCCACCAACAGTGCAAGAGGGTTCCCTTTTCTCCACACCCTCTCCAGCATTTATTGTTTGTAGATTTTTTGATGATGGCCATTCTGACCGGTGTGAGATGATATCTCATTGTAGTTTTGATTTGCATTTCTTTAATGATTAATGATGTTGAGCATTCTTTCATGTGTTTGTTGGCAATCTGTATATCTTCTTTGGAGAAATGTCTATTTAGGTCTTCTGCCCATTTTTGGATTGGGTTGTTTGTTTCTTTGATATTGAGCTGCATGAGCTGCTTGTAAATTTTGGAGATTAATCCTTTGTCAGTTGCTTCATTTGCAAATATTTTCTCCCATTCTGAGGGTTGTCTTTTGGTCTTGTTTATGGTTTCCTTTGCTGTGCAAAAGCTTTTAAGTTTCATTAGGTCCCGTTTGTTTATTTTTGTTTTTATTTCCATTTCTCTAGGAGGTGGGTCAAAAAGGATCTTGCTGTGATTTATGTTGTAGAGTGTTCTGCCTATGTTTTCCTCTAAGAATTTGATAGTGTCTGGCCTTACATTTAGGTCTTTAATCCATTTTGAGTTTATTTTTGTGTATGATGTTAGGGAGTGTTCTAATTTCATACTTTTACATGTAGCTGTCCAGTTTTCCCAGCACCACTGGCAGGCAGATTCTTAACCACTGTGCCACCAGGGAAGACCTGGTAGGTGGATTCTTAACCACTGGACCACCAGGGAAGTCCCTGACTTCTGTTACCATGACTGCAACAGTAATTTAGTGTAAATAAAAATGCTCTAGCTTTATTCAGTGCAGGGCTCTAAATCTCTAGCTTCAACACTTTCTTTTGTCCAAACACTGAGGGATACGATGGTTAGACTTGCAAGTCTGACTATGGAGTCAGATAGTAAGAAATCAGGGTTCTAGATACTGGAAATGATCACTTCAATCCATCACCAAGCCACATATCAACAAGCTTAATCACAAAAGGTTTTTGAGGGAAAGAAGTTGAAGTAACCAATATCACTGAAGCATTGCAGACCTATCTGTATTGGCGGTTGATTTGCCAGGTAACATGGCTGTTCCTCAGTTTTCTCACCTGTTAAACAGGAGGCAGGATGAGATTCTCTCTAAGGTTACTTCCTGTTGTGAAATACTATTACTCTAGATAACAGTTTAGAGAAAATTACAAAACGCGTCCTCATACCTCTTGATAAACCCAAACAATACAGAAAACAAAAATGTCCCCTTGTAGACCCGTCCCTTTGTGCCAAGTAGGGAGAAACGGGGGACAAACACTAAACAACACCCCCCCAAAAGGAGTTAAAAAAAAACAACGCAATGTATACTTATGGAACCCTTGCTAGGTTTTATGCAGCCATGTTCAAGAAACATTGTTGGAGACCTACTATGTGCAAGACACTGTTTAAGTTGTTAGTTTTCAATTTTAAAATTATAATTATTACTTTTCAAGCAACCCAAATCTGAACTGGTGAATATTGCCTTGGGTGGGCATAAAATTAAACCCAAGGTCAAGGGAGACAGTCTACAGATAGACCAAAAATAAAACTCAAGTGACATCATTAGAGACTTCGGTAGAAAAGCCAACATATTGCAGAAAGATCGAAGGCAAAAAAAGAGAAACATGTTTGGTTAATACTAGGCTTTTGAGCATTTCATGTGCTTGCGAGGCCCGTCCATCCATCCACACCACACTTCTTAACCATGCTATTCTAAACCGATGACAAATCCAGCTTTAGCGCGGACAGGTCGCAGAGCACTGTCCCCACACAATCTCATAATCCCAGACCCCGCTGCCAACTCTCCTCTCTGGGAAGGAAGGAAGCGTTTCCCCTAGGGTGACTGTAAAATAAAGCAGCATCTCCAATCTCTCCGTCCAATGAGAAAGAAATGTTGGTCCAAATAAATAAAGACATAAACGTATACATACAAGAAAAAGGGTGGGAAAAGGGGAAAGGGAAGCTCTTTTCCTTTCTTTTTAAATTTCCCGCACCCCTTTTCCACCCCGCCTCTCCATGCCGGCTCCACTTCAAGAAGCAGCTGGGAAGACTGGTAGACCGGGAAACGCACTGCAGGGCGGTGGTGGAGAGGGTATTTGGAAAGTAGGCGGGACTGGCTGGATGAATAACTCGGGGTCCGATTTTTCCTGCCTTCGGCGGCAGTTCCTCCTCCGCTTCGTTAACTCTACTGCACACGCGGCTTGGCTCTCGGCCTTCGATTACTCCGGCCTATCACCCTGGGATGCCGCCTGCCGCCGCCACAACCGCGGCTGCCGGGCTTGTGGGATCCGCCGCGGAGTCGGAGCCGGACCCCGAGCAGCGGCGAGAGCCTTGGCCTGAGAGTTAGAGGGGCGGGCCGGCTCATTCCTGGGGTGGGTGCCGAGGACTGGCGGGCGAGAACCCGGGGCCACCGCCCCCCCTCGCCCCCCCACCCAGGGGTGAGGGAGTGGACACTCGGAGCCCCTGAGGCGGCGGCGGCGGCGGCGGGAGCCGGTCAAAGGGGGCGGCCCCTGGCGGTGACGCCCCCAGCCCAGCCCTGCCTGGCCCCACTCCACCCCCAGCCCCGGCCCGATCGGCCCGCGGGTGACGCCGGCTGGGGCACAGAAAGGCGGCTCCGAGGGGGCGGGCGGGCGCGCCGCCCCTCCCGGGTCCTTCCACGTCCCCTCCCGGGAGGGACCCATACCTGAGCCCGGACCCACCCCCACCCGGGGCCACGCTGGATCCGCCTCCCGGGCTGGGTCCCGCCCGCTGGCTGCAGGTGGGCAGCAGCGCCCGAGCCGCGGGCAGTGGGCGGCGGGGAAGGAGGTGAGCCGCGTCCGAGCCGGCTGCCGCTCGGGTCCTTGCCCCCGCAGCTGCGCTCTCCTCCTCCCCTTCCCGCAGGCAGGGCGCGGAGCCGCCGCCCGCCCCGCCGCCGCCGCCGCCGCCTCGTCCCTCAGGGGCACCATGGAGCTCTCCCTGTCGTCCGGAGGAGCCGCGGAGGCGCTCTCCTGGCCGGAGATGTTCCCGGGACTGGAGTCCGACTCGCCGCTCCCCCCGGAGGAGCTGGACGCTGTTGTCCCGGTCAGTGGAGCCGTGGCCGGTGGCATGTTGGATCGGATCCTTCTGGAGTCCGTGTGCCAGCAACAGAGCTGGGTCCGGGTGTATGGTAAGGACCAAAGGCCGTCTTAGAGGCTGATGTTTCGTATCTTTGCTCAGGCTGAAATTCATTCCCTGGTCTCAGTCCTGTTCTCAGTCCCCATCCATCCTGGGTCCGTTTCCCACATCCCTTTTGGTTCTGGGGTGCATTTCTGACAAGTTTCTCCAGACTAGTACTTGAGAGATGTGACTCAGTATGGTCTTTGGACCTTTTCATGTACCTGCAGTAAATTTAAGGTGGAGTTGGGCTGTGTAGACTTAATTCTCAGGTGGTGACTTCAAGGGAAGTGTCAGCTGATCTTCAAGAACACACCGTGAAATCAAATGAATGGCGTTTCATTGCTTTCTCTGGAGTGAGGCAAGGCTGGAAACTAAGATATTATGAAAAAGCTTAGCAGAGGTTAAGATAATAAAATAAAAATCAGAAGCGTTTATTTGGTGGGAACAGTCTAATTCTATAACCTGTTTCTGAACCTCACTCTCCAAAGGCAAGCATTTAGTCCAAGGGGTGTGGATTGTTTCGGATTGCACTATTGTTTCTGGTGCTCTTTGTAAAGTGACTGGTTTGCTACTCAGCAAGTTAAAAAGTGATGAACACACTAAAACTTTCCCTTTCTGCATTCCTAGTAACCACCTCTTTAATTAAAACTGAATGATGAGATTCTATTAGGGCGAGCCTTGTGGCAGCATTAAAACCATGCTGGTTTTGAAAACCCATAGCCCAAGGATTTATAGCCTGGCATTCAGGACTGAGCTGTGGCTTTCCAAAATATTGAAACGTCAAGGTGTTTATCACTTAGCTCACAGGACTATAAAAGACATTAGTAATGTGGCTGAGTATAAGATGGCAAATTAGAAGCACCTGAGATCAACACAATGTTAAGATGTTATCCTGCAGTCATGTGCATCTAATACTGTTAGTGATAAAGTACATTATGTTTTTTTGTTTTTTGTTTTCATCCTGAACAGGGTATGTGTTTAGTATTCAAGAGTGACTGTGACTTTGAAGTTGTCTTCCTGGATAGTTCAGTTGATTTCAAGACTTTAAAGTCTATCACCATGAGAAAGATCATAGAACTGGGAGTCCAGAGATCTGAATTTTTGTCTCAGTTCTTCCACTAAATGGCTATGTGCTTTGGAGCAGAGCAGGTCACTTTTTTGATGTCTCATTCCTCTTCTGTAAGATGAGTGGATTAGATTAAATAATCTCTTAATGGTCCTTGTAGTTCTAAAAATATATCAATTTTTATAACCAATTCTTAATTGTATTTTGCTGGATGTTTATAAATGTTTCTTGATGTTATTTTAATTAACTGAAAGAATTAAAGCAAAGAAGTGGGAGATGATGCAAGGTCACCCAGTTCATTCTCAGCAGATTAAAAACTTTAGTGCCTGATTTTTCCACCCACCTGCTGTTCCTACTTAGCCGATGGTTTATATTATAACAAAGGTTGGTGGGAATCTGAAATTGAGCTTGAATTAGAGTATATTGTGGTTACAACTTTTCTATTCTATCCTTCCTGTCCTTATACACTTCTTTTGTATGTTGTTTTTTATATGAAGTTAGAGATAAGGCCTTGTTACTGCAAGAATATGTATATATGACAATTCAGTATTTTAGTGTCAAACTATTCTGTCTGGATTTTCTAGACCTAGTGTTAACTACCTTCTTTGCATATAACCCATAAAACTATGTGCTTGTTTTTGTAGTCCATTCCTAAGGCTAGGTTTGTGTGTATATTCTTAAATATATATGTATATTCTCTCTCACACACACATATATAGTGTGCATTTCAAAGCCAATTTTCAGACTTTCTACTGCATTGTAACTTTTTTGTCTTCCCTATCAATTAACCAGAAGTTTTTATTTACTGTTTAGTACTGCTACTTTCCTTCCTCTAAGGCAGCTCATCTTGGGTACTACTTTATTGTCTTTAGTTTGATGTAAATATTCCAAAACTATCTGAATGACTCTTGGCTCTTCTATGTCCTTAGCTAGTTTTTAAGTTGCCTGTTGTATAGCTCTTTGAAAAGCTTTGAAGTAAAAAAAATAGAATGTAGAATATCAATTTGGAAAACAGTTCGTTTTGGTTTTCTTGTTTATTTGTTTTGTGTGTTCAAAATCCTGATTGTTTTGGAACATCAAGGTTCTTTTACACAATTGAAAGAGACTTTGATGAGTGTACTCAAATGTTTTTTAAAGAAATCCAGAAACTAGTCTAGAGCATGCAACTGGGGGCTGAGAACCTGGGTTTTCATTCTGGCCTTGCCACAAATTGTTGTTTAACTTTGGGCAAGTAATTTTAAGTCCGTGGGTCTAGGTTTCTACATAAAATGCAGAATCTAGAGTAATTGTATCTATGGTACATTTTAGTTTGAGTTTTCTGATTCTATGGCCTACCCTATTATTTAACCTACAACTTTGCCTCCCAAATCCACCCTGACTCTTGGGGCCAGGCTTCAAGCAAGCCTTTAATACATTTAAATCATGACTATCAGGATTCTGGGGAGCACTTTTATCAAAAGGTCAATGAACTGAGTTTTGAAAAAAGGAATGTTGAGGGCAGATGTATATTTGTTTGGAATGTTTTCACAAGATAGGAAGGTGGGAATGGGGATCTCAGATCTAGCTCATTCAGTTTTGAGACCTAACCTAGAATAGACCTGTGGGTTTTAAAGATAAGATGCAAAGTAAGGAGCTGTATTAAGTGCTCCTGGCTTCTGGCTATGGTTTATATCCTCTTCAATATACTTAAGGTTTGAAATAAGTATGCAAACAAACAAGAAGAATAGAAGTAACCCCTCTCCCCAAATATCTTAATCGAAACTTTTATTTTATTTATTTACTTACAGAAACTTTTGGAAACAATATTTTATTAGTTTGCCTCACAAAATTTGAAGACTGGGCACTGTTTTGAGTTTGCTACTGATAGGTCTGGCTCTTTGGTGGATTATACCTATATTCAGAGTTTTGTGTATTGTCATGATTGCAAACTTTTTGGAATATGTCCAGAGCTTTATAATTTGTAGACCTATATTTAGAACACAAACAAATGCACATTTTTGAGACACAGCCAAGAGAAAATAGTTATGCTGTGCTATTCTTCATTTTCTTTTAGTTGTATGTTTTATTCCAATATTATTATAAGTTGTGCCCATGCCTGTCAAGACTATAATATTTTTGACACCAGGGAATCTGTCTTGTTTATCTCTGTATTCCTATCTTGCCACTCCCTTCATTGTCACAGTGTCTAGCAGATCGATACCTCCCCCATGGTAAGTCAGTATGTGCTGAATGTTGATCTATCTGTCCTTTGACCATCCAGATCTCAACCTGACTGACTGTATGGGTGGTAGAGTAGCTTAAACAAAGGCCTGCCACAAACAGCTAAATATGGATGCAGAATCCAAGAGCATCAAATGCAGAACATTTTTCAGATATTTATAGCCTCAAAGTGAAGTCAATTGGCTGAAAAAGCTCAGCAGCCCAGCAAAAGGAAACGGGAGCGGCAAAGCCAGCCTCACTGTCTCTGCTTTCTGGTAAACAATGAGGACGTTAAAATTAACTACTTTACCATGAATGGATGGTGAGTGAAGGGCACTATTTGGGGGAAATTAAAGATACCAATCTCCAGCAGTGCCCGCATTGGAGCTCTGCACTCATCAGTACAACAGATCTGCAGGTGTATGCACAGATGTGCTTTTAAATAGGTAGAGGGGAAATATAGTTCTCATGATGAAGTGATCACCAAGAAACCATATTGTTTTTAATTTTAATAGTATGGGCAGGACTTATCTGAAATATTCAGTTAATAAAATAGTATCAACATTATTGCCTACCATTAAGCTAATATATAGCTCATTGTTTATTAATGATTGATAGGGACCTCCTGGAAAATTTCTAAAGGCTTGTACTATTTCAGCAAGCAGAAGAAAAAGGGAATTAATCATACTGCATCAAATATAATATAATTCTAGAAATATGGCAATGCGAATTTGGTAAGAACTTCTCATGAACTGGTTATGAGTTGATGGGGGCAGAAGTCTTATCTGGTTGTAGTAAGTAATATTGCTTATACTTCATAAATTAAAACAAAGGATGATTTAATTAAAGAAGTATATTTTATTGCATTTTTAGAGAACATGTTTCTATGTTTACTTAAAATGTTGCAACCAGTAACCAGTCCAGGAAGTTATTTTATTGTGGTCCAGTATGAATTAGTTATGACTAACTCACTGGCCTTATACAGAATGTTCTTAGCATAATTCACTTTGAATATTCTTAGCAACTCATTCTTTTTTTAAAAAAATACTTATTATTATTATTATTATTATTATTATTATTATTATTTGCTGTACACGAGCCTCTCACTGCTGTGGCCTCTCCCGTTGCGGAGCACAGGCTCCGGACACGCAGGCCCAGTGGCCATGGCTCGCGGGCCCAGCCGCTCCGCGGCATGTGGGATCCTCCCGGACCGGGGCACGAACCCGTGTCCCCTGCATCGGCAGGCAGACTCTCAACCACTGCGCCACCAGGGAAACCCCGTAATACTTATTATTTTTTAAATTAATTAATTAATTTTATTTTTGGCTGCATTGGGTCTTCGTTACTGCACGTGGGCTTTCTCTAGTTGCGGCGAGCGGGGGCTACTCTTCGTTGCGGTGCGTGGGCTTCTCATTGCGGTGGCTTCTCTTGTTGCGGAGCACGGGCTCTAGGCGTGCGGGCTTCAGTAGTTGTAGCACATGGTCTTCAGTAGTTGTGGCTCGCAGGCTTTAGAGTGCAGGCTCAGTAGTTGTGGCACACGGGCTTAGTTGCTCCGCGGCATGTGGGATCTTCCCAGACCAGGGCGTGAACCCATGTCCCCTGCATTGGCAGGCGGATTCTTAACCACTGTGTCACCAGGGAAGTTTCGCAAATCACTCATTCTTACACGTCTTACATATGCACCCCATGACTCCTGTTTTGTGGTAACATGTAGATAAATGAAATTGCTCAACCAAGACTAAAACTTTTATGTGCTCTATCTAATTGATTGCCAGAAGAAAATCAGTGACTTTGTATTCAGTATATCCCAAAACATGTTCATGTTACTTAAGTGTTTTAATTTCCTCAAATACTATTAATTGAACTTTTACAAATGAGCATTAATGTTTTAGGAATCCTTGGAATCTTAAGCTTGAGCTCAGTACTCAAGGATGGGGACTTCCCTGGTGGCCCAGTGGCTAAGGCTTCAGGCTCCCAATGCAGGTGGGCCCAGGTTCAGTCCCTGGTCAGGGAACTAGGTTCTGCACTCCACAACTAAAGATCCCACATGCGGCAACTAAGACCCAGCACAGCCAAATAAATAAGTAAATCTTTTTAAAAAGTATTTAAGCCCATTCATTTAAAAAAAATACTCAAGGATGAGGCATTGACTTTGAGTGTTGACACATCATTTTCCCATAATCTCCAATACATTTTATACACAGTAGGAGTAGACAGTTCTCCACTGAAATTAAAGAGAACTTCCAAGAAGGCCTAGGTGTATACTGTTTATTTTAAATTATATTGATTTCAAATATCCCTCCTTTTTTTCCTTCAAGAGAAAATTTAAGTATCTCATTTAAATTATGTATTCTACTAATGTCTCAGATGGTGGACAATTTCCTTTACAACATCTTAGTATTTTTCTACCCTCTATCATGTTGGTTTATTGCTATTTCATTTTCAGAGAACGAAAATATTTTTGCAGAATAGAAACTATACATCCACAATCCCTTGTCTAAAACCGTTTGGACTAGAGTGTTTCAAAATTCAAAACTTTTGATTTTAGAAAATATGGTATATATAGTGATATAAACCCCCTAGTGGTGTGTGGAGCAACATCAGTCATGTTAATATTTCTGCAATTAAACAAATGGACATTCATGCTAAGTATGGTATAACACTATACATAGCATGATGTCAGTGCAGGTCAGATTTTACTGCTAGAGAAATTATGAAAAAAGAGCGTTCAGAGCTTTTTGGGTTTAGGAATTGCCGGTAAGGAATTGAGGATCTGTACAAATTCTCTGATGTAAATAATATGAAGTTCTAGAATGCCCCTGTTTATCTGAGAATAGTTTGTTTATAAGGATTGCCTTTATCTTCTTCAGATAATAAGATTCAGTGTATGCACTTTAAAAAATGATGTACAGGGCTTCCCTGGTGGCGCAGTGGTTGAGAGTCTGCCTGCCGATGCAGGGGACACGGGTTTGTGCCCAGGCCCGGGAAGATCCCACATGCCGCGGAGTGGCTGGGCCCGTGAGCCATGGCCGCTGAGCCTGCGCGTCCGGAGCCTGTGCTCCCCAACGGGAGAGGCCACAACAGTGAGAGGCCCAAGTACCGCAAACCAAAAAAAAAAAAAAAAAAAAAAAAGTGATGTACAGTTGTGTCCTATTTATGATGAATGAAATAAATTTTTCTGATTTGCTAAGGAAAAGAAAAGGGATTCATATGACAAAGTAGGCTTTACTGAGATTACTGAGGAAATGGTAGCAAGGCAGTGGTTTCTTACACTTTGTTTTATTAGAAAGAAGGATAAGGTAAATTGAAGTGGAGGGTTTATGTAATTGTTTTTAGCAATTGCTCTCTGGAGTAGCACAAAGTGATTTGATTACCTTTTAAGTAGGTGAACCACAGAAAGGCATTGAACTAATGACTGAGTTAATCCAGAAAAAATTCAGCTGTCTGCTCCCTTGTCCCACCCTATTGGAATAACTTTTAAGTAACTAGAGAGGTGTTCAGTCTTGTTAACCAGGAGGAGGAGTTTGAAGTGTGCTGAGGGCACTCCGCCCTTGGCAGAGGGATAATTGCTCTCTGATGTTTGTTTCTTCCCAAAGGCTATCAAGTGCTTCTCAAGACCTGTTGGTAGAGAACCTTTTACAAGTTTAATGTAGCTGGTTTTCTTGTGAAAGGCAGCCATCGAGAAGTACATGATATGTAAATAGTAGGGAAAAAAAGATGTCCTGAGGCCCAGCTCAATGGGGTTAGAGGGAATATGGTAAACAAAAGAAATAAAAATTGAGCCCTTGAAAGCATGACAAAACTTCATTTGCTGCCCTGTGACTTAGAAGTTATCATCTTCCTATCTCTATCAGCAGGGTTCAGGTGTTAGGAGTCTTGAGTTTTACCTTCCCTTACTCAGTGTAGTTACATTAATTGGTTGTCTGTGGCCACTTTGCTCATAAGGGTCCAGTTTAGATCCTGATTACATTCTTATTCCCCCATAAATTGTCTTCAACTTGGCTCAAGTTCTGTTCATGTTGTGTCATTTACAGTAGGCTTTCTAAAAGTATCCCCTTCCTGCTCCTAAGTCTAAGACATTGGTAGTACTTGCAGATACTGTTTGGGAGAGTGAAAATTTAGAGAGGAAAAATTTAACGTAAGGCAAGAAAACAAAGTTCAGAAGAATAGTGTGAAGAGTTAAAAAGTGTAGAAAGTTGATAGTCCTAAATATTTTTCAAAAGAATCCTTTAAGTTTCCTCATTAAGTAAACTGACTCATGAAATTTAGCTTATTCCCAAAATTGGAGACAAATTCCACAGTTTGTCAGGATTAGAACTCTTAACCTCAGATTCCTCAGCCTCCTGTTATAGCTTCTAGATCTTACTGCTTTCCCTTAGGGAGATGGCCTTTCAAAGCTGAAGGTCAGTGAGAAATACCAGATTGTTAGTTTCACAGTCTTTAAGGGAAATGCTGGAAGTACCATTACCTAGGTAACAGAAAACAAAAATGGTCAAAACATCCAGAAAGTAGGAGGATGAGAATAATCTCATAGTGATCCTTAAGAGGTAGATTAGAGGACAGATTAGATCTTTTCCTAAATTCTTTATTCTGCCATTGGAGGGATGTTTTGAGGGATGTTTTGAAGGATGTTTCATTTATGATCCTTAGAATCCTGGGTAATCCTTAGTAGCTTTATACTTCCCTTTTAATTTCTAACCTCTCTGATTCATATTATTAAAAATTTAATACTATTTTCCTAATTATGAATGTAATCCATGCTTAATGTAAAGAATTCGAATTATAGGAAAAGCCAAAGAAAATTAAAATCAGCTATAATTCTACCTCTTAGAGATAATTCTTCCTTTAATATTTTACTTTATTCCAGTTTTTTCTGTGTACAGATATATTTGTTTGTACATATTTGGTATCATACTGCATCTATTTTATATCCTGCCTTTTTCTAATAGCATATTTTCTTATGGCTTTGAAAATGTTTAAAATTTTTTCAAATATATTTTTATTTTTAAATGTAATTTTAAAAATAGGAAATACATTTCCTTCTTTCAGAATTCAAAAGGTATAAAAGGATATGCCATGAGGTCTCTCTCACCCCTCCTCCCCACCCCTCACTTGCCATCTGGCAGGCAATCATTTCCCTCCCACACAATGATTAAATGTTGGAAATTTTTGTGTATCCTTCCATACCTATTCCAGGCATATAGAAATAGATAGATAGATAGGTAAAAACTCTGCCAAGAGTGGGATCCAAAAATTTAGTTTAAAAAAATTCAGGGTTCGGGAATTCCCTGGTGGTCCAGTGGTTAGGACTCTGTACTTTCATTGCTGAGGTCACAGGTTCAATCCCTGGTTGGGGAACTAAGATCCCGCATGGCCAAAAAAAAAAAAAAAAAGCTGGGTCATTTTTTTGTGAGGTTAATGAAGTGACTGGAACAAACCCCCAAAGGAAGTTGGTTGGGTGTTCTGGGGGTCTGGAGCCAGTTGTTGTTAATTGCTTAGTATCTGAATTGATAGTATCATAGTTTTTACTGTATATATGCCTTTTTCTCTTTTTTTACAGAATTGTTAACCCATTATAGGAATTGATCTGGAGTTTGTGTTATTCCTCCCTCACATCTCCCCTCCACACACACTTATTAATATATCTTGGGTATATTTTCATGTCCATTTGTAAAGTGGTTCCTCATTCTTTTTATGGCTGCATGATGCTTGGATGAATCATAATTTATTAAACCAATCCCCACATTTTGCTGGTGCAAGTGATAGTGCATGAGTAATCTTGGATATAAGCCATTTTGCTTGTGTATATCTATAACAAAAATTCATGGAATTGCTAGGTCAAAGATAGGTATATTTGTAATTTTGAAAGATATTCCCAAATTGCTCTTCTTAGGGGTTGTACCTATTTATATTTCTCCAGCAAGGTATGAGAGTGCCAATCTCCCCGTACATAGGGAATTATCAAGGATTTTTAATGTGACAATCTAAAAGGTAAAAATTAGTCTTAGTTTAATTTTAATTTAAAAAATCTTACATTACGTGTGATTGAGTATCTTACAGAGCCATTTAAATACACCTTTTTTTGTGACTGTACATATCTTTTGCCCATTTTTATTGGGTTGTTGGATCTTTTTCTTAGTGATTTGAAGGAACTCTTAGTATATTAAGAGCCCTTTGTCTGCCATGAGTTGCCGGTATTTTCATTTATCTTTTTTTTTCTTTTCTTCTATGAGGAAATTATTTTTATGCAGTTGAATGTATCAATCTTCTTTTTTTTTTTTTTTTGCCACACTGCGTGGCATGCAGGATCTCAGTTCCCTGACCAGGGATTGAACCCGTGTCCCTGCAGTGGAAGCGCGGACTCTTAACCACTGGACTGCCAAGGAAATCCCGAATGTATCAATCTTATGGCTTTTGGTTTTATGTCCTAGTTAGAATGGCCTTTCCTATTCTGAGGTTTAAAATAATAATGGTTTGTCTAGTACTTTCTTGTTTTTATTTTTACATTTAAACCTTTGATCCATTTAGAATTCATCTTGGTATAAGGTATGAGATATAGATACAATTTCACTTTTAGAAAGATGGCTTTCCAGTTATCCTAGCATCATTTATTGAATAATTAATTTTTTCCCCACTGATTTAAGATGACTCCTTTATCTTTCATTAGATTGCCATATACATTTTGGTTTATTTCACGATTTTCTATTATGTTCTGTTGGTCTGTCTATGTTCATGTGCCAGTATCACACAGCTTTATTACTGAGGTTTATATGAAAATATAATTTGTTAATGACTAATTGAACATAACTGATTTAACCATTATCCTATTTTAAACATTAACATTTTTCAAAAATTTTATATTAGCAGTCTATTGATTCTCTTTATGCATCAGTCTTTGAACTTCTGAGTGTTTCCTTAGACAGAATTCCTAGAAGAGTATGTTTTTAAAGGCCTGAGACTTAGTGCCAAATTTGTGCGACGTTCCTGTAAAGCAGTTCTTGCCACGAGTATATGAAAGTATAGCTCATAATTTTAAGTCCTACTTCTGTATTGCTACTTTCAACATATTGAAGTATGTTTGCATAGATTTCATGTAGTGCCTTAAACGTTATTTAGCACATGTTAAATGTGCTCAGAGTTCTAATGTTTATAAGACTGACCTTCAGAACTGAGTGTTTTCCTCAATGGTACTTCTTTTGATTAATGGCATATTTCCAGGTGAATGAGGGGAGCATGAGTATAGAGTCAAAGCAGTTGGTCTGCTAAAGGTCAAATCCACGACCATGACCTTATTTATACTACGTTAGACTCTCCAACTGAAATGACCTGACACAGATACATAATGTTCTAGATACTCTAAGAAGAACATAGTTGGTGGCTTTCATCTCAGCTGATCGTGTCCTCCTTCTACTCTTTGTTTCTCAGAGTATTAGAAGGAATTGACATCAGTGATTTGAATATAGGTTCATTTAGTTTTAGCTGGATGAATGACTGAGGTGTATACCTTATATAGCACTGTGTTAATGCTGAGTTTTTAGCATGGGATTCATTTAGGTATGTTCTAGGGAAGTTTATAATGTCAAAGCCAAATTTGAGGAATGGCAACAAGAACTAACATTAATGACAAAAGTAATTTAAAATATTTTCTTCAAAAAAAAGGGCAGGAATAGGAATTGTTTTGAAAAAGCATAGTTTGTATAGACCATTAACCAGTTAACCAAATTTTCTTTTTTTTTTTAAGGACAATTTTTTTTAGAGCAGATGTAGTTTCACAGCAAAATGAGAGGAAGATAGCAGATTTCCCATATATCCCCAGTTCCCACACATACATAGCCTCCCCCATTATCAACATCCCCAATCAGACTGGCACATTTATTACAGTTGATGAACCTACATTAACACATCATTTTTACCCAAAGTCTACATTAGGGTTTACTCTTGGTGTTGTACATTCTCTGGGTTTGGACAAATGTAAAATGACATGCATCCACCATTATGGATCATACAGAGTATTTTCACTGCTTTAAAAACCCTCTGTGCTCTGTCTGTTCATCTCTTCTTACCCACTACCCCGCTAACCCCTGGAAACCACTGATGTTTTTACTGCCTCCGTAGTTTTGCCTTTTTCAAAATGCTATATAGTTGAAATCATACCCAAATTTTCTTTTATCCATTAATCATTTGTTTAGCATGTAATAGGAGCACACTTAGAAAGGAACAAAGTAGTTTAACTTTTTTTTTTTTTTTCGGTATGCGGGCCTCTCACTGCTGTGGCCTCTCCCGTTGCGGAGCACAGGCTCCGGACGCGCAGGCTCAGCGGCCATGGCTCACGGGCCCAGCCGCTCCGCGGCATATGGGATCCTCCCAGACCGGGGCACGAACCCGTATCCCCTGCATCGGCAGGCGGACTCTCAACCACTTGCGCCACCAGGGAGGCCCAGTAGTTTAACTTTTAATAGTGACATAGAGCAGTTTGAGTGAAATGAAGAATCCTGTATCCAGTTAATATTGTGGAAGTTTGTAGGAGATTTTGTTTGATTTAAATTTGGGCAGGATATACTATATAAGTATCTTGTTCCCATGATTTCCTTAGGCTTGACTCTGTACAATTTTCTATGTATTTGTAAATTTCAAGAATACCCCCGAGTGAGGAAACCCAAGGTCTTTCTAGTGCACGTTCCTATTTTGAAATGGGCCGGTTTTGCCAAGTGGTTGGTGATTAGCCGTATCAATGAACCTGAAAAAGATGCCCAGCATAGTAGCTACCAACTAAGAAAAGACGCGGTTCAAACCTAAAAAATGACTCTACTTTTAGTATTTTCTGGCTTCATAAAGACTTCATAGTAGTTTTCATTTTTAGAGAAATGAAGATTTATTTGCTAATTTTTGAATCTTGTTTGATAACATGGTTAAGAAAGAACAATATCATATGTGGTGATTCCTATTGAAATAGAAAGATTCTCTAGAGGATTTAATATGGCCATATTTCTTGTTGTTTTATTCAGGCCAGAAAGTCCTAAGTCATTCTTTTTCAAGCACCCCCTAAATCAGTTTGAGGAAATTTTTAGTTACTTGAACTTTAGGTTATGTTTTTGATGTACATCTTGATTGTCATACCTTGAGAAATAGTCATATTACCTTGTGAAGCCGGTAATCTTTCTTTGCCTGTAGCTTAACTGGCAATGATAATGTTTCGCTTATATAACCAGTAATGTTATTCCATTTACCTGTGAGTATATTCTATAAAATGATACCTTTTTACAAAGTTGCTTTTTTTCCACAGTCTGAAAATACCCTGTATTTTTTTCAATAAATTTATGAAAAATGATAAGTCTTTTCTCCATTTTATTGGGAAGTAATCATGTAAAGTTAGTGGTTTAAAGATTCTTGGTGAAGTTATATTGGAATCTGAGTAAGATTGGAACTGAGTTACAATCCAGTACTTTTTTGGGAAAAATTACCCTATCTCTATTATCCAAGTTCATAGTTACTGTTTCCAGTTTAACATAGTTGTGTTAAAATATATCACGAGCTATTTTTTATAAATCAAAAAAATATATTTATTTATTTGGTTGTGCTGGGTCTTAGTTGCAGCAGGCGGGCTCCTTAGTTGTGGCTTGAGGGCTCCTTAGTTGTGTCATGTGAACTCTTAGTTGCAGCATGCATGTGGGATCTAGTTCCCTGACCAGGGATTGAACCTGGGCCCACTGCATTGGGAGCATGGATTCTTAACCACTGTGCCACCAGGGAAGTCCCTATCACGAGTTATCAAAGTAGTATTTTTATGCTTTTCTAAGTTCTCTTAGAATTTAGCAGTATGTCTTATCCTAGCTTCTCTGCCTTTTTTGGAGCCATGTAGGTAAGAATGGGTATTGAGTTCTTCATTGGTGAACTGAAGGAATAAAAGTGAGGGTGCTAGAGAGAGTAACCAATTCACTGTACAATTCAGTGACATTAAATATATTCACAAAGTTGTGTAACCCTCACCACTATCTATATCCACTTTTGAGAAACTGCCACTTTTCCACAACATCTGCACCTTTTTACATTCCTACCAGCAATGCCCAGGGTTACAATTTCTCCACATCCTTGCCTACATTTGTTATTTTCCTTTCTTTCTTTCTTTCTTTTTTTTTTTTTTTGCGGTACTTGGGCCTCTCACTGTTGTGGCCTCTCCTGTTGCGGAGCACAGGCTCCGGACGTGCAGGCTTAGTGGCCATGGCTCACGGGCCTAGCCGCTCCGTGGCATGTGGGATCTTCCTGGACCGGGGCACGAACCCGTGTCCCCTGCATTGGCAGGCGGACTCTCAACCACTGCGCCACCAGGGAAGCCCTCCTTTCTTTTTTGTTAAAGACATCCTAGTCAGTGTGAAGTGATATCTCACTGTGGTTTTTTTTAAATTATTAACTATTTTATTTATTTGGCTGCGTCGGGTCTTAGTTGCAGCCGCGTCGGGTCTTAGTTGCAGCATGTGGGATCTTCATTGCAGTGCTCAGACTTCTCTCTAGTTGTGGTCTTTGGGCTCCAGAGCACTCTGGCTCCGTAGTTGTGGCACATGGGCTCGGTAGTTGTGGTGCGCAGGCTCCAGAGCGCAAGGGCTTAGTAGTTGTGCCATGTAGGCTCTCTAGTGTGGCACGTGGGCTCAGTAGTTGTGACGTGCGGGCTTAGTTGCCCCACGGCATGTGGGATCTCAGTTCCCTGACCAGGGATGGAACCCGCATCCCCTGCATTCCCACAAGGGAAGTACCCTTATTGTGGTTTTGATTTTCATTTCCCTCCTGATGAGTGATGCTGTGCATCTTTTCATGGGCTTATTGGCCATTTGTATATTTTTCTGGGAGAAATGTCTATTCAAATCCTTCTTTTCTATTAATTCTTAGTAGGTATATTTGTATTTTTCAAATTATCAGTGATAAGTGTTAATTATCCTATATAGTAATCTTAACTCTAATAACAGTGACAATCATAAGCATGATTATAACAACAACAATAATGTAAAACTTCTTGGCTGCTTACCATGAGCCAGGCACAGTTCGAGCGAGGTTCTTTAGGCCTATTAATTTATTTAATCTTCATAACTACCCTATGAGGTAAATGCTATTATTATCCTCATTTTATAGATGAAGGATCAGAGGCGTAGAGATATAAAGGAACTTGGCCAAGGTTATGGAGCAAGTAAGTGTATAGTGTGAGATTTGAACTCAGGCAGTTCAGTCTTGAGTCTGTGTTCTTAACTACTGTATAATTTCGTTTCTCATAGATAAGAACCTTAAACTGTTATTATAAAAAGCATTCACTGTGATACTTGTTAATTTGAACCTTGAAGTTTACCTATGTGTTTTATACAGCACCATAACTATAAAATAATGGCATTTGATGTGCTGGATATGCTTTGGATGTCATGATGTTATTGAACATCTTCATAGAGTTGTCCAAGTTTTATTAACTGTAGACAACATGAGGCAGCTGTATGTGGGTGAGTGGTGTGAATATTTCTATATTTAAAAAAGGTTACACAAAGTCTATTAGTGATCTAAAATTTATGTATTTTTAGCAGTAATACAAAATATAAAAATAGGGTTTTTTCCCCAATAATGCCTTTGTCGGCCTATTATTGATGTTTGACCAAGCCAGTGAGAATACTGAAATTTAAGAGACCACACAATCATAAGAACCATGAATCATATTCATCTGGGGCATAGCTTTATTCTAGGATTTACACTTCAAGTGCCTCTCCCCTTTGATATCAGAAATTCTGAAAAGAGAATCCACTTTCATAGAGCCGGGTAAACCCAAGCATTGATCAGACCTTGGCCATATAAGAGACATTTTAGGATATTTTTAGAATTCACATGTTCTTTTCCAAAAGCCCAGGAACACTGGCCTCTCATCACTCCTGATTTGTTTTCATCTTAGTTCCTCTTGAACCTGGTTATCTTTATGGTGCATATGCTTTGTAGTTTAAACATATCCTAAGGTTTGTATTTCAAGGACTCAGAAACTTAAAGCATGATTTAAACACAGCAAACTATGAATCAGTTCTGAAATTTAACTTTCCTACTAATGAATTGCTGTTCTTCAAAATCTGTGATTCTTTGAGTTATGGGCAGTATAGCAATGGGAAGTGAGTTAATAGTGTTACATTCTGATCTAATTCATACGTCTTAAAAAATCCAATTTGGTATAATATATTTGACATACAACAAACTACACATATTTAAAGTATAATTTGATATGTTTTGAAATATATAAATAACTATGAAACCATCACCACAATCAAGAAAATGAACGTCTGTTTCCTCTAAAAAGTTTCCTTGCATCCCTTTGTAATCTTCCTGCCCGATCCCCTCCACCGCATCACCAGACAACCACTAAACTGCTTTTTGTCTTTATGGGTTAGTTTGGATTTTCAAGAATTTTATATTAATGAAATCATATAACATACACTTATTTCTAGTCTGGCTTCTTTCATTCAGCACATTTTGAGATTCATCCATGTTGTGGCATGTATCAACAGTTAATTCATTTGTATTATCTAGTAGTATGCCACTGAGTAGGTATTCCATGGTTAGTTATCAGTTCACCTTTTGTTGAACATTTGGGTTGTTTCCAGTTTTTTGGCTATGACAAATAAAGCTTCTGTGAACATTTGCGTTCAAGTCTTTGTATAGACATATGCTTTTATTTCTCTTAGGCACATACCTAAGAGTAGAATGACTGGGTCATATGGTAGGTTTATGTTTAACATTTTAAGAAACTGCCAAACTGTTGTCCTAAGTGCTTGTGTCATTTTACCACTAGCAGGATATGACAGTTCCAGTTTTACTGACTTACCAACACTTGGTATGGTCAGTCTTTTTAATTTAAGCCCTTGTAGGAGATGTGTAGCAATATCCAAAGTAGTCTTAATTTGCATTTTTCCGATGACTAGTAATGTTGAGCATCTTTTCGTATGCTTATCAGACATTCATCTATCTTCTTTAGTGAAATGTCAAATCAAATCTTTTGTCCATTTTAAAATTGGGTTTGTCAGTGGACAATAGGTCCTACTGTATAGCACAGGGAACTGTATTCAGTGTCCTGAATAAACCATAATGGAAAAGAATATAAAAAAGAGTATATATATGTATAACTGAGTCACTTTGCTGTATAGGAGAAATTAACACAACTTTTAAATCAACTATACTTCAGTAAAAAAATAGATTGGGTGTGTCTTATTGAGTTTATATAAGTTGTTTCTGTATTCTGGATACAAGTCATTAATCAGATATGTGATTTGCAGTTGTTTTTTCCCGTTCTGTGACTTACCTAATCATACTCTTAACACTGTCTTCAAAGAATAGTAGTTCTTAATTTTGATGAATATTTTCTTTTCCTTTTGTGGATTGTGCTTTTCATATTTTACTTAAGAAATTTTTGTCTAGTCCAGGGTTGTAAAGATTTTCTCCTGTGTTTTCTTCTAAAAGTTTTATAATTTCAGGTCTGTGATCCATTTTGATTTTATTTTTGTCTATAGTGCAAAATAAGGATTGAGATTTACTTTTAAAAATATGGATATCTAATTGTTCCTGCACCATTTGTTGAAAAGACTGTTTTTTCTGCACTCAAATGCTTTTGTACCTTTGTTGAAAATCAAATGTACATGGGGGTCTACATCTGGTCTTTGGTATATTGTCTTTCTACTGTCTATCCTGATTCACAAGCATACTATTTTGATTACTATAGATTTCTAGTAAGTTTTGAAGTCAGGTATAAATCCTCTAACTTTGTTTTTCTTTTTTCAAAGTTATTTAAGCTATTCTAGATCATTTCCATGCCTGAATGAATTTTAGACTCAGCTTGTCAATTTTATACAGAAAGCCTGCTGGGATTTTGATTGTTGTTGTGTTGAAACTGTAGATTAATTTGGGGAGAATTAATATTTTAATAATATTAATAACAGTACGTCTCTGTATTTTGTCTTTTAAAATTTTTCTCTGCAAAGCCTTCAGTGTGCAGGTCTTGCACATCTTTTATTAGATTTACCCCTAAGTATATTACAATTTTTGATGATGTTGTAGATAGTATATTAAAAAAATTTAGTTTCTGATTATTTGTTGCTAGTATATAGAACTCTAATAGATTTTTGCATTTTTGTCTTCTATCCTGCAGCCTTGTGAAATTCACTTGTTATTTCTAGTGGGGATATTGTAGATTCTATTAGCTTTTTTATACAGAGGATCATATATAATGTCTGCAAATAAAGAATGTTACTTCTTTTCGGATCAGGATGCCTTTTATTAGCTTTTCTTGCCTGATTACACTGGCTAGAACCTCCAGGATAACGTTTAATAGAAGTGGTGAGAGCAGACATCCTTGCCTTCCTGATCTTAAAAGTAAAGCTTTCAGTCTTTTACTGTTTAAGTGTGATGTTAGCTTTAAGTTTGTTTGTGTTTTTGTAGATGCCCCTTACCATTTTAAGACATCCCTTTCTATTCCTATTCTTGATAGGTTTTTTCAGTCAGGAATGGATGTTGTCAAATGCATTTTCTGCATCTATTGAGATGATCTTATAGTTTTTCTTTTTTAGTCTAATAATATTAATTACAATTTTTTTTTTTTTTGCTGTGAGACTTGGGGGATCTTAGTTCCCTGACCAGGGATTGAACCCGGGCCACCACAAGTGAAAGCACCAAGTCCTAACCACTGGACTGCCAGGGAATTCCCTAATTACACTGTTTTTTGAGCCTTAAACCAACTTGCCGTTCTTGCATAAACCCTACTTGATCTTGATGTATTATTATCTTTTTATATGTTGCTTGATTTGTTTGATTCGATTTGCTAAAATTATGTTAAAGAATTTTGTATCTATATTCTTGGAGGAATATTGGTGTGTAGTTTTCTTGTGTTATTTCTCTGGCTTAGGTTTTAGAATGTGCTGACATCACAGTATGTGTTGTAAAGTATTTCTTTCTTTTTTGATTTTCTGGAAGAGTTTGTGTAGAATTGGTATTATTTCTTCTTTGTACTTTTGGTACAATTCATCAGAGAAGCCATCTGGACCTGGACTTTTCTTTGTGGGAAGATTTTTTTCACTTCAAATTCAATTTCTTTAATAAATATAAGGTCATTTAGGTTATTCATTTCTTCTTGATGAACTTTTGTTGTTTGTGTCTTTGAAGGATTATGTCCATTTTGTCTAAGTTGTCAAATTTATCAGAATAAAATTGTTTATGATATTTCCTTATCCATTTAATGACTTCAGAATCTTTAATGATGTTACCTCTCTCATTCCTGATATTGTAAATTTGTGTCTTCCCCATTTTATCCTCCATCAGTCTGGTAGGTTTAAGTTTATCAAATTTATTGGTCTAAGAAACAGCTTTTGGTTTCATTGTCTTTTTTCTATTTTTTCTTCTTTATTTCAAATTTTACTGATTTCTTTTCTGATCTTTATTATTTCTTTTCTTCTGTCTACTTTGGGTTTCATTTGTTATCCCTTTGCTAGCTTCTTAATGTAGAAGCTGAGGCCATTGATTTGCAACTTTTCTTCTTTTCTAATAAAGGCATTTCCATGCTGTAAATGTTCCTCTAAGTACTGCATTAGTTCCATTCCCACACATGTGGGATGTTTCATTTAGTTCAAAATAATTTTTCATTTTTCCTTTGGTATCATCTTTGACTCATGGGCTTATAGAAGTTCATATAGTTTCCAAATATTTGAGGATTTTCCAGGTATCTTTTTGTTACTAATTTCTAATTTGTGGTCAGGATATACTTTGTATGATTTGAATCCTTTTACATTAACTGAGACTTGTTTTATGGCCCAGAATATAGTGTGCACTTAAATGTATATTTTGCTGTCATGGAGTGTAGTTGTTTTATAAATATCTATTAGGTCTAGTTGGTTAATAGTGTTGTGCAAATATTCTATATTCTTCTTGATTTGCTATCAATTATTGACAGATTTGTTGAAGTCTTTGGTATAATTGTGGATTTGTCTAATTTTCTCTGAAGTTCTATCAGGTTTTTTTTTTTTTTTTTTTGGCTGCATTGGGTCTTTGTTGCTGTGTGTGGGCTTTCTCTAGTGGCGGTGAGTGGGGGCTACTCTTCGTTGTGATGCGCGGGCTTCTCATTGAGGTGGCTTCTCTTGTTGCAGAACATGGTCCCTAGGCACACGGGCTTCAGTAGTTGTGGCTCACGGGCTCTAGAGTGCAGGCTCAGTAGTTGTGGCACATGGGCTTAGTTGCTCCGTAGCATGTGGGATCTTCCTGGACCAGGGCTGGAACCTGTGTTTGCTGCATTGGCAGGCGGATTCTTTTTTTTTTTTTTAATCTTTAAGATTGTGTTTATTTTTTAGTTTTTAAAACATCTCTATTGGAGCATAATAGCTTTACAATGGTGTGTTAGTTTCTGCTTTATAACAAAGTGAATCAGCTATACATATACATATATCCCCATATCTCCTCCCTCTTGCATCTCCCTCCCACCTTCCCTATCCCACCCCTTTAGGTGGTCACAAAGCACTGAGCTGATCTCCCTGTGCTATGCGGCTGCTTCCCACTAGCTATCTGTTTTACGTTTGGTAGTATATATGTCCATGCCACTCTCACTCCGTCCCAGCTTACCCTTCCTTCTCCCCGTGTCCTCAAGTCCATTCTCTATGTTTGCGTCTTTATTCCTGTCCTGCCCCTAGGTTCTTCAGAACCTTTTTTTTTTTTTAGATTCCATATATATGTGCTCGCATACGGTATTTGTTTTTCTCTTTCTGACTTACTTCACTCTGTATGACAAACTCTAGGTCCATCCACGTCACTACAGATAACTCAATTTCATTTCTTTTTATGGCTGAGCAATATTCCATTGTATATATGTGCCACATCTTCTTTATCCATTCATCTGTCGATGGACACTTAGGTTGCTTCCATGTCCTGGCTGTTGTAAATAGTGCTTCAATGAATATTGTGGTACATGACTCTTTTTGAATTATGGTTTTCTCCGGGTATATGCCCAGTAGTGGGATTGCTGGGTCGTATGGTAGTCCTATTTTTAGTTTTTTAAGGAACCTCCATACTGTTTTCCATAGTGGCTGTATCAATTTACATTCCCACCAACAGTGCACGAGGGTTCCCTTTTCTCCACACCCTCTCCAGCATTTATTGTTTGTAGATTTTTTGATGATGGGGCAGGTGGATTCTTAACCACTACACCACCAGGCAAGTTCCTCTATCAGGTTTTGCTTCGTGTATTTTGAAGCTTCGTTATTAGGAGCATAAACATTTAGGTGTGTTATGTCCTCCTGATGAAGACATAACATCATTATGTATTTTATCATTATGAAATCGTCATCTTTATCACTCGTGATATTCTTTGTTCTGGAATCTATTTTATCTGATTTTAATATAGCCACTCTAGCTTTCTTGTGGCTTGTGTTAGCATGGGATACCTTTTTCCGTCCTTTTACTTCTAACCCACTTGTCTCTTTATAAAGTGGGTTTCTTGTAAGCAGCATGTAGTTGAGTCTTGATCTTTTATCCAGTCTTTCAGTTGGGGTATTTGGACTATTTATATTTAATATGATTGTACTTAATTTTTTATATTTAATGTGATGGGTTAGGTTTAAATTGAGTGGTTGGGTTTAAATCTCTTATCTTACTATTTATGTTTTATTTGTCATCTGTTCTTTTCTCTCTTTTACTCTTTTAATGCTTTTTGAAATAACTGTATCTTTATGGTTCAATTTTCTATTTTGTTTCACTTTAGTGATTGCTTTATAGTTTATAGTATATGTCTTTTAACTTAGAATAGTCTACCTTCAAGTGATATTACACTACTTCATGTATAGTATAAGAACCTTATAACATTATACTTACAATTCTTCCTTTCTGGCTTTTGTGCTATTGTTGTCATACATTTTACTTCTACTTATAAACCCCACAAAAATATTGTTTCTGCTTCAGTCTTTTAAAAAGATTTACATAATATGGGAAAATAATAATTGTAGTTGTTTCAGACAGAAGGGTAAATCTGGTCCTTGTTAATCTTGACTGATAGAAGTCCCCCCATATCTGGTTTGGACCTGAATGATAACATGTGCTGGAGCAAATCAGCAGTGTTCTTCTTTTCTTTCTGCAGTTTCAAATCTGGTGTTTTCACTTCTTCAAGGAGGTATGACCTTGAGGTGTTGAAGCTTTGACAAGTTGGGTTTCTTTAGTGCCTTATACTTATTCAAAGTCAGTGCTCCAACGAGGTCACTGTATCTCCTTAGTGTAGTGTCACCCATATAGCCATCTGACTCAACACAATAAAAAACCTTCATATCTACTTTAAATTCCTCCAAATATGCTGCAAACTATTAATGGCATAAGCCCTGACTACAAATTTCATAGCACACCTCTTCCTGTAAATGGTGGAGTGGACGTTGGGAATGTTTACTTGACCTGAATAAATCAATGAAATACTTTTTTTCTTTTCTGAAGGCGCTATTTTTGGCAAGCAAAGTCAGTTTTTCTATGTTTAGACTAAACTTCCTAATCTTCTTACTAGCAGGCAATTAAGCTACTAAATCATGCTTATTATTAGGTCAAAAAATAAAGTAATTTTTGCCAAATAGACAATGGGAAACAAGAATAGGTGGGAATTGGTGAATGGCCAGAATTTGGTGTACAGACGGCTTGCTGTAGTGTAGTCAGGGCAGTGACGTCTATACCTGTTGGTTCACCATACATATTTTGACTGAAAAGAAAATGTATTGACTTAGGAACAAATGTGTATGTTGGCAGGTCTAATTATTTGTGAATCCTGTCCTAATAGTGTTTACAAGTTTAGTCAGGGAGGTAATTATTTATCAAATAAGCACAAAATAAATATAAAATTACAATTCTAACAAATACTGTATAAGAAAGTGCACAGGGTCGGTCCTAAGAGTATATAGCTAAATGATCTAATTTAGTTTGGGAGAATAGAGAAGACTTTCTTAACAAAGTGACTAAGATCTAAGAGGTGAATAAGAGTTAACTAGGTGAGGGGAGTTAGGAGTGGGCAAGTATTCCAGATGAAGAGGGTAGCATGTGCAAAGGTCCTGGTGTTAGTGAGCCTGGCAAGTTTGAGGAACTCGGAATAAAGACAAGAGTGGCTGGGTCACAAATAGTGAGAGGGCACATGGTATAAGATGAGGCTAGAGAAGTAACCATGTGTCAATGATTTGGGTCTGGAAGGTAGTGCCTGGTATATTTGCTTTAGAAAAGACCACTCTGCCTTCAGTGTAGAAGATAGGTTGGTGTGGAGCAGGGAGTCCAGTCAGAAGGCTATTGTTGTAGTTTGGGCAGGAGATGATGGTAATTCAGACTATGGAGATGGTGATGGAGAAGGGAGAAGTGGACAGATTTGAGAGACATTTAGTAGGTTAAAATGGGTAAGATTTGGTGAAGGATTAAATATGGGGCATTGAGATATGGAGAAGGATGGGAGGATGTGAAAAGGGTAACTTATGTTTAATTGTGAATGAATATTGGAGGGATATTGGTACTGTTTAACGAGATACAGTTTTTCGTTTTGTTTTGTTTTTTGGGTTTTTTCCCCCCAGTGAACTGGAGGCATTTTTCTTCCAGGGAAATGTGTATTTTATTTAGGGATGTTTCAAAGTCCTCTTCATCCTTTAGGACCTAGCACAAATATGACTTCTTCCCTGACATCTCTTTGCCTACTTTCCCCCATAGCTAGAAATAACATTTCCCTTCTCTGAACTTATATTAAACTTTGTTTATATTTTTATTATGGAACTTTTCATCATCTAACTTGTATTCTACTTATTTGTGTATGTTTTATTTCCTTTATTGTATTGAAAGCTGCTTATTGAATGGGAATTTTATTCATTTTGATAGTCTCACAGCTAATAGTAACTGTTTCTTTACTGAACTATTCTTTAATGAATTTGATAGTCTCACAACTAACAGTAATATTTCTTTAATACTATCACCTTAGTAAGGTGTGAGTTCCATGAGGAAGTATACTATTTCAGTTAATTAAAGCTCTGTGTACATTAAGATATCTATATACAAGAAGAATTCATTAGGGTAACATAATGGTAGAAAGGTCTTTTATGATTTCATTTTTAGATCATTAGTCATTATTAAACATTACTTTTTTTTTTTTTAATAGTTTTTTTTTTTTTTTTTTTTTTTTTTTGCGGTACGCAGGCCTCTCACTGCCTGTGGCGGAGCACAGGCTCCAGACACGCAGGCCCAGCGGCCATGACTCACGGGCCCAGCCGCTCCGCGGCATGTGGGGTCTTCCCGGACCAGGGCACGAACCCGTGTCCCCTGCATCGGCAGGCGGACTCCCAACCACTGCGCCACCAGGGAAGCCCTAAACATTACTTTTTATAAAGAAGGAACTACAATTAAATCTGCTTTTGCTCAAGGTTTCTTAACAAAATAGGTGATTAATTTAATTCATCAGTCTGCAATTGATGAGCTAAGCATGTTCTTATAAAATACCTAACTTAGTAATTGTTCAAAACATATTCACACATATGTCTCAATCTAATCCTATAATAGCCCTATTAGGTAGGTAAGATAAGTATTGTTCTAATTTTTTAGATCCATGCCATATATTAAAGGATGCTTTAGAAGACCGTGGGGTGAGATTATTTTGTGTTTTCAAAGATCAAAATATTCCTTTTTACTTTCTCTAATAGATCTAACTGGAAGCCCTTTGAGTGTTAAAGTCATGATACTATTGTAAATAGTAATCTTTTGGATAATTTGACCTGAATAGCTTTTGGGGCTGTCATCTCAATCAGGTTTAGTTTCTGAGATGAACTCAATTCTAACCCATTCTGTTTAAGCATTATATGATGTTTTTATATTTTAGTTTAAAAAAAGCTCTTAAATGTGTATTCCAAGTAACTAGTAAAGCTGCATTTTAATATTGATTTACTTATATTAAAAAATAAATGTACCTTGAGTGAAGAAAATAGTAAGATCTTATAAATAAAGCACAATTAAGATTTGGAATATGACAATACGATTCTTTCAAGTTCTTTTAATGTGTTAAAGGGAATCAGAGCAGGATCCCAGAAACCTTCTTTCCCCCAAGTTTTTAAAAGTCAGCTGTTTCATTATACATTTTCAGCTTTTTCCAGGTGTCATCAAACTTACTGGTGATTTAGGTTTCTAAACTGTTAGGTTTCTGGGACCTACCCCTAACTCCTTTATGACAATCAATACAATATTTTCTTTACATAAGATCACCTTCAGAGTTCTGTGAATAAATTTTTCTCTTTTTCCAATTTCCTCTTAATGTTCCTTTTTAAAAAATTTATTTTGTTCATTAAAGGATTAAAAACTTACATTTGTGTAGCTCTTGGGCATGTAAGATATGCATTTTCCTTTGTGTTCCTCATAGCAATTTTGTGAAATAGGGTGATAGATGAAGAAACTGAGCCTGAAGCAGGTTGGGACTTACTTAGAGTTAGAGACTCCAGTACAGTAGTTCTGCTTTCTCTTGGTCATTTGTTGTCATTACACTCTTTCCCTTCAAACCCTAGATCTCTCTCTGCTTTGTTTTTCTGTAAATTGCTTAAAACAAACAAACAAAAAACAAACCAACAAAAAACCCAGCCTTGTTTGTTTTTATCTTTAGCATTTTTCACTAACCTCACCTCATTTTTGGTTTTAGTCTTTCTGATAATGGTTTTCATTCCTGGGTTCCTTTGGAAGCTTTTGGAGATAGATGGTTCTTTAAAAGCTAAGCCTGGCTCTAGGACTGCCTCATTTTTATTTATGGTATTCTGTACCTTGAAGACAAAGGGCACCCTAAGTTTGCTCAAAGGAGCATGGAATCCATGGAGCTGACTCCTGCTGTTACTGCTAAAAAAATCAGTGACTGAATGTACCACTAGCTTGAGACTCATGAAATGTTCAACTGAATGGGTTTGGAATGTTAGGTGAAATGTGAAAACATTAGTGTGCTTTATCAGTAATCCTATTTTTATATGGTATAAGAAAAAAATAGACAAGTATGGAATTATTCATCTATTTTATAAAACCAACGCTTTTAAAAAATTGAATATTTTGGGAGGCACATTAAGTCAAAAAGAAAATACTGCTGTCTGCTTTAACTGGGCTTAAGTCAGAAATGGAGGAAAAGAAATTGACACGGCCACTTGCTTAAACAATATTTTCAGGTCTTCAGGAATGAAGACTGTAGCAGGAATGCAGTAAAAATGATTGGATGTCAAAATGACATGAGAAGTCATTTATCTGTTTGCACCCTAGCACGTCATTTTAACGTGTATCCAGGAAGACAATGAATCAAAACGACTGCTTTGTGAACTGACTGTACTGTTTGTTAGAGGCAAGTATGTTTGGGGTGCATGAAAAACCTTTATCGGAGGGCTTCCCTTCCCTTCCCTGGTGGCGCAGTGGTTAAGAATATGCCTGCCAATGCAGGGGACACAGGTTCGAGCCCTGGTCTGGGAAGATCCCACATGCTGCGGAGCAACTAAGCCCGTGTGCCACAACTACTGAGCCTGCACTCTAGAGCCCGCGAGCCACAACTACTGAGCCCATGTGCCTAGAGCCCGTGCTCCGCAGCGAGAGAAGCGACCTCAATGAGAAGGCTTCGCACTGCAAGGAAGGAGTAACCCACGCGCTCTCTCAACTAGAGAAAGCCCGCGCACAGCAACGAAGACCCAACACAGCCAAAAAAAATAATAATAAATATATAATTTAAAAAAAAAGATTAAGATGATAAATTTAAAAAAAAAACCTTTATCAGAGAGCTAGAATTTTTATAACCAATAAAGGTTTATTTATTTTGGGGGATAAAATTATAGCTGCGGTGAGTGTAGCTTTGCATGAAGGAAAAATTGATGATACAAATTTATTGGATTTTATAGCCTAGCCATTCATCATAAAATGAATCTCTGATATTTACTTTTCATTTCTTAGCTCACACACTGCTCTGGACTATTTAATTGTATAGTATTTAAAATCTGTTTTTATCTTTAGATCTTAGTTGAGTCGACCAAAGGCTAGTGGTAATAAACACCAAGTATGGTATAGTCTGTGGATAGAGATTGTTAGAATTTCATGACAGATAACATTGGTGCCACATTCAACATGTCAACCAGTGTTATTAAAAATGAGTCTTTCAGACAATCTACATAAGAATCACTAGGAATGCTTGTTAAAAATGCAGATCTCTGGACCTTTCCTATTCCTGTCTCCTGCTAATCAAAATCTTTGGGAACTTTGCCTAGGATTTACATTTTAACAAGCACCCAGGTAATTTGGAGGCACATTAAAATTGAGATGTCCTTTACAGATGTTTCAGCATGTTACATATGTTGCTCTTCTGTTTAAGATAGTTAAATTAGGAGATCTTTGAAGGCAGGGAAGAACAAAGATATCTTTTTTTTTTTTTTAAGGCCATGCTGTGTGGCATGTGGGATCTTAGTTCCCCGACCAGGGATTGAACCCATGACCCCTGCATTGGGAGCATGGAGTCTTAACCACTGGACCACCAGGGAAGTCCCAACAGCCTCTCTTTTAGAATCACCCTCCCCAACTTGGGTGGGCGGTTTGCTTTTATTTTATGACCAGCTTTTATCAAATAATTTGACTTTTTAAAAAAAAAGAAATTTTAGATCACCTTTATTGAAGTGAGTTGTCTTTTTTTAAAGTGGAAGTATTTCTAGTTGTAGAATCTTTCTCCATAAACTTGTTTCTATTAATGCAGCAGCATTTTAATTCAGTATTAAATTCTATATACGTTTAGAATGTTGTGTTTCAGTCTTTGAGAAATTATCTCCTACCCTTCTTTTTTTTTTTTTTTTTTTTGGCGCATTGGGTCTTCATTGCTGTGCAGGGGCTTTTTCTAGCTGCGGGGAGCAGGGGCTACTCTTCATTGCAGTGTGCGAGCTTCTCACTGTGGTGGCCTCTCTTGCTGTGGCACACGGGCTCTAGGCACGCAGGCTTCAGTAGCTGTGTCTTGTGGGCTCTAGAGCGCAGGCTCAGTAGTTGTGGCACACGGGCTCTGTTGCTCCGTGGCAAGTGGGATCTTCCCGGAGCAGTGCTCAAACCTGTGTCCCCTGCATTGGCAAGCAGATTCTTAACCACTGCGCCACCAGGGAAGTCCTCTTACCCTTCTTAGGTCCTTCCTAACAGCCAGTCCTACAGATAATCCTGGGGGAGTTGATGCCCAAATGTTAATTAGAAAAAGTACGTTAAGGAAGTTCTGTTCACCCCAAATGCTTCCTTCAGTGGGTATGTAGCATTTTACCCAGTTCCTGTGACATTATATATTTAATAGGTGTACCACATTTCAGATAATTTTTGCTTTATATTTCAGGGGAAATTGAAGTATCTGATTGTTGAAGAATGTTGGAACGATATTCTTACTATTCTTATCTAAACGTTTTTCCCTATTTTTTTTCATAAGGCAGTGGGATGGTGTCTCTTTATATGAAATGTGGAATATACTTACTAACTTGGGTAAGTTAGGAACCTAATAACTAGGCATGGAATTTTTCATAAAAGTGTAGAAAATTTAGTACCTCAACACTTTCTATGGATGTAGAAAACAACAGCTAGCTATTAATTTCACCCAGTTTTATGAAGTAGAAACAGAACGCATTTGAAAACACTAACTTTACATGCAACAATGCATGACCATCCTGCTTTATGTGGTATTTGGTAATTCTGTGTATATAGGAGAGTGCTTTTGAGTTTGCACTAGGCGGAAACTGCTAGAACTGCAACCTGTGTCTGGTTACTGTGATTTGTAAGATAAGTTCCCCAAGAACTATTTATGTTATGATAACCCATTTTTTTCAATTTATTGCTCACCCTTTGGTTATTTCTAGTGTATTGTCATGATGAACTCAACCCCTTGTCTTAGGAATAAAATGCAAATTTGAAGGATGAAACTAGAAACATGATTTTTACCTCTGTTCTGTTTGAGCAAAGTAGTACAAAATTACTGTTGTCTTATATATTGAATACTTACTAAGAATACTTATTATAAAAGCAGAAATGTTTAAATTGCTCATAGTACTCCAGGCTTTTGCTGTTGAGTTATAATTCACATATAATAAATTATACCCATTTATGGGTACAATTCTATGAACTTCGATGAGTAGAGACAGTCATGTAAACTCCCATCTACAGTCGAGATAGAGAATGTTTCCATCATCCCAAAGGCAGCCTTGTCTTACGGTCAGTCCCCCTTTCCCACTTTCAGTCCTTGGCAACCGCTGATCTGATTTCTGTCCCTGTACTTTTGACTTTTCCAGAATGTCATATAAATGGAATCATAAAGTATATAGCTTTGTATGTCTGGTTTCTTTAACTTAGAATGTTGCTTTTGAGATTCTTCCATTTTTAATTTTTAAATTTTTTAATGTGTTAGTATTTTATTCCTTTTCATTGCCGAGTATATTCTGTTATACGAATGTGCCACGGTGTATCTGTTCACTTACAAGTTGATGAATATTTTGTTTTCAGTTTTTGGCAATTATGAATAAACCTGCTATATTCATTGGCATGCAGGTTTTTGTCTGGGTATATGTTTTTATTTTTCTTGGGCAAATATCTAGGAGTGTTAGATTACTGGGTCATATGGTAAGAGTATATTTAACTTTATAAGAAACTGTCAAACTGTTTTCTAAGGGACTGTCCTCTCTCTTCCTCTCTCTCTCTCTCAAATAATCTGTCAATACATACAAACATATAGTGGTAAAATATTAATAAAATTGACAGTTTTAACCATTTTAAAATGTACACTTCAGTGGCATTAAGTACATTCACATTATTGTGCAACCATCACCACCATTCATCTCCATAATTTTTTCATTTTGTCAAACTGAAACTCTGTACCCATTAAATAACAAATCCCCATTCTTCCTCCCCTTAGCCCTGGCAACCACAGTTCTACTTTCTGTCTTTATGACTTTAACTATTCTAGGTACCTCTTATAAGTGGAATCATATAATATTTGTCCTTTTGTGACTGATTTATTTCATTTATCATAATGTCTTCAAGGTTCATCCATATAGTAGCGTGTGTTACAGTGTCCTTCCTTTGTAAAACTAAATAATATTCCAGTGTATTATATACCACATTTTGTTTATCCATTCATTTATCAGTGGACACTTGGGATGCTTCCACTTTTTCCCTTTTGTGAATAATGCTGCTGTGAACATTGGTGTACAAATATCTGTTTGAGTCCCTGCATTCAGTTCATTTGGGTATCTTCCCAGAAGTGGAACTGCATCATATATTAATTCCGTGTTTACTTTTTTTTTTTTTTTTTCCGATATGCGGGCCTCTCACTGTTGTGGCCTCTCCCGTTGCGGAGTACAGGCTCCGGACGCGCAGGCCCAGCGGCCATGGCTCACGGGCCCAGCCTCTCCGCGGCATGTGAGATCTTCCTGGACCGGGGCACGAACCCACGTCCCCTGCATCCGCAGGCGGAGTCTCAACCACTGCGCCGCCAGGGAAGCCCCGTGTTTACTTTTTTGAGGAACCACCATACTCTTTTTCACAGTGGCTACACCATTTTATATTCTCACAGAAATGCACAAGGGTTTCAATTTTTCCACATCCTTGCCAACACTTATTATTTCTTTCCTCCCTCCCTTCTTCCTTTTTCTTTTCTTTTTATTTTGATAATAGTATTCCGATGGGTATAAAGTGGTATCTCATTGTGGTTTTAATATCACAAGCTTTTTTTTCTTTTGTTACATTGTGAAAAATGTCTCTAAAATATATTATTTTGTTTTGCTCTTGAAAGTAAGAACTTATATTATTTTTCAAAAGAATAACAGTAAACTTTCCTGTATTCTGATAATGTATGTGATATTCTAACCAGTTTAAAATTGGATTGCCCTAGGTTTTCTGCTCTCTCATACTTCATAGCTGGGACTGTCGAATTGAAGAATTTGTTCTGTGCTTAGTAGTTATTTTTTAACCTCCTCCTCAGACTCTCCCAGCATACACATCTGCATTCTCTTTGCTGCTAGTATCATCTTACTCACTGGTTTTAAAAAGCTGGGATTCTGGTTCTATTACGAAACAAACGATTTTTTCTTACATCTCTCCTACCCCTAGTGCAAAGTTTTGCTATGACTAATCAGTCATTCTATGCAAACCTCCTATGAATTTAAGTTCTTAGGAACTATATTGTCTTATGAGTTGGAGCCACAAAGATGATGGTTGGATCAAGTTTAGTCTCCCTACTACAGCAAAAAATATAACATATTTAAAATTTTCTATCTTAGTAGTTTGCTATTAAAAACTATGTATGCAAACTAGTCTAGCACTAGATTGAAAAGTAGGGATATATGATGCTACATTTTAGACTAACTGAGCAAAATATCTTAAACAATTAAAGAAGATGTTCTTGAACTGTAGAGACTACATTGTTTGTAAGTTATATGGCTGTGATAAGAGAAATTGTATTGCTGATAAGAGTTGTACATTTTTTTTGGCCATTTAGCAGGTACTTGAACATCTGCTAAAGGAGCGAAGCTTGGTACTAGGTATTGTAGGGGGTACAGATAATTATAATAACTAATATTTTATGGTGCTTCCTATGTGCTGGACACTTAGGCACTCAGAATTTATTGCTTATATAATTTTTACAACAGCTGTGTGCTGTTATCTTCACTTTGCAGATGAGAAAACTAAGGCATAGGGAAGATAAATATTGGTCAAGGTCACAAAGCTGATGAAAGAGCTTGGATTTGAGCCCTGGTGTTATTTCCAGAGCCTGTGCTCTTAACCTGTACTCTATACCAGAAAGTTGAAGGCATGGTTCTTGCCCTCAAATGACCTGTAGTCTAGTTGAGGTGACATGTATCCAACACATGCAAAGATATATAATATATATTGTTAAACATTGTAGACTGTAAATAAAGGCAATAAGGAGAAAGATGGGTCCAGTTAGTAGTCAAAGATTGGCATAGCAAGGCAGAATCAGAATTCTAGACTCTGGCAGTATTGTTGCATAATATTATAGAGAGCTGGGATGGGCTTTCCACTATGCATATCTACTCTATGTGGGTAAGATGGAAAGAAACACCATTCTCTTAGGCAGTACTTTTTTCATTTGTTCACTTAAAAAAATTTTTTTAGCCATGAATATGTAGTCATATTGAATAGTTTATTAACATTCTTTCACTTGTTTTTGAAGTCTATTTAAATTAAAATCTGGGAAAGCTTCAAGAGCAGTATATTTTATAACCTAGCCGCCTTTTCAAGGGATTTCTACTTGTACTACCCTTTGAAACTCATTCTTCATAATCCATGGGAGAAGATGGGGAGAGGGAAGAAAAGAAGGGGGCAGTTGCATTCATCCAACCCCCCATAAATGACTTTTGTTAGCTTTCTTTTAATACTTCACAAACCTGGTAGAGATGATTTTTCTGAATTAACATTAAATGATAGCCTGGAAAAAAGGATATCCTTTACTAACATGGTTACCTGCAGCCAGGTGCATTTCAAGTGAAGTGTGCTGATGGGGCCCTCTGTAAGCTCAAGCCAAAAAAAAAAAAAAAAAAAAAAAGAGAGAGAGAGAGAGAGAGAGAGGTGGCGGGAAGGTAGTTATCACAGAACCTGAAAACAGATGTATGTAAACCTTCGAAGGAGAAAAAGGAGGAAGATCCTGAAGAAGATCCCAAAGGTTTTCTGTGAAAGATGCAGCTACAAAATGGGTGACCCTGCCTCAGCTCAGGCTCCGCAGCAGAAGCATCAGGAGAACTGCAGCGATTAGTGTACAGAGGGTGCAGACTGTAGGTGCCACGATCTCCATCACGATCTGCATGTAACTTAGCAAAGGTTCTGCAGTCGGGGAGAGAGCAACACGGCAGAAGAGAATGCGGTCATTTTGGCGAATGCAGCTTGATCCTGAAAGCTTCAGCTGTCTGGATAAACTTGGAAAATGGCATCATCACACTGCTAATTATTCTCATTTGCTATAGAAGAGAACCTGGTAAATTAAATGTTATAAAAAAAATTATGTGAGGGCTTTGTAAGATATTTCAGAAAATATGGGCAAAGAATGCTTAAATTTGGTTCTTCCATAGGTACTGTAATAAAGTCTAAATGTATGTGAAAAAACAAAAACAAATAAACAAAATACTTCAGGTCTGTGTCATGCATTACACAGCATGCTGTCATGTGCAGTCTGCCTCCTCATGACTCTCTGAGTAAATCTGACTCAGTGGTTTGATTGAGCCCCGGCCTCAAGGGAGGCAAACATCCACTGGAAGATTAAGAATGGTTTTCATTCTTTGGTCCTTCATTGTATAGATAGCTTCTTTTGCCCTCAGTCACATTGTCACCCAAAGATTATAGGTTGATTCTACTCTTCTTTTATTAATTTTATTATTTCCAGAGGTAGGAAGATAGAGTGGTTTGAAGATACTAAAGAAAGCTTTTTGTTTTTAAAGTAACTTTCTTTCTAACAATCACTATTATCCAGTACTTAATAATACTATATTTAAGTATGTATAAGTTTAACATTTTCTCTTGACTTTGAATCATTCTTGAGTTTTAGTGAGATATACAGCCTCCTAAAAATTAGGCAGCATGAAAAAAAATGTTTTCTGTTCTGAAATGGAAGCATTAAAGACACAAGGATGTTTTAGTCCCTTTTTTTTTTTTTTACTGTGGGAATAACAAAACAGCATTAATTTTTTTTCATCCCCAAATAGTAAGTAAAAATGATTCCTTTGAGTCATTGATAGTGCTTTCTCTGATTTTTAAAATTTCAAGGATAGATTATTTGGGAAGAACACATCTCTTTGGAACTTCATTTAAGATACATAGATATATGAAACTTAAGACACAGAGGAAATGGAATGAACATTACATTTTGTAACTTTGTTACTTTTAGGCTAGAGATAAATTCCTATAGTGGTGATCTTTGTATAAAAGGCCCTTAGTACATTTGCTTTTCTTTGCTCAATACTTATTCTCAAATATAGACTTTTCTTTTTTTTTTTTTTTTTTTTTTTTTTTTGCTGTACGCGGGCCTCTCACTGCTGTGGCCTCTCCCGTTGCGGAGCACAGGCTCCGGACACACAGGCTCCGCGGCCATGGCTCGCGGGCCCAGCCGCTCCGCGGCACGTGGGATCTTCCGGGATCGGGGCACGAACCCGTGTCCCCTGCATCGGCAGGCGGACTCTCAACCACTGCGCCACCAGGGAAGCCCTAGACTTTTCTTATGTACATTTCCCTAGCCCATAAACATATTTCCCCTTCAATTTCTAATCAGGACAACTGTACATAACCAGTTGAATTCTGGCATTGTTACTTTGTTCCTAAAGAATAGAAGTTTGCAATGAATGACTAATGGAAGAGAGGGCCAGACAGAGAGCAGTGCCTCTCTACCCTACCTACTAAAGCACATTAAAAAATTAGGAGGGAGCAAATGATTGCCATGGTGGCTATGTTACAGAAAGCTATAGAAAACCTGTGGTGAAAGTGTCTGTTTTCTTCAGAAGACATTTTATTTTGTGAAACAGAATTGAAAGGCATTAAAAAAATTTTTTTATGTATGTATGTATATATATATATATTTTTTAAATTTATTTATGGCTTCGTTGGGTCCTCGTTGCTGCGCGTGGCCTTTCCCTAGTGGCTCTGAGCAGGGGACACTCTTCATTGCGGTGCACGGCCTCTCACTGCGGTGGCCTCTCTTGTTGCACAGCACAGGCTCTAGGTGCGCAGGCTTCAGCAGTTGGGGCACGTGGGCTCTACAGCACAGGCTCAGTAGATGTGGCACAGGAGCTTAGTTGCTCCGTGGTATCTGGGATCCTCCCGGACCAGGGATCGAACCCGTGTCCCTTGCATTGGCAGGCGGATTCTCAACCACTGTGACACCATGGAAACCCCTGAAAGGCATTTTATTTTAGAGAGACAACCTAGTTCAGTTCTCATTTTTACATAAGGTTTATCAACTTGGGCCTTCTGACCCTGATGAAGTGTTCTTTCTATGTCACTTCTTAGGTATTTATGATCTCTTCGGTGATCTAAAGAATTTCTCTCCTGTTGAAAACCACAGGATTAAAAACATTGATCCATATAGAAAATGCTTATTGCATTTTATAAACAAATGAAGTACCTATCAAGTTTGTAACTTGAAGTCAGATAAACTAGAGTTCCAGTCCTGGTTCTGCCGTTTATTAACTGAATAACAGGTTATTTAATCTTCATGTGTCTTAAGGTTCCTGGACTGTGATATGGAGATAGTAATAGAAGTCTAGCTTATTGTAACGATTAAGTGAATTACTCAGTACCTCATATTGGTAACATTATAACAGAAAGAATTACATTTTATGTAATTTGAAACATAACACACTGTACTTTTTTTTGGTATATCTTTTTTGTAAAAAGCTTTACTGAAGTGTAATTTGCTTACCATAAAATTCACTTATTGTAATTATACAATTCACTGTTTTTTAGTAAATTTATACAGCTGTGCAACTGTCACTTCAGTCCAATTTTAGAACAATTCCATCACCCCCAAAAGTTCCCTTGTATCTGTCTGCAGTTAATTCCCACTCCCAGCCCTAGTTAACCACTAATTTACTTTCTGCCTAGCTAAATTGCCTTGTATGGATATTTCATATAAATGGAATCATATAATGTGTGGTTGGTTTCTTTCACTCACCCTAATCTTTTCATGGTTCACTCATGTTGTAGCATGAATCAGTACTTCATATTTCATTTTATGGCTGAATAATGTTCCATTGTATAGATGTATCACAGTTTATTGATTCATTAATTGATGGGCATTTGTATTGTTGCCACTTTTTGGCTATTATGACTAATACTGCTATGTATATTCATATACAAGTTTTTTGTTATTATGTTTTCAGTTCTCTTGGGTATATACCTACAATTGGAAGGGGTGGGTCGTATGATAACTCTATGTTTAACCTTTTGAGGAAGTGCCAAACTGTTTTCTAAAGCAGCTGCACTGTTCTACATTCCCACCAGCAATGTTTGAGGCTTCCAATTTCCCCATATCCTCCCCAACACTTATTTTCTTTATGTGTGTGTGTGTTTTGTATAGCTATCCTAGTAGGTGTGAAGTGGTATCTCACTGTGGTTTTAATTTGCATTTTCCTGATTACCAATGATGTTGAATGCCTATTAGACACTACTGTATCTTTTTGTTAGTGAAATGTTAATTCATATCTTTGGCCCATTTTTAAATTGGGTTGTTTATCTTATTATTGGGTTCTATGAATTATTGATATATTCAGAATACAAGGTCTTTTTAAGAATATGTGATTTTAAGATATTTTCTTCCAGTCTATGGCTTGTCTTTTTATTTATTATGATATCTTTTGAACTGTAAAAGTTTTTAATTTTGGTGAATTTGTTTGTCAATTTTTTAATTTTATGAATTAGGCTTTTGGTATCATATATTGTATAAGAACTCTTTGTTTAACCTAAGGTCGTGATGATGATCTATGGTTCTTTTAGAAGTTTTGTAGTTTTAGCTCTTAAATTTAGGTTTTTGAGCCACTTTTAAGTAAATTTTTATATATGGTATCAGGTAAAATTCTTTATATTCATTTTTTTTTCATGTTGATATCCAATTATCCTGTCCCCATTTGTTTAAAAAAACTGTCCTTTCCTCATCAGATGATCTTAGCATCTTTGTTGAAATACAATGGACCATAAGGTAAGACTGTTAGTGAATTTTTGATATGTTGTACGTACATTGAAACATTTTTTTCTTTTTATATCAGCACAGTAAATTAGAATAATTAAAATAAACTATTATGGCTCATTAGCAAGATTTATATTTTAGCATTAACATAAGTACTGGTATTATAGCCCTTTGCTTTTTATAGGATATGGACATTTGCATAACTGAAGAAGGAAAATCTTTATTTCAAATATAGAACAGGTCTTTTCTGTATTATATCCAAATTCATCAGGGCAATTTGTAAAAGAAGTATAACACATTTTAAATTATGGCTCACATTAAACATGATTTGTTTAAAAGACCAGTCTTTATTTATTGTCATTCTGGGTCTCTGGTTATTGACTTCTACCCAAATTTTAATACCAGTAATATGTGATTGATAATTGGCAGATCATACAACTTTCAGAGGATAAAAGTCAAAAGAAAAATGCTTAATTAAGTTTCTTTTCTGTTTTAGGGACATTTGCTTTTAAATATTCCTCAGGGCCACACTGGTTTTTTTTTTTTCTTTTTTTCTTCCTTTTTTTTTTTAAACATCTTTATTAGAGTGTAATTGCTTTACAATGGTGTGTCAGTTTCTGCTTTATATCAAAGTGAATCAGTTATACATATACATATGTCCCCATATCTCCTCCCTCTTGCATCTCCCTCCCTCCCACCCTCCCATCCCACCCCTCCAGGTGGTCACAAAGCACCGAGCTGATCTCCCTGTGCTATGCGGCTGCTTCCCACTAGCTATCTATATTACGTTTGGTAGTGTATATATGTCCATGCCACTCTCTCACTTTGTCCCAGCTTACCCTTCCCCCTCCCCGTATCCTCAAGTCCATTCTCTAGTAGGTCTGCATCTTTATTCCCGTCTTGCCTCTAGGTTCTTATGACCATTTTCTTTTTCTTTTCTTTTTTTTTTTGATGCCATATATATGTGTTAGCATACAGTATTTTCCTCTTTCTGACTTACTTCACTCTGTATAACAGTCTCTAGGTCCATCCACCTCACTACAAATAACTCAGTTTCATTCCTTTTTATGGCTGAGTAATATTCCATTGTATATATGTGCCATATCTTCTTTATCCATTCATCTGTTGATGGACACTTAGGTTGCTTCCATGTCCTAACTATTGTAAATAGAGCTGCAATGAACATTTTGGTACATGACTCTTTTTGAATTATGGTTTTCTCAGGGTATATGCCCAGTAGTGGGATTGCTGGGTCGTACGGTAGTTCTATCTGTAGTTTTTTAAGGAACCTCCATACTGTTCTCCATAGTGGCTGTATCAATTTACATTCCCACCAACAGTGCAAGAGGGTTCCCTTTTCTACACATCCTCTCCAGCATTTATTGTTTGTAGATTTTTTGATGATGGCCATTCTGACCAGTGTGAGATGATATCTCATTGTAGTTTTGATTTGCATTTCTCTAATGATTAATGATGTTGAGCATTCTTTCATGTGTTTGTTGGCAGTCTGTATGTCTTCTTTGGAGAAATGTCTCTTTAGGTCTTCTGCCCATTTTTGGATTGGGTTGTTTGTTTTTTTGATATTGAGCTGCATGAGTTGCTTGTATATGTTTTGGAGATTAATCCTTTGTCAGTTGCTTCATTTGCAAATTTCTTCTCCCATTCTGAGGGTTGTCTTTTCATCTTGTATATGATTTCCTTTGCTATGCAAAAGCTTTTAAGTTTCATTAGGTCCCATTTGTTTATTTTTGTTTTTATTTCCATTTCTCTAGGAGGTGGGTCAAAAAGGATCTTGCTGTGATTTATGTTGTAGAGTGTTCTGCCTATGTTTTCCTAAGAGTTTGATGGTATCTGGCCTTACATTTAGGTCTTTAATCCATTTTGAGTTTATTTTGTGTATGGTGTTAGGGAGTGTTCTAATTTCATTCCTTTACATGTAGCTGTCCAGTTTTTCCAGCACCACTTATTGGAGAGACTGTCTTTTCTCCACTGTATATTCTTGCCTCCTTTATCAAAGATAAGGTGACCATATGTGCGTGGGTTTATCTCTGGGCTTTCTATCCTGTTCCATTGATCTATATTTCTGTTTTTGTGCCAGTACTATACTGTCTTGATTACTGTAGCTTTGTAGTATAGTCTGAAGTCAGGGAGCCTGATTCCTCCAGCTCTGTTTTTCTTTCTCAAGATTGCTTTGGCTATTCGGGGTCTTTTGTGTTTCCATACAAATTGTGAAATTTTTTGTTCTAGTTCTGTGAAAAATGCCAGTGGTAGTTTGATAGGGATTGCATTGAATCTGTAGATTGCTTTGGGTAGTGGAGTCATTTTCACAATGTTGATTCTTCCAATCCAAGAACATGGTACATCTCTCCATCTATTTGTATCATCTTTAATTTCTTTTATCAGTGTCTTATAATTTTCTGCATATAGGTCTTTTGTCTCCTTAGGTAGGTTTATTCCTAGATATTTTATTCTTTTTGTTGTGATGGAGATCTCTGGGAGATTTTCGCCATTTGATATTACGTGGAGCTGGGAGGTCTCTTGTGGACCAGTGTCCTGAACTTGGCTCTCCCACCTCAGTGGCACAGCCCTTACACCTGACTGGAGCAGCAAGAGCCGGTCCTCCACACCACCAGATTATGTAACTAATTTGCAAGGCAAAGTTCCAGTGGTATTAACACCTGCTTCTTCCGATGTGTACCTAGTAGTAAATCTTGTTTTGTAATTTGGAGGCATGTGTTAAGGCCAGCAAGCAACCAAATTTCGCCTGCTCTGCCGGCCACGGCGGGGGACAGGGGGCCAGGGCCACACTTACTATTTTGGCATATGAAAGAGCATTTTTTTCCCTAAAAAATCTTATGTAACCTCAACCACATCATCTCTGTGTGAGAGTTAGAATGTATTCTTATTTTTTTGGTATATTTTATACAAGTTAAATCTTGAATACTATCTTGACTACAGTGTATGTTGACTTGAATAGTTTATCATATGGGAAATATAAGGAAGCCATATGTCGTTTACAGTATGTCTGATCTAGGTCCAGTCTTTGGGTGTTACCTTTGGCGATAAACCTCAAGGTTAAAGATTTTTTTCTTTACCTTATTGGGCAGATATAATCAAATATTAATTTTGATCTTCTGACTTTGCTTTTCCTGTCGTATATTCTTTCCTTCCTTTCTGTTTTCCTCCCTCCCTTCTTTCTATACACTTAAAAAATAAAATATTTGTAATTTTGTTTTGCTAGGTTATGAGATGGATGTGTATAATTAAATTTCCATATAATTAGATTATAACCTACTAAATGCCAAGATCCTTTCAACGGCAAGCTTCTTGGATGGGAATATTCAAATTCATTTTCTTGCCCTCTTAGAAAGTAAACACCAAACTTAATTTAACATTCTCGTTATTTATTTATTTAACCATTGGGAGATGGTGATGGTGTTTTTCAGAAACTTGGCATTAAGCTGAACATTTATATCAATTATCTTATTTTCTCATTAACACACAAATTAAGTATTAGTATCTTTAGACTAAGGATTAATTGAATCACCCCCAGGGCAGTAAAATAATTGTAACTTGCCAGTCACATGAGTTGTGAGTGGCAGAATGCTACTGTAAATTCTGGGCAGTCTGACCACAGAGTCTGAACTGTTAATCACTATGCAGCATTACCTCTACATCTTTATAAAAATCAGCAGTTATATAGTACTAGAATGCCCTCAATAAGACTGTTTATTCCTGTATTAAAATCCCAATTTGGCTATTCTTTTTTGGGGGTGGAGGTCTGTACATCTGCTTTTCTAGTTTTTGTTTTCTCATTTTATGGCTTCTTTTTTTCTTTTGATAATTTACTACGGTCAAACATACTTGTTTTTATCCCTCTTATTTTTTTTTTCTAATCTTCTGTAGGCTTGAACATCAGGTAAACAACCTTGTTAATGTTTCTAATCTAAAAGTGAGTAGATCATAAATCAGGATAACATAAATTACAAGATAAATTATCTCCAAATATGCAGAGTGTTACTACAGTAAGATGTCTTGTGGGACACTCAAGATTTTTTTCCAGAAGGATCAAATACTTCATTATTGTGTTTAAACATAACTTAGATTTTTTGTTCCAGTTATCTTCTTGGCACTGTGACATGATTTTTGTAGATTTATTCATTTCAAGTTATATGAAATGTATGCAAACAAGCAAGTTTGTTTATTGGAATGGTCAATTCTGGGAATAAATGAACAATAGGTACTTTTTAGTAACAAATCAAATCCACAAATAGTTATTTTCTACTGTATGCATGGTGCTGGGTAGGATGCAAATAAATATAAAGCATAGCTCCTTTCTTCAGAAGGAAACAGAATACAAGTATGTGAAAAGTAAATAATTTCCAATTTTATGGATACACAGGAAACTTATGTGTCATTTTGATACATCATTGATGTATCTATTAACTCTAGTGAATAGAGCTAAGGTCTGGATGTGGGAGAACTTTTTGTATTCTAAAATTTTTGCTATGAGCTTGTTTTATTTTCACAATATAAATAAATGCTTAAAGAAAAGTAAATAACAATAACTTTAAGTAACAGTTCAATACTATAGTAGAAGCAGTTCCCCAGTGATGAATTGATGAATGATAGCTGTTTAAAGTACAGGAGAAATCTCTCTGGATATTTAACTCGGAGATAGAATTTGAACAGCAGGATGGGTTTTTCTTGAGGTTTGGAGGATGAGTGCTATAACTGTATGATTTGTACATCTTTTATGTTACTTTCATTCATCTTTTGCAATTTGGAAATTTAGATGATAACAGAAGTTTGATTGGGGCAAGGAAGTGAGATCCATGAGCTAAGAGTACAATTTGGTGTCTGTTAGTGCTCAGTGCTTTGTCTGCCATCATCCTTCTACTGTATCCATTCTTTTCCTCTCCTTACTTCCAACCCCTTCATAAACTTGCCTGAGGAAATAACTTCAGTCTTGTATTTTGCTTTCTTTTTTTTTGTGTGGGGGGGTGGGGGTGTTCTAAGTTCTAAATGGCATGAAACGAAACTGCCTGTCACCTGCCTTTCTATGATCACTTTGGTCTCATTGTATCCGCCATGAGTAAACCTGACAGTTCTATGAATAGCAGGACAGACTTGAATGTGGCATGTGTGCAAGGAGGATATTTACTTTTCTCACACTTAAAAAAGTGCCACCAGAAAACACCTCCCTGTTGTTGGTCTTTTTTTGTTTGTTTTGTTGTTAGTTTTTACAGGAGGTTGGGGGCATATTTGGTGGGAGAGGTAGTAATTTAAGTTGTTCTATAACTTACTGTCTAACAAAACTTTGAAAATTTGTCTTATATGTAATTAGGTACTTTAATGTATTAGAGTTTCCATAAGAATTCTGGTGGGGCTCATGCTCTCTTCCCTATGCGTAGGGCTCTTGCCCTGCTCCCTATGAAAGCCTTTTCATAGGGCTCATGTGAAAGAGAGAGTAGGGGGAATCGTTCTGAGGTTTAGATAAATCATACCAGTTAGGAAAGCTCTGGGAGAGCCTGGGTGCTAAGTCTGACAAGTCCTCTTATCTTTCTTACTGTACTCAACATCTAAAGGGCATTTCATTTATTTTCAGATAATTATGTTCTTTATCAGTAATTGTCTAATCAGGGAGAAGTGTGACAGGATCATGTGGGAGGACCTTTTCTAAATAAATAGCTACCTTGCTACCCAGGATTCTGATGAATGTTGGGAAAGGAAAAAGGTTGAAGCAGATGTTTCTTGGTATCAATAAGAGGATTTTAACAGTTGAGAGATTTCTTAATTCTTTATCTATTGCTGCACAACATCCCCCCACCTCCCCAAACTTAGCAGTTTAAAACAGTAATGAACACTTATTCTCTCACACAGTTTTGTGGACCAGAAATTCAGGAGCTGATTAGCAGGGTTGTTCTGGCTCAGGGTGTTGTAACACTGTAGTCAAGATGTCAGCCAGGATGTAATCATCAGAAAGCTTGTTTGGGGCTGGAGGATGGCTCACTCATATGACTGTTAGGAGACTTAACTTCCTCACTGGCCTTACTTCCTCACTTGGCAGGAAGCCTTAGTCCCAGCAGAGTGGACATCTTTGTAGAACTGTTGGAATGTTCTCAGGACATGGCTGCTAGTTCCCCTAGAGTGCGTGATTCAAAAGAGGGAGCAAGGAGGAAGCTGCAGTACCTTTTGTGACCTAGTCTTGGAAATCATATACTGTCATTTCTGCCTTATTCTTTTCTCTAGAAGGGAGTCACTAAGCCAACCCACCCTCAAGGGGAGAGAATTAGGCTTCATATTTTAATGGGAGGAATGCTAAGGAATTTGTGGACATATTTTAAAACTAACATAGGGGATATAAAAGAAATTTTTTTCCCTAATATCTGGCATTAGAAAATATTTTGAGTCGTTCCATTGCAAGGTATTATGGATATATATAGGTTAAAGACTCTGCCCTCTAGGATTTTGTAGTCCTAGTTGGGAAAGTTAGGCATTTATATAAACAACAAGAAACAAAGATAAAATATATTTCCAGAGTACTTGTGAATTTTTTCAAATTAACTTTTCCTCATATTGTTTCAATTTATTAAATATAATTGGAGAATGCTAAAAAATCTTCCCTTCATTAACAAAAAAGTGTTCTGTTCCTGAGTGTGTGTTAGTTGAACTCTTTAGTGTAAACTCAGGTATTCAGGTAATTTAATTACTTGATTTGCCTATTATACCAACTGTATAAAATATAGAAGAGAAATAGCAACATTTTAAATATATCTCATGAACTCTTTTAGTCTTAGGAGAAATAGCCATTCTCCCTTTAATGATCCTAGTTAGCTAATTGCTAATATAAAAGAAATACAGATACCAGATGAGAGTTCTGAATAGAGTTAATTATCCAGACTGTCAGTTTATAGATCTTTATGTAAACTACGATCCTTTTTGTAGCTTTGTATTTAATTAAATATTTCCTCCTAGTAAGGTAGTTTCTCTTTAAACAGAGAGGCAATATAGTACAGCAGAAAGATTGTGGGTTTGGGATTAGACAAATTCAGGCTTGAATCTTTGTTTTGTATTACCTGTGTGACCTTGGACCAGCAGTTTAATCTCTGAGTCTGTTTTCTCATCTATAAGAACAGTACCAATCTCTTGAGGTTTATAGTGAAGATTAAGTGGAAATCATGTGAAGGGTTGCCCCGTGTTTCTTAGATTCTCAGTAAATTTTAATTACCTTCCTTTTACTCCTTTCCCTTAAAGAATGAAAAGATAAGGCAGTCAGGAAAGGTTTCTTTGAGGAGATATGTTTAAACTGAGATCTAAAGGTTCAGCTCTGTCCAGGCAGTGGGGGTAACGTGTGCAAGGCTGTAGGTGGAGACGAGCTTGACAGTTTAGAGAACTAATAAAGGCTTGGTGCCTGCACAGAGTGGGGATACGATTGGAGAACTTAGTAGGAGCCAACTCTTAAAGCTCTTTGAGGTTGCGGCAAACATTAATTTGTATTTAATTCTGAGTGTAGTGGGAGTCATTGGAGAGTTTAACTCCACAGGGGCTGCAACTCTGATTTCCCAAATTTTGAGACAGTAGGCTGCAGTTAATCCCAGAAGAGGGATTTAATTTTCTTTTATTATTCAGAATCTGAGAATCTAATGTTTATTACTTGGTTTCAAGGTGTTTTTATTTTTTAAAATCCAGTGAATAAAATTTTCTAGAGGAGATCCATGTAGATCTAAGATCCTTTCTCAGCAAGAACTTTAAAATAACTGCAGGGACTGAGATAGACTCTCCCCCTCCTCTCTGTTCTGTTTCTGCTCCCAGAATTGAAGTTATTTTCTCCTCTGTCCTCTTTCTTCCCATTACTGCATTTTTAAGGAAGTTAGGAATTGAGCATTTGAAGTGAATTCTGCTGTCTCCCTCTGTTGTTTTTCTGTGGAGTGCTGCACGATTTTACTGTTGGCTAAGCAGATTATCTGGAACACTTCGAAGGCACATATACTCCCATCCCTTTTTTCTCTTCATGCCAGCAATATTCTATTGCTATGCATCTGGAGTATATAGTAGGGAATAATATTGGTGATTAATTTATTAACCTCTGTTAACTTTGAAAGGAAGAATCTTGTCAGTACTTCTAGGAAGAGTCAGCCTTAGATGCTGACTGATGCTTTCAAATAGTCACCTATTTTGACTTTCAAGATAGCAGACTTAAGGATTTTTTGGAAGTGATTTGTTTGTGGCCAAAATATCAAGGCTGTGACTATGATGATTTGTTTAAACCAATACCAAATACTTACTTTTTAAACTAAGTAAAAATATATAATGTGTCTGTAGCAGGTACCGTTTTTTCCCCACCATTTCTCCTCTTCTGGGTTGCCAAAGACACTGTGGAAACAGAGATGCTTTCGCTTCTCTCCCACTCCACACTTTCCAGAAGCACTCAGGAGAGGAGCTGAGTTTGTTTTCCTACCTTCTGTTAGCTATGGAGAAGGAAGAGGAAGAAAATGACTAATATTTAATGAATCTTTAGTGTTAGATAATAATTAATTGTCTTATTTAATCCTTATAAACATTTTTATAACACAGGTGATGTTCTCTAGAAACTGACGTTAAAGGATTGAGTAACTTGCCCATAGTCACACATCTCTTAACTGATGCAGTCAGGATTTGAACCAGGTCTGTCTAATTCTGAATCCATGTCTGTCTTTCCTTTTCCATTCCTTTCTTCCCTTCTTCCCCTTCCCCTTCCTCCTCTATCTTCCTTCTTTCTTTTCTTCTCCTTCCTTCTTTCTTCTCTTTTCTTTCCTTTTGTTCCCTTCCTTTAAAAAAAAACCCTTTTATTATTATAGAAGTAATCTAGGTGTGTTGTTGAAAATTATAAAATGCATACATACTTTATATTTTACTTAAATATTTAGATAAGCAAAAAAAGTTAAATTCCCACCATTTAGCACCTACCATTGTCTGAACACTTAATGTTACTTTGCCTTTTTTTTTTTAGCTCTCCCAACATTTCAATAAATTTTCATCTTTTTTTAGTGAGCTGATTAACCCCAAAGTTTCCTTTGCAATTGATTTTTCCAAACCAGTATCAGTCTAGTATATGCATTGCATCTACTTGTTACGTCCTTTAAGTAAGATCCCAAATATAGTCCTAGAGAGTAAAGTCACTGGCAAGATTCAGTTGGGAGGAAATTTATATATTATCTCCTAAAGCTGGTTAATATAAATTTTCTGTCACTTTTATGTTTTTCACAAATTTTCCATGTGAATGACATGAAGGTTAAATATTTTTAGATATGTCAGTTAAGCATTCACATTACTGTAGGAATAGAAAAATGGTGATTGATGTCTGCATTTGCCTACACAGGGAGGGAATCTGGAATCTGAAGATCTTTTGGCCACCTTTACAAAAAGGGGAGAATAACAACTGATAACCAGTTCTAAACTCATGAGCTAATTCTCCTTAAGTTCCTTTACTTTGTCAGATGAACGATATCATATACTCTTGTACATGGCTGTCATAATTGTGGTTCTTTTATGCCTCATATGGATATATCGCAGCTGTAAAAGTTTTTTACAGAATACTTTTTCAGAATAGTGGCCTGAATTAGAACTGACTTTATCATGCATGTTCTCTCTATAATGCATCACAGACATCTCTGTTGGTCTCTTTTCAGAATGGAGAGTTGTGGTCACATAACCCTGAGCAAATAGCAGGACCTTCTTATTCCGTAGTTCCCTTATCTCTGGATGGAATGGAAATGCCCTGTTTCCTTTGATTCTGAACTGCAAACATTTGTTTTTCATATTCTAAGTGCTCTGAAGTTGGGATGTATGTTTATGATTGCTATGTCTTACTGTTAACCAGATGACAATAGAGATGAAGTTATTTGAAAATCTTTTGTTGATACCTTCTGGTAAGATCATAGCAACTAGCCACCTTCAGAGATTTGATGATAGTACTTACCTCAAAGGGTTCTTCTGAGTATCAAATTAGTTAGTATATACATAAAGCACTTAGTACCTGCTACATAATAAATGCTATATGTGTTAGCTATTTTTAATATCTATTAAAAATATAACAACCATGGTTGGCTGATTTATTTATAATTTTAAGATTATATAATACCTTTTCTCTGTGGAACACAAAACACTTTCCATTGGACATTCTGAAAAAGAAAACTGAATTCCTTAATGTTACAGATATATAGTAAATACAAAGGAGAGAAGATTACTGACTGAATTTTCTAATGTAACTCCTTACCATTATTTCATTCTTCTTTCTGATTACCGATTTGTTACAGAGTTATAGATAAAATATTCTTTAGTTTTTACCAAATAGGAAAGTTGCCTGTGATATTGGGGGAAAAAAAACCAAGGAACTTATTTCTTTTCATATGGTACTGTACTGTTCACTAAATGATATGGCCTATATGCCATATTATAATTGCCATATAAAGTTATCAATTGTTATATTATAATTTTTTTAATGTAGATTTTTCCAGGGTGATTTCCTTTGTTGTAAATTAAGGTAGTGGTAAAATAGTCTAGACACCTTGTTACCTTTCATGGGAATGAAATGTACACAAATTTAGCTGTTTCATGATAAAACAGTGGAAGGTTGCATTTTACTGAGCTCCCCTGTGTCAGAGTATGAGCACTTTACAAGTGCACTTATATTAACCTTGCTATTCATAACATTTTCCTTTTTACATATACCCTATGTAAAGTTGGTATTTTTACCTCCATTTTACAATGCTGAGAGAGGTTAAAAAGCTTGTTACCTTATTAGTAAATGCCAGGATTTGAACCCAGTTCTACATTATTCTAAAATCTCCGAAAGCTGTTTAAAATTTAAAACTGAAATAGCTGGATCTTCTCTTTTTAGACTAGATCAGTGCTTCTGAACGTTTTCTTCTTTATGTCTCCTACCCCATGCCACTCCCACCCCCCAGCCTTAACCACCACACCGCAAAAAAAAAAAAAAGCTTTATTTTTTGGAGCAGTTTTAGGTTTATAGGAAACTTGTGCAGAAAGTACAGAGTTCTCATACCACCCAGCCCCCTCCCCAACCCCTGCACCCACCACATGCACAGTTTCTTCTATCATTAGTGTGGTACATTTGTTACAGTTGATGAGCCAGTATTCATACATTATTATTAACTAAAGTCCCTAGTTAAGGTTAGGTTTCACTTTGTGTTTTACAGTTTTATGGTTTTGACAAATGCGTAATGTCATGTATTTACATTATCATACAGAATAGCTTCACTGCCCTAAAAATGCCCTATGTTCCCCATCTTCATCCCTCTTCCACTCCCCTGTCCCCCTGAATCCCTGGCAATCATTGGCCTTTTTACTGTCTATAGTTTTGCTTTTTTCAGAATGTTCTATGGTTGGAATCATATAGTCTGTAGCCTTGTCAGACTGGCTTCTTTCACTTAGCAATAGGCATTTAAGGTTTCTCCATGTCTTTTGGTGGCTTGATATCTCATTTCTTTTTATTTCAGAATAATACTCCACTGTATGGATATACCACAGTTTGTTTATACTATCAAAGGACATCTCTTGTTTGCTTCCAATATTTGGCAGTTATGTATTTGTGAGCTCGTTACTTGTTGGACCAGAAAAGCAAAATCTCAAGGAGCCTTTTAGACCCCACCATGAAATTTTAATATCATAGATATAATATGCATTTGTTTATGTGGCCCTTTGGAGGGCCATCAACCATTTAATTAATTTATTTATTTTTATATTTATTTCATTTATTTTATTTATTTGGTTGCACTGGGTCTTGGTTGTGGCAGGCATGCTTTTTAGTTGCGGCCGGCAGGCTCCTTAGTTGCAGCACATGGGCTCCTTAGTTGCGGCAGGCGGGCTCCTTAGTTGCGGCTCACCAGCTCCTTAGCTGTGGCATGCGAACTTTTAGTTGCGGCATGCATGTGGGATCTAGTTCCCTAACCAGGGATCAAACCCGGGCCCCCTGCACTGGGAGCACGGAGTCTTAACCACTGCATCACCAGGGAAGTTGCTCAATCATTTTAGTAGCTAAAATTTTTCGTCTTCCGAGAACCATCTTTAAGGTAATGCATAGACCACTGTGCTCAGCCATTGTGTCAGTATTCCAGATTGCAGCAAAGAAGAAGGGGATAAAAGACTCCACTGTTCAGTTGAACCAATTACATGTAAGTAACCTTTCCAGAAAGTCCCACACAACATTTCCACGTGATCTCATTAGCCAGAATTTAGACATGTGGCCACACCTGGCTATAAGAGAAAGTAAACTAGATGCATTACTGCCCCAAATAAAATTGGGGCTCCATTATTAAGGAAGGAAGAGTGCATATTGGATAGGAAAGTAGCATTCTCTACCATAGAGAAGGAAATAATAGCTTCTGTTTCTACTGAGATACAATAGGTAGTTCTGAAAATTTTGTTGATTATTGCAAGTTTGTAATAAATTAATTTTAGTCATCTATTGGCAAGGTCTTTCTTATAAATTCCTTGTTGGAAGGAACATGGACGATTGCCATGGACATATATTCAGAGGGCTTTAAAAAGGTACTTCTGGGAAATAAGACAGATTATACTTTGATTTTTCACTATAGAGAGGAATAATCTTTCTTATTTTTACTCTTCATACTCAAGCTCTGGAGTCCTAAGGGGATTCTGACATTATCCTTTGCGAGCTTTATTTCGCTGTTATATGCATACCAATTCTAGTTAGATTTCATTCTTTGTTTTCTGATGTTCAAAAAGAAAATTAGAGAAAACTTGGGATATATAAATTATTCCATGAGACACTCAAAAAATATTAGTTGTGCCTATTTTTGCATGCAATCATGTTGTTTTCAAAGCTGTTGCAAGTTTTATTGCTGAGATACCTGGGAAACTTGTTCCTGTCTCATTCTGTTATTCTTAGATGATTGAGCTGGAAATGTTTATGCAGCTTTTATAATGGTGACTTATTGGCTGAGTATGTGTGTCTGCTGCTGTCTTTAGCATTTGAATAATGAATTAACTTGTAGGTGGCCTTGGGAAGGGAATGTTATGAATGGATTTTGCCTACGCTTTTTTGGTAGCAGATTATATTTGCTACGAGGTTGCTGTGCCATACCTTTATTTCTTCAACTATTACAAAGCTATTAATTTTCACAGTGATAGATGGCAGTAACCTTTCCCACACCGACCTAGTCTCAGCATGGCGTAATGTCAGGCTAACCTGTGGGTGGAGATGTCTATATAAAGGCTTGGTATGAATGCCAGAGTCACTTAATATCATAAAATGCTTTCTTTTAGCAGTAGCCTTTGGCTGTTTCCAGCTTTCTTAAGATTGGTTCATTTATTCCATACAACTTGGATTATTTATGAAGTTGCACATTATAGCTATAATTAAATCTTCCTTTGAATTGGTTATGCCCAAAGTAGATGCTTATGGTAAATAACTCATTGTTTTATTTTGAACTTTTGTATTAGGAGGATTGGATATTTTGTCTTCACCTTTACCTTCCATTCTACTCTCCTTAAGTTTGTTTATAAAAGCAGTAAAATGGGTAAGTGAATATGAACAATCTATTAAAATATATATAAGCTCACAGGCTCCCTTTGGCAAATAAATGAGATTATACAAAGCAAGATGTTTTTTCCCTGGTGGTCTGAGATGCAGTAAGAGAACAACGTTGTGTGCATAATGTACAGCTGGAGAAAGCTCACTTTACTGAGTAACTTTATTCCTGAAGTGATGTGGCTTTCATTTTCCAGACTTGCCATAAAATGATTGAGTTGTTAGTTTACCATAAGCATCTGCACTGGAGTAACTGGTATTTCTCTGATGTTCATTTGTTTTTCTTTACTCATTTTTTAAAAAGAGTATAAAACCATAAGTAAGGGATTAGATAAAAGAAGGGACAAAAAAGAGTAAGGCTTGGTAAACTGCTTTGACTTTTAATTTTGACCCTTCAGGGGCAAGTTTCATATATACATCTTAAATTGTCCAAAGGAAAACCATTTAGTTACTGTCTCCTTAATGGCAAATTTAAACACAGTCATTTTATTACAAGCATAATCAACAGGCCAACTATGTTTTATCTATTTTACTCTTTACTGTTTACTAGGTTAGAGTTTAGAAATTTGGAGAGTTGTCCATGGCTACTTAAAACTGTTACTCTACACTTAAACGAATATCAGCATGTAAATATATGGGTTTACTGAGGCAGTCTTGGAGATTGCCTTTGTAATTTTGCAAATTACATTTTCTTTCACTATAATTTTCCACTTGTCTTCTGTATCTCTTATCTGGAAAAAAACGGGACTACTGGGATGGTTAGGTGCGTGCTTGCTTGTGCCTCTCCCCCCCCACCGACCTTTCATCTTCCCTTCCTTACTTCTTTTAAATATAGATAATTAAAATTATTTCATTAGGGAGGATCTTGCCATGTGGATGATCTACACCAGAGTAAAAATTTGCTTGTTGAGCTAGGTTATTCTAGGACATAAGCTATATCTAAACTATTCATTAATTTATGTGTTACATAGTGATATGAAAACTAAGAAGCCTTTTAGCAATTCCTAAGTTATGGAGAATAAAGATAGGAAGAGTTTATGTTCTTAGATATTTTTGAGTATTTGATGTATACAAGGGAACATACTAGGCACTTGTAGGAGTTTTAACCTCGTAAGGAGCATGCCAAAGTCTGATTAAGTAAGCATGTATCTTAAGTAGATTTTTTTTGTTTCTGATGGTTGTACACATTGTCAATAAAAGAAATTGCAAAATTGCTGTGGTTTTAATTCGTTTTTCTCCCTTAGCCTAAATATTTCTTTCAGTGCCTCTTCAACCATGGCAATCTTTCTCTTCTGTGTGTCATCTCTTAATTTTCTGTTATTTGCCTAATGGTGTTGCTGTCTTTGTCTTTTTTCCATATTTTGCCTTAATCATTAATTTACCTTTTTGCCAAACATTTTTTTTTTTTTTTTTTTTTTTTGCGGTACACCAGCCTCTCACTGTTGTGGCCTCTCCCGTTGCGGAGCACAGGCTCCGGACGCACAGGCTCAGCGGCCATGGCTCATGGGCCCAGCCGCTCCTCGGTGGGATCTTCCCGAACCGGGGCACGAACCCGTGTCCCCTGCATCGGCAGGCGGACTCTCAACCACTGCACCACCAGGGGAGCCCTTGCCAAACATTTTGAGTATCACTTGAAGAGAGATTCCATGTTCTCTCTGTGAGACACATCGGAACAAAGCAGTCACTTTAAAAAGGATGTTCTTTTTTGTATGAAATCAAAACCGTCCTATAGGACTTCCCTGGTGGCACAGTGGTTAAGAATCTGCCTGCCAATGCAGGTGACATGGGTTCAATCCCCGGTCTGGGAAGATTCCACGTGTTGCGGAGCAGCTGGGCCCATGCGCCACAACTACTGAGCCCATGTGCAACAACTGCTGAAGCTCGCATGCCCTAGAACCCACGCACGGCAACTATGGAAGCCCATGCAATCTGGGGCCCGCCGCCTAGAGCACGTGCTCAGCAACAGGAGAAGCCACTGCAATGAGAAGCTCACACACTGCAACTAGAGAAAACCCGCATGCAGCAACAAAGACCCAACACAGCCAAAAAAAAAAAAAAAACAAAACCCCAAAACACAGTCCTATATTCTCCTTAAACACTTTCCCATCATCCTTCCTTCTGCCACCTTCCTAAATGGAAGGCAGATTTGATCAAATAGTGCAGTCTGTTTCTGTTACACTTAAAGTAATACATTTAAGATGCAAATAGGATCACTGATTCTTAATTATCTATTGTCTGACCATTGGTTATCCTCCTTCATTAGCTAATGGGAACAATTAGACTAGGAATGGCTGTTAGTGGATTGGACTTGGAAACTGCCTCAACCCCAGTATATAAACATTGTGAGTTCTGTTAGTGTTGTTTTCTGCTTTAGATGGTTCAACTTGTAATTTTCCCATTTTTAAAAGTATTGTCCTCTTTTGGAGAGTTAGATTGTAAATTAGCTCCTTGTTAGGTCATTAGATAAGCTCGTTCCTTAAACTTTTCATCCTTTATAGATTTTCTGAGATTTTTTTAAAATTAAAAGCTTTGTTTTGTTGTCTGATTCAATTAAGAAATTATAGCCTATTGAACTTAACTGTTTTGTATTTTTAAAGGCAAAATAAGAATCCATTGATTATTTTCTCCATAAAAGATAAAATATCACCTGCTGTTATATTAATGGGGACATTAGGGATTAAATTCAAATATCATGATATAGAAATAATAAATACTTGTTGCTTCCATGGGGATTGTTTGTAGTTCAAAATTCTTTCATCATCATTATCATCATCATCAATTTTTTAAACTGTAGTTTAGGATCTCTCAACCTTTCAGTATATTACATTTCTCTGAGCTTTTGGGAGTGGGAGGAAAGGGGAAGAGAAAGGGAAGTAAGATCTGTAAAAGTTTGTGAGCAGGGGAGGAGTGATATCTTCACTGGGGATTTTTGTAATCTTTGGAGAGGTGGAAGTGTCAGGCATAGCTGTCTTAGAGATAATTGTTTTGACAGTTAAATGTAGATCTCTAAGGGCTGAGGATTCTTGCTATTTTATAATTTATGAGGAAGTAGTAATTGTAAAATTACAAAGTTGGAAGTGTTCTCATTGCAGGTCAACTTTTATATTTCAAAGGTAAGGAAGTTGAGGTTTGGAGAAGATAAATAGCTTGACCAAAACTGGTATAAGCGCTAGTATAGTAATTCATGTCTCCTGAATACAGTTCAGGTTAACAGTGACAGTGGTTTAATGAACCCTTGCTTTGAATGGGCTCAACATTTTTAAAGACATGTAGCTTTCTGATTTTTAAAAAAAATATAGGTTATTGTATCTAGGTTTCAAAATGTGTGAAGTTTGTATGTAAAGTTATAAAGCTGTGCTTAGATGGTGATGGTAGTTGGCCCTCTGTATACACGGGCTCTGCTTCCTTGGATTCAACCAACCAGGGATTGAAAATATTCGGGAAAAAAATTACCAGAAAGTTCCAAAAAGAAAATCTTAAATTTGCCCTTGCAGGCAACTATTTACATAGAATTTACACTGTATTAGGTATTATAAGTAACCAAGAGATGATTTAAAGTTTATGGGAGGATGTACATAGGTTATGCAAATATTATGCCATTTTATATAAGGTACTTAAGCATCTGCAGATTTTGGAATCCATGGGGTGTCCTGGAACCAGTCCCCGCCGTCAGATACCGAGGGATGACTGTACGTTTTTTGTGGAATATTTTAATTAGTGCTTTTTGTTTGTTTGCCTGCTTTTTAGTATTGTGGAGGTTGAATAAAAGGTTATTTATGTCTTTTGTACATTTTCTGTTTTACAGGTGAAACAATACTTTAAATACTGCTTATAACCCTAAAATGATCATTAGGAAAGTTTGGTAAATTTTTTTCTTCAAAAATATTCCCCAGTGGAAAAGAAAATAAACATCTGCATCAAACAAGATGCATACCTGGGGTTAAAAATAAAAGGCAAAATGAATATTAATAAAAAGCAGCTAGTTACTTCTAAAATTTCAGGGGTATCAGTAAAATTTGCTGAAATTTCTCATGTTAAAAAAGGATTAATTTAATTGGCTTTATATCTCCTTAAGCATTGTAGGGTATTACATTTTAGACCATTCTCCTTAAGGAGTTACTACTTAGTAATCGCAGATGATCACTGAAACTCCCCAAATGGATGTGCAACTTGAAGTAATTGTGCTTTCCATATGTAATTGTGCTTCATTATTCATGGATTCTGTGTTTGAGAATTTGCCTACTCGCTAAATTTTATTTGTAACCCAAAATCAATACGCTGATGCGTTTGTGGCCATTTGCAGAACAGCAGAAAATTTGAGTTCCTGGATGTGCAGGTTCCCAGGTGAGATCAAACAGGGCAACCCTCTACCTTCTTGTTTTAATTCTCATACTGTAAATGTGTGTCCTTTTTGCTGTCTATTTAATTCCACATTTTATCCTATTTTTGTGCTTTTTGTTGGTGATTTTATTATTTAAAGTGGCACCCAGTCATAGTGTTTAAGTGCTACCTTGTGTTCCTAAGCTCAAGAAGGCTATGATATACTTTATGAAGAAAGCATGTATGTTAGATACACTTCATTGAGGCATGAGTTATAGTGCTGTTGGCTGTGAGTTCAATGTTAGTGAGTCAACAATATATATTAAGATGCTTTAAACAGAAACACACATAAAACAAGAGTATATTGATCAGTTGATGAAAATGTTGTCAGCAGAGGCACACAGGAACTTAACCGACTATTTTCCTTAGCAGTAATTGTCTAGTAATCACTAATTCAGTGTTTGCAGTGACTTTATAGAACATACCTACTACAAATAATGAGAATCGATTGTATAGTGCGGTAGCCAGCCTCCAAAATGACCTCTAATGATCCAAGCCTCCTTGTATTCACACCCTAGTATAGTCCCCTTCCACACTGAATCTTGTGTGACCAATAAAATACTGTGGAAGTGATGATTTGTAACTTCCAAGACTAGATCATGAAAGGCATTATTACAAATTTGACGCTTGGATTTTTCTTTCTTGGGGGAGTCAGCTATTGTACCCAGAAGACATCTATGTACTCTTATAGAGAAGCCCACCTAGGAAGGAATTGAGGACCCCAGCTGAGGTATAGTAAAAATATGTGTTTGCTCATTGTCTCCAGTTTCTGGCATAGAGCCCCTAGGACCCTTGGGAGTTTCCTACACGTTAGGAGTGTCTTTTGTTATTCATAATGAGCCACTTTTGATCTCATCTGAGTTTATGTAGGTGAGGTGACTTAGGGTGGGCCACCTGGTTGGCCTCAGGATGGGGCTGGTCACCAGAAAGACCAAGTGATTAAAAGGTGGGAGCTTTCAACCCACCAACTAACTGACCTCCAGGGAAGGAAGGAGAAGCTAGATATTGAGCTCTTTAGGAGCTTTTGAACAGTGAGATTGGGTGAGCTTCCAGATTGGTAAACACGTGGGGTTGCTGAGAGGGTGGTGTGGAAGGGCATGGAAGTTCCACAGGGACTCCCCTCCCCACCTGCCCCATACATTGCCCATGCATCTCTTCCATTGGGCTGTTCCTGAGTTTATCATTTATAATAAACCGGTAAATGTAGGTAAAATGTTTTCCTAAGTTCTGCGAGTTGTTCTAGCAAATTATTGAACCTGAAGAGGGGGTTTGGGAACCCCCAGTTTAGAGCCAGTCGGTCAGACATATGGATGGCCCCCTGTAGACTTGTGACTAGAACCTAGCAGTCCTGTAGTACTGAGCTTTTAACCTGTGGGCTCTGTGCTAACCCTGAGTAGTTAGTGTCAGAATTGAACTGAATTGTTGGACACTTGGTGTTGGGGAATTGGGGAATTGGTGTTGGAAAAGACACCATATATTTGGTGTCAGAGGTTTAAAAAACTGTACACAGCTGTAGCACCAACTTGCCAGTCAGGTGAGTGACACCTTGGAAATTGATCTTCCATATCCAATCAAACATTCAGTTGGATGTAGCCTAAGCTGCCATCTGACTGTAACTACCTGGGAGACCCCATGTGAGAATTAACTGGCAGAGCTTGTCTCAAATTCCTGACTCACAGATCCTGTGAGACTAATACATGATTACTGTGATTTTTAAGTCTCTAATTTTGGGGATAATTTGTTATGCAGGCATAGAAACTGATACATCTCTCTCTCTTTCTTATTTTTAACCTTTTTGATAGAAAATTTCAAGCATACACAAAAGTGGAGAAAATAGTGTCATGAGTCCTATGTGACCATTAGTCAACTTCAGCAATGATTAACTCGTGGCCAATCATTTATACCAGTTTACTCCCCAGTCACACTTCAGATTATTTTGAAGCAAATCCCATACATTTTTTTTACCCATAAATATTGCAGTATGTATTTATAAAAGATAAGAACTCTATAAATCATTGTTATATCTCTCCAAGTTAATCATTTCTTAAAAATCATCTAATACCCAATCACTATTCGTATTTCCCTGGTTTTATAATTTCATTTTGCATTTAGTTTATTTGAATGCAATCCAGATAAGTTCCTGCATTTTAATCGATATATTCATAAGTCTCTTTTACTTTGTAGGTTCTTCCTGTTTCTCTCTCTTTCTCCCCCCGCCCCCTTGCAATGTTTTGTTGAAGAAATAGGATTGATTCTTTTTTACAGTTTCCCACAGTCTAAGTTTTGCTGATTGCATCCCTGTGGTGTCATTACCATGTCATCTTGCCCCTGCACTTCCTAAATATTTGTAGTTAGATCCACGGGCTTGATCTGATTTAGATTTTTTGGCAAGACTGTTTTGTTAAACAGCCTTATTGAGGTATAATGTACATAATGTAAAATATACTAGCTTTAAGTAAACAATTCAATGAATGTCTGTATATTTATAGTTATGCAACTATTATAACAATTTTAGAACACTTGCAACACACTAATCATGCCCATTTATAATCACTCCCCATTTCTGCCCCTGGCTTTTTTTTTTGACATTTCATGTAAATGGAATCATAGAAAACATGTTCTTTTGTGTCTTGCTTCTTAGTACAGAGTATATTTTTGAATTCATCCATGTTGTGGCATGTATCAGTAATTAGTTCTTTTTTATTGTTCAATATGGTATTTCATTATATGGATATATCACATTTGACCATTCACCAGTTGATGTCTCTTAACAATAATGCTGCCTCATACAACTCAAAGCAGAAAAACAAAAACAAAATGCAAAAACAATCCAATTAAAAAATTGGCAGAAGAACCAAATAGACATTTTTCCAAAGAAGACCTACAGATGGCCAATAGATACATGAAAAGGTGCTTAACATCCCTAATCATCAGGGAAATGTAAATCAAAACCACCATGAGATATCACCTCACACCTGTCAGAATGGCTTTTATCAAAAAGGCAGATAATATGTGCTAGTGAGGATATGGAGAAAAGGGAACCCTTGTACACTGTTGGTGGGAATGTAAATTGGTGCAGCCACTGTGGAAAACAGTATGAGGGTCCTCAAAAAATTAAAAATAGAATTATCATATGGCCCAACAAATCTGCTTCTGGGTATATATCCAAAGGAGACAAAATCTTATCTCAAAGAAATATCTGTACTCCTATGTTCATCACAGCATTATTCACAATAGCCAGGACACAGAAACAACCTAATATGGTATATTTTTATACAATGAAATATTATTTAGCCATAAAAAAGGATGAAGTCCTGCCATTTGTGACAACATGGATGGACCCTGAGGGTCCAAGTAAAATAAATCAAACAGAGAAAGACAAATACTGTGTGATCTCACTTTTATGTGGAATCTAAAAAAAAACTAAAGATAGATACAGAGAACAGATTGGTGGTTGCTACAGGCAGGGGGATGGGAGAATAGGGGAAATGGGTGAAGGTGGTCAAAATGTAAAAAATTCACTTACAAGGTAAATAAGTTCTGAGGATTTATAATATATAGCGTATTGACTATAGTTAACAATACTGCATTTATATTTGAAAGTTGCTAAGAGACTATATCTTAAGAGTTCTCATCACTGGGAAAAAAATTGTAGCTGTGTGAGGTGATTGATGTTAACTAAACTTATTGTGGTAATCATTTAGCAATATATACATATATCAAATAATTTTGTTATACACCTTGAACATATAATACAATATTATATACCAATTATATCTCAATAAAACTGGAAAAAAACTGAAAAGAAGAAAAGAATAATGCTATAATCTTTTAAAAATAAATTTATTTATTTATTTGTTTGCTTATTTATTTATTTATTTATTTATTTATGGCTGCATTGGGTCTTCGTTGCTGTGCGCAGGTTTTCTCTAGTTGTGGTGAGCGGGGGCTACTCTTCGTTGCGGTGTGTGGGCTTCTTATTGTGTTGGCTTCTTGTTGTGGAGTATGGGCTCTAGGCGCGCAGGTGTCAGTGGGCTTCAGTAGTTGTGGCTCGTGGGCTCTAGAGCACAGGCTCAGTAGTTGTGGCGCACGGGCTTAGTTGCTCCAAGGCCTGTGGGATCTTCCCGGACCAGGGCTCGACCCCGTGTCCCCTGCACTGGCAGGCTGATTCTTAACCACTGCACCACCAGGGAAGTCCCACCGCTATAATCTTTTGTATGTAAGTTTTTGTGCAAACATATGTTTTCATTTCTCTTGTGCAGATACTTAGGAGTGGAATTGCCAGGTAATATTATAATTCTATAACTAACCTTTAAAAAATCTGCCAAACTATTTTCCAAGATACTGCCTGTCTTTATGGCATACCAGTCATTTTAGTTGTCTAATGTTCATTCTATAGTTGCACGACCAAAAACTAGCAAAACAGCTATTTAAATTACTTAAAATAAAATTAAAAATTCAGTTCCTTTGTCACACTAGTCACAATTCAAGTGCTTAATAGTCACATGTGGCTAGTGGCTACTATATTGAATAGCATAGAAAGAACATTTCCATCATTGCAGAGACTTTTACTGGACAGTGCCAGTTTATAGTTTGTTTTCAGGAAGGGCTCAAGGGAATTATATTCCCTGGATTCTTGCATGTTCATAAAAGTATGTGCCAATATACTTTAAGGTCAGTTTGTGTTGCTATAGAATCTTTGGTTATACACATCTTGTAGCTGTTGGTGTTATTGCCTTGTTTGCTTATATTTTGAGGTTCGTGGGAATTTCACTTTATCTAGTTTTTAAATAAATGTTTGTGAATTATTGGTTTAGGTATCCTAGTTGTTCTGTTTTCACAGGGAAATTTAGGGAAATTCACAAGTCTGCAGCCTTCATCATCTTCCCCAAATCCCTTCACATTTATCTTACTTGTACCTGTTACTGAGAACTGTAAAGGGTTAGGGCTGGGAAGAACTGGGAGGTCATTTAGTCTCTAAACTTCATTTTAGAGATGCAGAATCTGAAACTTGGGGAATTGTATGGTTATAAGCAGAGTCAGGTTATACCCCAGTTTGCTTGACTCTCATCAGTGCTCTTCCCCACATCTGTAGCACTGAGACAAAGGATAAATTAGAGGGGAAGTCAGATGACTTACAAAGACAAAATGGATACTTGGGTTTAATTGGCTCATAAGGTTAAATGAAAAGAAGGAAAGGGAAGCAGCGTAACCAACTGAAACAGTTATAAAGAATCAGATATAATATTCAGTATACGAATATATATTGTGTGTTTATAAATATAATTTTAAAAATTTAAGACTTTTTTTAAAGAGCAGTTTTAAGTTTACAACAAAATTGAGAGGGAAGTATAGGGTGTTCCCATATACTCCCTGCCCCCACATGCATCCTCCCCCAACCCCCCAGAATGCCAGAATGGTGTATTTTTACAAGGATGAATCTATACTGACACAACGCATAGTCTACCTAAGGTTTCACTCTTGGTGTTATATATTCTATGGGTTTGGAGAAATATATAATGATATAAATCCATCATTATAGTATCATACACAGTATTTTCACTGTCCTAAGAATCTGCTCTGCCTATTCATTTCCCTCTCCTACCACAGCCACTGATCTTTTTACTGTCTCTATAGTTTTGCTTTTTCCAGAATGTCATATAGTTGCAATTATATAGTATGTAGCCTTTTCGAATTGGCTTCTTTCACTTAATATGTATTTAAGGTTCTTCCATGTCTTTTCATGGCTTGATAGCTCATTTCTTTTTATTATTGAATTAATATTCCATTGTCTGAATGTACCCCAATTTACTTATCCATTCACTTACTGAAGGATATCTTGTTTGGTTCTAATTTTTGGCAGCTATGGATTATGCTTCTGTGAACATCCATGTGCAGGTTTTTCTGTGGACATAGTTTTCAGCTATTTTGGGTAAATACCCAGGAGTACAATCGCTGGCTTATATGGTAAGAGTATGTTTAGTTTTGTAAGATAGTACCAAACTATCTTCCAGAGTGTCTGTGCCATTTTGCATTCCCACCAGCAATGAATGAGAGTTCCTGTTGCTCCACATCCTTGCTAGCATTTGGTATTGTGAGTGTTCCAGGTTTGGGCCTGTATAGGGGTTAGTGGTATCTCCTTGTTTTAATTTGCATTTCCCTGGTGATATATGATGTGGGGCATTTTTTTATATGTTTATTTGCCATTTGTATATCTTCTTTGGTGAGGTGTCTTTTAAGGTCTTTGGCCCATTTTGTATTCATTTTGTCCTAGTCCGTGGCTTGTCTTCTGATTCTCTCTATATTGTCTTTCACAAAGCAGAAGTTTTAAATTTTAATGAAATCCAGCTTATCTCTTTCATGCATTATGCCTTTGGTATTGTATCTAAAAAGGCATCACCACATCCAAGGTCATTTAGGTTTCCTTCTGTGTTATCTTCTAGGAGTTTTATAGTTTTGCATTTTACAGTTAGATCTATGATCCATTTTGAGTTAATTTTTGTAAAGGATGTAATATCTGTGTCTGGATTTGTTTTTTACATGTGGATATCTGGTCGTTCCAGCACTATTTGTTGAAGAGATTTTCTTTTCTCCATTGTGCTGCCTTTGCTCCTTTATCAAAGATCAGTGGACTATATTTATATGGGTCTGTTTCTGGGTTCTCTATTCTATGCATTGATCTATCTGTCTGTTCTTCTGCCAATACCACAGTGTCATTATTCTTGCATCATAGGGAGTCTTCAAGTCAGGTAGCATCAGGCATCCAGCTTTGTTCTGTTCCTTCAGTATTGTGTTGGCTATTCTGGGCCTTTTGCCTTTCCATATAAACTTTAGAATCAGATTGTTGATATTTATAAAATAACTTGGTGGGTATAATTAGAATATTTTTAAGGTAGGTAGTTAGTAAACTATTTGTCCATTAAAATGGACTGAAAAAGCCTCCTGGAAAAAGGAAGAGTAAGCATTCCATGGAGGCTTCTTAGGGTGTGTTGATAAGATTTGGTAATTCTGTGACCAGTTATCCTCTTCCGGGTCAGCTGTGTGTTTACTGCAACATTTTATAATGTCATCATTTGTAATTGTTGAGAATTGTTATTACTATTTTCAAGTAAAAACAAAATTAATTTAGACTGTTAACCGTTGCCAGTAGATACAAATAATGGGAAATATAAGATTGCTTTATTATACAAATATGATCAGATATTTAGGAAATAAAGGAATCAATTGAACAAAGCCTATGAAAATTACTAAAAAGTGATAAGTAATAAGATAAAAATACAAAACAAATAACTATTATGTACCTAACAAGATTGTAATCTTTCTAAAAGCAAAATCCATATTTCTTTTTAAAAATCCTCCATTATTGCCCAGTTTTATTACTGAATTTAATAACTTTCTTAAGTTATCATTGGTATATGATTAAAGATTAAAAATAAGTATCTCTATCTTTTTTGACCCACCTCCTAGAGTAATGGAAATAAAAACAAAAATAAACAAATGGGACCTAATGAAACTTAAAAGCTTTTGCACAGCAAAGGAAACTATAAACAAGACGAAAAGACAACCCTCATAATGGGAGAAAATATTTGCAAACGAGTCAATGGACAAAGGATTAATCTCGAAAATATATAAACAGTTTATGAAGCTCAATATTAAAAAGCCAAACAACCCAATTAAAAAATGGGCAGAAGACCTAAATAGACATTTCTCCAAAGAAGACATACAGATGGCCAAGAGGCACATGAAAAGCTGCTCAACAGCACTAATTATTAGAGAAATGCAAATCAAAACTACAATGAGGTATCACCTCACACCAGTTAGAATGGGCATCATCAGAAAATCTACAAACAACAAATGTGGAGAGGGTGTGGAGAAAAGGGAACCCTCTTGCACTCTTGGTGGGAATGTAAATTGATACAGCCACTATGGAGAACAGTGTGGAGGTTCCTTAAAAAACTAAAAATAGAATTACCATATGAGGGCTTCGCTGGTGACGCAGTGATTAAGAATCTGCCTGCCAATGCAGGGGAAACGGGTTCAAGCCCTGGTCCAGGAAGATCCCACATGCCGCGGAGCAGCTAATCCCATGTGCCACAACTGGTGAGCCTGTTCTCTAGAGCCTGTGAACCACAACTACTGAAGCCTGCGCACTGCAACGAAGAGTGGCCCCCACTTACTGCAACTGGGGAAAGCCCGCGCACAGCAACGAAGACCCAATACAGCCAAAAATAAAAATAAATAAATAAATAAATTTATTTTAAAAAAAGAATTACCATATGACCCAGCAATCCCACTACTGGGTATATACCCAGAGAAGACCATAATTCAAAAAGACACATGCACCCCAGTGTTCATTGCAGCACTGTTTACAATAGCCAGGTCATGGAAGCAACGTAAATGCCCATTGACAGACGAATGGATAAAGAAGATGTGGTACATATATACAATGGAATATTACTCAGCCATAAAAAGAAATGAAATTGAGTTATTTGTAGTGAGGTGGATGGACCTAGAGTCTGTCATACAGAGTGAAGTAAGTCAGGAAGAGAAAAACAAATATATATTAATGCATATATGTGGAATATAGAAAAATGGACAGAGGAACTGGTTTACAAGGCAGAAATAGAGACACAGATGTAGAGAACAAACATATAGACACCAAGGGGGGAAAGCAGGTGGGGGGTGATGGTGGTGGGATGAGTTGGGAGATTGGGATTGACATATATACGCTAATATGTATAAAATTGATAACTAATAAGAGCCTGCTGTATAAGAAATAAATAAAATTCACAAAAAAGAAAGTATTTCTAGTAGTGATAGAAGGTTAGCTAAGCAGTGTATGGCTGTTTTGCAGATGCCTTTTAGTGATAAGCTTAGTGATAAATAATATTGAGGCACTGAATAGTCATTTGTAGGTTTGAGTGTGTAGTTTTTGAATAGGGAGGTGGAATAAGTTAAGATTGATCCTTTGATATGTATCAGATAAATTGGAGAGGGCAGATCCTAAAGACATGGGAATCTGGACAATCTCAGTAATAGTGATAAGGGTTATGAGTTAGGGTAGTGGCTCTCTAAAAGTAAAGGAAGATGTGGTTAAGAAATTGGAAAAAAAAAAACTTTATTTTGAAATAATTTTAGATTTACATGTGTTGCAAAAATAGTACAGTGAGTTCCCAAGTGTTTTTTCCTAGCTTCCCCTAATGTTAATATCTTATGTAACCTTAAATCAAAATGAAGAAATCAACATTGATACAATACCATTAACTAAAGTACAGACTTTATTCAGATTTCACCAGTTTTTCCACTAATATCTTTTTTCTCTTCCAAGGTCAAATCCAGTATATCATGTTGCATTTAATTGTCATATCTCCTTAGTCTCTCCCAATCTGTAATGCTTTCTCAGGCTTTCCTTGTTTTTCATGACCTGATACTTTTGAAGAGTACTAGTTACATATCTTGTACAGTGTCTTTCAATTTGGGTTTGGCTTATGTCCTATCGTGATTAGACTGGATTTATGCCTTTCTGGGAAGAATAGTACACTTGTGAAGAAACCTTCTCACTGTGTCATATCAACAGGTACATGATATTGGACTTCCCTGGCGGTTCCGTGGTTAAGACTGTGCTCCCAGTACAGGGGGCATGGGTTCCATCCCTGGTCGGGCAAGATCCCGCATGCTGTGTGGTGTGGCTAAAAAAAAAAAAAGAGAGATACATGATATCAACATGACTTAACACTGGTAATGTTAACTTTGATCACTTGGTAAGGTTTCTCCACTGCCAAGTTGCTATTTTTCTCTTTCCATAATCTGTTCAGTAGAAGCAAGTCACTAAGTCACTATTCAAGGGGAAGAGAATTAAGCTCCACCCCCCTGGAAGGAGGCATATCAAAGAATTTGTGGACACATGTTAAACTTACCACGTAATTAATCAGTATTTGAGGGAGATATCCTGAGGCTGTGCTAATTAGTAAGGAACATTTTGAGAGAAGAGTTAGTTTTTAGTAATCGATTAATTATATGACATAACAGAAAAGGAAAGGAACTCCCAGATTTTGAGTCTTGGTGACTGATTGATATATTGTTGAAAGAAATAGTCATTCACTTTGGTTCTGTCATTGATTCAGTCTTTTTTACACTAAAATCTAGTTCTATAAAGTATAAACAAGGGTTTAGACAGATAATCTAGATATAGTACCAGGAAACAGGACCTTGATTCTATATTCTTCTCTGGGCCCAGAGGACATTAGCATATTTCAGGATATAGATGCCATTCTGATGTAAACGACTCGGTTCTGAGTCATCTTCATCTGGTTGCATGCTTTGTCTTCTAACAAAATTTCTTGATTATAATTTATGCATTTTTTTCCCTTATAAACTTGCCCTTTATTTTTAAAATTTAAGACATTTTTAGGAAGTTTTTCCCTGCCTTGAAGAACATAGCTCAGTACATAATAACCCAGGGGGAAAAAGAAAGATTAGAAATGTGGTGACATCCTATTGTTATAATTTACATGTTACCTTTAAAAAAATCTGTTAAGGTCTTCCAGGAGATTTTTTTAGTAAGTTCTAAAGCAGCCTCCTACATCTTTTATATAGCACAGGAGACAGATTTTGCTGGATCGCCATCATCTTGCCAGCCTAATTATTTTTACTTTTATGCAGAATATGTTGGACTTCCTCTGTCAGTTCTACTTAAAGCCCCCATGAATGACTGGTTACCACTGATGACTATCTTTCAGCAGACTGTGGTGTATGCTACAGGGCTTTGTTGAGAATACTGTACCTCTCTCCTATGCAGGGAACAATTTAGTTAGGTGCTATTACATCTGTATCTAAGTTGTTACAGAGATCTTAGAACCAAGATCCCTTCTCCTTCCTGGTAATTAGTAATCTGCCAGTTGAATTCATAGTTTCCAGAAACCTGTTGTAAAATCGTGCTTCATTGGTCCCCCACCCCCCCATAAACCTTATATTTCTTGCCTTGTTTAATGATTACTAGGTATTTTATTGCAAAGAGTATTTTAAGAAGTTCTCTTTAGGTAATATTTACTTCACAGCTGGGAGCTCGTAATTACTCCTTATAATAGAAACTTGCAGTCCCCAAATTTCTAACTGGAGGTTTAAAAATGATTTCATTTGAGGCATATTAAACACTGGAATTGAGCCACCAAATTATTCACTATTTGCTGTTGAAAGCACATACATAAATGAGAAGAAATGAAGCTATTTATTTAGAAATGATAGTGATATAAATTGTTGTTTGTTTTGAGAATTTTCTCTCATTTACCTGAATTTAATTTTCATTTTCTACATTATAAAAATCATTCATCTTTAAGTAAGCATTGTGTGATTTCTGCCCTCTTCCCCATCTTATTATATCAAGTAGTTCTAGGATGAATATGAGTTATGTGTTAATTTAGTGGATTCCTTGTAAACAGTAAATTTAAAATATGACTTGAATGTTAATATGGAACTTTGGTGGTTATAACAGTAAATTGTGGATGGGATTAGGGGATATGTATTTTTTTTGTTGTCAGAATGTCAGCTGTGCTCAGATGCATACTTTTTTATTTGAAAGAAATTAGAGGGGCTAAATTATTAGTGTTAGCTAAAGTACTAGACTTTTTTAGAGCCATTTAGCAATTCTGTTGAGAAGAGTAAGTGATGGAGTTTTGGATGATTGGCATTTAACAGGTCTTGTATTAGACTGTCCAGTAAATGCTAGTCTTAAAAACACAGTGAAAAATATCAGTGATTAGAAACCTGATTCAGTGAATGTGTATAGATAGATGATACCAATTAACATAAAATAAAATAAACATAATGTTAGGACAGGTTGGAAAATGTGATTATGTATAAGACCCTTGGCAGAGCCATTTTGTGAATGCCTAGAATGGCATTTCATCTATAAATCCACAATTCTATTTAACCTAAATACCTACTCCCGAGTATCATCTCTTCTTATAATACCTGACATTATGGGTAGCCTTCTTTGTGTATATAAAATGATAGTACATATTTGGTGGGCCTTGACTTTCATAAAAATCCTATTTCTGAACATTATATAGACTTCCTGAATTCCCTTCTGCATCCCCATCATCCATATTCTGTTTCCTGAATCTTGATGATTTTGAACTATTGCATCGTGACACTTCTTGCCCCAGATCATTCACAATGTTTTTTAGCTTAGTGTAACTGGACTGGCAATGGTTTAAATATTTTCACTCTGTCCTGACTTGTGGAGGGAGCTTCCCAGAAATTTTACATTGCCAGGTGCTTCCCTGGATCACTGCACAGCCAGAGCCTAGAATTTGTTTACAGTGGTGCCCATCTACTCAGGGTTCCCCCATGTCCTGCCATTCCCTTTCTGTCATCCTTCTGCCATTTTACCACCCAGGTTTTATTCTTGTGGCGATTGGGGCTTGGTCAGTGGAAGGGCTGTAGGCCTGTAGGAAGGAGAAATACCTGGTTCTAATTCCCAAGACCAGAGATTATTGAGGTGCCTCTGAGGGTTATCTGCTGCTCCCTGAGTAGCTGGTTCAGGTAACAGGCTCTCAAAGCCTTAATTAGGGATACGATTATATCTTTTTAGTATTCTGAGAATATTACCACCGTTATAGCATATATATATCTATTTTTAGACTTGTACACATTCAGCCTAAAAGCACATCTTTGTAAATGTTAAATATAAAAGTAAGGGACAACCAGTATTAAGTGATGCTTTACTAAAGAGTTTATTATTGCTACAAAGTTTGTATATAAGATTCAAAAGTTAAAGGAGTTATTTAAAAAGTCAGTCAGTGTTTTATTTATTTTTTTTTATTTATTTTTGTTGTTGTTGTTGTTGTTGTACGCGGGCCTCTCACTGCTGTGGCCTCTCCCGTTGCGGAGCACAGGCTCCGGACACACAGGCTCCGCGGCCATGGCTCGCGGGCCCAGCCGCTCCGCGGCATGTGGGATCTTCCGGGATCGGGGCACGAACCCGTGTCCCCTGCATCGGCAGGCGGACTCTCAACCACTGCGCCACCAGGGAAGCCCAGTGTTTTATTTTATTTAGTTCAGTGTTAACCAGTTTCAGCCCTACACATCTCATATGAAAACCACTAATTTTTCAAAAAATACTTTTTTATTTGGATTGCTTTTCATCTTTTGCTGATTTCTAAATGGTAATTTTCTTTTTTACATGTGTCTAGAAAATTAGTAGCCAGTGGATGTATTTTGTTTGGCTGCTTTCTTATGCTTGCACAATATATATCAAGAAGCCAGGTTGGGTTAGGCAGGTGTATGCTTGGTTGCAAAGCCACCTTATTCTCTATTTTTTTTCTCTATTTGTTTAACTCCCTGCATACATTTTATTTTAATTGCAAGTCTCCTGTTGACATTTGAGTTTGCTACTCTGCTTTAGAACAACAGACATCATAGTATAGTGAAGGGATAGGTTTTGGAATTAGACCAACTTGGATTCAAAACCCCACTCTGCCTCATATGTTGTGTGTCCTTGGACAAAGTGGTTGACAAAATCTTATTTACCTCATTTGTAAAATGGGGAAAATAATATTCTTTTTAAGGATTTAATTTGAGACAATTTATATGTAGCATCTGGCACATGGTAGGTACACCATAAATGGTAGTGATTCTTACTGTAGACAGAAGAACCACTAGTATCATGGTAGCTTTCTCAGAATGTTAGTAGTTCCTATTACTTTGATCCCCCATCCTTTCTTACCTTATAATTCAAATCCCCAAGTTCTTTGTGGAAATATTTAAATGGATTTCTCCCTTAAAATTTACTTGATGTTTCTCTTAATAGGTATCCACTTCATCCCGATATTTCTGAGGCCATAGAACATGGGACAACATACAAGTATTAAAAAGTATTGTAATAAAAATGTTTCTTGATGACGTCTAGATTCTAAGGCATAAATTTAGATTACTGGATAGTACTTACTTTGTGAACTCTATATTGCCAAAATATAGGCTTTAAAAAGTATTAATCATACTGGAATCATACTGGAAGCAGGTAAAAATGTAACCTGAAGTTTGGAAAATAACTAGAATAAATAATAGAAGACTTAATTTAGAAATTATTCTTGGAAAATAAAATATAGTTTTAAAAGAGTGAAAGTTTAAGCCTGTACTTGGTGTTTCCAACTAAATTGTGCAAGTTAGTATTACACTGGATATGTTGGGGTTTTATTTTAGAATTCTTTATCCTTCATATTTTTGTCTTTTTGATTTAGCATGCACATCATTGCCACAAGAAACATTGCTCATGAGATATGACCCCATAGCATCCATATTGATGATGTCTCTCTATCATGTGTATATATATCCTCTAACTAGGCCAGTCACATAATACAGGAGGGTAGACCTGGCATGTCTTATTTCAAAGTAGTGCCAAGGCTTTGTCTTGGCTCACCAGACAGTCTGCTTAACAGCCTAGTAGTTTTCAGATGCCCTAGAAAATAAAATTAAACAAAAACAAAGCAATGCAGGGAAAATGTTTGAAGACAAACTGATTTACACATCCACCTGTTCTTTTCTAAGATGCTTTCACTTACTAGACAATTATTGAAAAATAAGAAAAAAATTTTCTCTCTTCTGCATGTATTCCATAAAATACCACTTTGGATGAGTGTGGCCAAAGCAAAAATCAAAATGATCAGAACTTTAAAATTTCCAGTTATTTCTGGGAAAGTTTTCTATAGTTTTGAAAACTATGGTAGAACTTGTCCAGAGGAAAAAAAGAAATAACTTCATAAAAATAATAAAGTAATAAAATTATTACTTTATAAGATTGTCAAGAGAATAGATTTTCTTTTAATCACTAAACTCACGAAATGAGATCAGGGTCAAGGTTGGTAATGAAGGGATCCCATTTATATTAAATTTATTGAGGAGATATTTACTAAGCCTGTCTAATGAAGAAAAGATCAATCAGACAGTGAATAGCCTGACTTATGGAACATTTTGAAAGAAGATAGCTTGATTGCTTCCAATAATGTGCACGATTAACCCACACTAGAGAAGGAAGAGGGAGTAGTAACCAGGCTTCTTTTGTAAGAGAGAGAACTTAAACTGGGTGAGACTTGTATTAAGCGTGTTCATCACTCAGAATCAGTTGCCAAAGGGATTTGATGCTGTTGACTGTGGTGTTCTCTGGGACATAATAAACTCCACATTCTCTCTGATTGCTTCTCTGGCCTCTTTTTCCTCTCTGCTCCATGTAGGTGAGGGTTCTCCCAAGTGTCTATCCTGCTGTTTTTCTTTCTCTTTTTACTCACAAAGGTCTCAAATACATTTTTTTCTTTTTTTCCCCCTCAAATAATTAAAAAATTGAGATATAATTTACATACCATGAATGTTGCCCTTTAAAAATGTATACTTAGGTAGTTTTTAGTATATTGCTCAATAACTTGTGCAACCATCACCTCTGTCTAATTCCAGAATATTCATCACCCCAAAGAGAAACCCTCTATGTGTCAATAGTCACTGCCCATTTTCCCCTCCTCTAGTGCTTGGCAACCGCTAATTTACTTTCTGTCATTATGGAATTGCCTATTCTGTACATTTCATATATGTGGAATCATATAATGTGGCCTTTTGTGACTGGCTTATTTTACCTAGCATGTTTTCAAGGTTCATTCATATTACAGCATGTATCAGTACTTCATTCCATTTTATGACTGTATAATATTCCAATGTGTGAATATACCACATTCATCAGTTGATGGACATGTGGGTTGTTTTCACTCTTTTTGTTGTTGTTGTTGTTGTTGTTGTTGTACATGGGCCTCTCACTGCTGTGGCCTCTCCCGTTGCGGAGCACAGGCTCCGGACGCGCAGGCTCAGCGGCCATGGCTCACAGGCCCAGCCGCTCCATGGCATGTGGGATCTTCCCAGACTGGGACATGAACCCGTGTCCCCTGCATCGGCAGGCGGACTCTCAACCACTGCGCCACCAGGGAAGCCCGTGTTTTCGCTCTTTGACTATTATGAATAATGCTGATATGAACGTTTGTGAACAAGCTTGTTGATGGGTTTTCAGTTTTCTTAGGTATATACCTAGGAGTGAAATTTCTGGATCATATTGTAACTTTGTGCCTAACTTTTTGAGGAAATGCAGAAATGTACCATTTTATATTCCCACCAGTGATGAAAGAAAATTCCAGTTTTTTCACATCCTTATCAACACTTGTCACTGTCCATCTTTTTCACTATACTCACCCTAGTGGGTGTGAAGTGGCATCTTTTTGTGGTTTTGGTTTGTGTTTCCTTAGTCATTGACGATGCTGAGTGTCTTTCCATGTGCTTATGGGACATTGTATATCTTCTTTGGAGAAATGTCTATTCAAATCCTTTGCCTGATTTTTAAATTGATGGTTGATTTGTAAGAATTTTGGATACCAGACCCTATCAGATATATGATTTGAAAATATTTTCTCCCATTCTGCAGGTCGTTTTTACACTTTCTTGATGATGTCTTTTGAAGTATGAAAGTTTTAAATTTCAATGAAGTCCTGTTTCTTTTTCTCTGTTTCTTTTTTTGTGTGTGTGCTTTTGGTGTCATATCAAAGAAACCATTGCCTACTCCAGTGTCACACGGAATTATGCATATGTTTCCTTTTAAAAGTTTTATAGTTTTAGCTTCAAAAGATATCAGGAAAGTGAAGAGACAAGAGATATGTAGCGGGCCTCCCTGGTGGTGCAGTGGTTGAGAGTCCGCCTGCCGATGCAGGGGATATGGGTTCGTGCCCCGGTCTGGGAGGATCCCATGTGTCGCGGAGCAGCTGGGCCCGTGAGCCATGGCCACTGAGCCTGCGTGTCTGGAGCCTGTGCTCCGCAACGGGAGAGGCCACAACAGTGAGAGGCCCGCATACCGCAAAAAAAAAAAAAAAAAAAAGAGATATGTAGCATCTGGCACATGGTAGGTACACCATAAATGGTAGTCCAATTTCTTATTTTTACATGTGGGTAGCCTGTCATTCCAGTACCACTTTTTTTTTTTTTTTTTTTTGTGGTACGCGGGCCTCTCACTGTTGTGGCCTCTCCCGTTGCGGAGCACAGACTCCGGACGTGCAGGCTCAGCGGCCATGGCTCACAGGCCTAGCCGCTCTGCGGCATGTGGGATCCTCCCAGACCGGGGCACGAACCCGTGTCCCCTGCATCGGCAGGCGGACTCACAACCACTGCGCCACCAGGGAAGCCCCCAGCACCACTTTTGAAAAGACTGTTCTTCCCACATTAAGTTGTCTTAACACCCATGTCAAAATCAATTGTTCTTAAATATATGGGCTTTTTCTGTTTCCTTGATCTATTTGTCTATCCTGTGTCTGTACCACACAGTCTTAATTACTAGCTTTGTAGTTAGTGTTGAAATGGAGAAGTGTGTGTATTCTAATTTGTTCTTTTTCTAGATGTTAAGTTCTAATTTCTGACAGCTAAATTGTTTTTAGCTATTTGGGGGTTCCTTGCAATTCCATGAGTTTTAGAATAAGTTTATGAATTTCTGCCAAAATATAATCAGCTGGAATGTCTATTGGGATTTTGTTTAATCTGTAGGTTAACTTGGGTGGGGGACTATTGCCATTGTAATGATATCCAGTCCATGAACATGGGATATCTTTCCACTTATTTAGGTCATCTTTAATTTCTTATACTGGTGTTTTATAGTTTTCAATATTCAGGGCTCTCACTTCTTTTGATAAATTTATTCCTAAGTATTTTATTCTTTTCATGCTATTTTGTTAAAAAAAGAGAAAATGATAAAGCATATGTGGTAAAATAAGAACATTTGGAGAATCTGGTGAAGAGTATATGAGAATTCTTTGTACAATTCTTTCAACTTTTCTGTGAGTCTGAAATTACTTCACAATAAAAAGTTTAAAAAACATTACATAAAAGGAAGATAAGGGAACTGATAGATACAGGAATTAGCTCTTACATTTGCCAATAGTTTACTATTTGGCAATACTGGGTGGGGTCGGCAAAAATAGAGTGCATTTCTGAGTTCAGGATGCCAGTTATAACATCTTCTGTTTTGGAAATTATTATTGTGCCAGCAATCAGATAGATCAGTGTCATTTCTAATTCTAATTATTTAAAAAGTTGGTTCTTTCCAAATGGAACAGACTCCAAATCTTCATGGGAAACATTTAAGTTTTAAGCATCTAAACAAGAATTACAATGATAAATAGCATTGTGGTCTATATATATGTGTATGTGTGTGGTGTTTAAACCATATTTCTCCTTCCTTGTTCTAAGTGCTTTCCTGAAAATAAGCTATCATTAAATTTGTTGATGTCGTTTTCCTCTAGGAATGCAGGATTTTGTCTTCTTTAAAGGAGACAAAAATATGTATGGCTGGTTATTGAGCATGGTGTTAAAAGCTTGATCTTGGGCAGTCCTGTGCTTGATAAATTACTTATTTTAGTGGAGTGATATATTGTCATTTTTACTTATTTTTCGCATTTCATGAGAACAGAGTTTTAAGGTTTTTCAGGAGACATGCTTTTGTTTTTCAAACATTTCATATGTGTGTGTGTGCATGCACGTACACGTGTGTGTGTATAAAATTATTTAGAAACAGTGAACATGGTGCTTCAGTTTTTAATCAAATCAGCCTTAGGTCCAGAAGTATGTAGTTATAGTGAACATGGTGATTGAGTTTTTCATCAAATCATCCTTAGGGCTAAAACTATGTTTTATTCATTTTTATGTTCCTAGTAATTGATATTCAATGAATATTTGATTTTTAGAACTGAAAGGAACCTTTAAACTAGACCTCCTGCCTAACATTAACCTAGTATTTGCCTTTTGCTCTTTAAAGGCTTTAGTTGTAAATGAATGAGATGGGAGAATTGCATTCATGATCTTTCCCCTTCTTTATGCACATGCACACACATGCATACTCATACACAGTTCTCCAAACTCACTTTATCTCCACTCCAGACGCCAAAAACCCAGTATCGCATAAGTGTTGCCTGATCTCACCAAAGCCAAATTCATGTTTTCAGCTTCCTGAAAGTAAAACAAGACTTTGTTTCCTAACGATGCTAGAAACAGAGAAGATAGGAGGATTTTTTTTAAAATGGGTTGTGTGCTGTGATCAATCTCGGTGTTGCAAAGTGTGAAAATAATAGCTGTGTGACAATACCAGTGTGGTCACTTAAGGGATTTTTCAATTAAATGCACTTTAAAAAAATCAAAGCATGTTATCAACAATTTTAAGGGGAAAGTTTTTAATGAAATGACAGACATACTTATGGAGCTAAAATCAATAGGTGCCTTATATGAATAAGACATGGCTAAAAGTTCTATATAGTTTTAAAAGACAGAGGCAGATATCTCATTATTAGTATGTTTATTCAAAAAGGAAGCAAAAATAAAAAAATCGGTGAATGCTGGTCACTTTGTTTTTCTTTTACCATCTTCGTACCATCTCTGGGATCTTCCCAGACCAGGGCTTGAACCCATGTCCCCTGCATTAGCAGGCAGATGGTCACTTTTTAGTTTAAAATTTTAGTCATTTATATGGATTTTTTTTTTTTTTTTTTTTTTTTTTTTGCAGTACGCAGGCCTCTCACTGTTGTGGCCTCTCCCGTTGCGGAGCACAGGCTCCGGACACGCAGGCTCAGCGGCCATGGCTCACGGGCCCAGCCGCTCTGCGGCATGTGGGATCCTCCCGGACTGGGGCACGAACCCATATCCCCTGCTTCAGCAGGCGGACTCTCAACCACTGCACCACTAGGGAAGCCCTATATGGATTTTTTACAGTTTTATTACAGTTCTTTCTAGCTTCTGTTCTGAGGAATGCATTTCCAGTTGTTACTCAAAACAATCAAACAAAAAACTTCCCTAATTGATACATCCAACAAGATTTGTTTTTCCTTCCACCAACATCTGGCAAGATATTTTCCATCTTTAGTGGGTTTTTTAAGGCTTTTAGTAGTATGCACACTAAGAATGTGCATATGCTACTAGTTATTAGTATTTTATGCTATTTAAACACAATGACAGAATGACAATGAACTTTAGCCCAGAAGACTTGAAGTTTAAATTAGAGAGGCAGATAAAGAAACGACAGAATGAGAGAATGAAGATTTATAGTTTCCACTTAACTGTTGTGAATCATAGTCATGTAAATGATTTTACTTTGCCTTTTTCTTGTCTTATTGTTGATATCTGTACCATACAAGAGAGAAATAATTTCCAGTATAAAAGATGAGCTTGTTTTTCAGATAATGAAAATAATAGATTTTCAGTTACTTGAGAGTACTATTTTGAAATCAGCAGTTTGCATAATTCAGTTCTTTTTAAATTAGTTGTATGAGGAAAAAAAAGATATAAAAACAGACAGCTGCTTTTAAAGGGGAAAACAAGTTTTTAAATACATCTAAGAGCATTTTTAAAAATATCAGTTCATCTTGGATTTAGAGTGTGTTTTCAATGTTAACTAAACAACCAGATTTTCCTGTCAACTTTGGAAACTGCTGAGGGTTAGCTTGATTCATGGCACAAGCAGATGGCATCCTGCTTCTGGCAGAATGGGCAGAAAATTCCTCAAGCACCCACCTGCGTATGTTCTAGTATTCATAAAATCCTGTGCACTTTTAAACTTAAATACTCTCTATAGTTTTAACACATTGATTGAAGTTGAAATCAGAGATAGCACACAAATAGCTAAGATTTAGTCTTATTTCAGATCCTGTGACAAACTAAAAAGTGAAAATGGTAGACCAGAAAGTTGACTGTCTTATTACTGGCAAAATACTACATATTTATTATATGTAGATGTAGATGTATCCTCCAAGGAGAAAATTCATCAGAAATCTTATTACTAGAAATCTTTTCACACCTTTAGCTTAATTTCCAGAGGTAATTCCTTTAAAGTACTTTATAAAGGACCGATTTGTAATCAGAAGTTTTCACTGGTAATCTGTGAGAGAGCACTTCTGTTCTGAGTATGATACTTTCTACTCCCACTTTCCTGTCTCATTTTAAAATTTGGGATTGTGGTATGTTCTGCCTTTAATGTGGCCCGAAGGTCTTAGCAATAGCACTACTAGCTTTGGAAGCTAGTGGAAATGCACACTGGGCTCTGTATTTCTGAGATTTTTGCCTACAAGCTTATATTCAACCTCACAACAGTCAGTGGGGCTGCCTGTACCATCACGTGAGCAGTGGGTAGTGGGTCACACAGAATGAACTCTTATAGTCATGCTTATGTCAAGTGTTATAAAGCTCATATATGGAAACCAAAGTCTTTTAATATGTTTTTGAGCTTGTACGGTAATGTTGAAGTTAATTGTGGCTCTATAAATTTATTCTTCTAACTGCCAAACTAATTTTCATTTAAATTTAAGATTTCCAAGACAATAAGGAAAGATCAATGAAATTATCCTTAGTTTTCATCTTTTATTAGGACAGTAATAGAGCAATAGAAGCTATAATCTTTAAAATTATTTTTAGCATTGGTATATGCAACTGCATATACCAGTTGTCCACCTGCCCTTTAAAATATAACATTTGTCGGGCTTCCCTGGTGGCGCAGTGGTTGAGAGTCCGCCTGCCGATGCAGGGGACACGGGTTCGTGCCCCGGTCCGGGAGGTTCCCACATGCCGCGGAGCGGCTGGGCCCATGAGCCATGGCCACTGAGCCTGCGCGTCCAGAGCCTGTGCCCCGCAATGGGAGAGGCCACAACAGTGAGAGGCCTACGTACCTCAAAAAAATAAAATAAAATAAAATAAAATGTAACATTTGTCATTTTTTTGACATTTTTATGATTACCTTTTTATTTATTTATTTATTTATTTTATTTTATTAGTTTCTGCTTTATAACAAAGTGAATCAGTCATACATATACATCTGTTCCCATATCCCTTCCCTCATGCATCTCCCTCCCTCCCACCCTCCCCATCCCACCCCTCCAGGCGGTCACAAAGCACCGAGCTGATCTCCCTGTGCTCTGCGGCTGCTTCCCACTATCTATCTACCTTACGTTTGGTAGTGTATATATGTCCATGCCTCTCTTTCGCTTTGTCACAGCTTACCCTTCCCCCTCCCCATATCCTCAAGTCCATTCTCAAGTAGGTCTGTGTCTTTTTTTTTTTTTTTTTTCCTTTTTGCGGTATGTGGGCCTCTCACTGTTGTGGCCTCTCCCGTTGCGGAGCACAGGCTCCGGATGCGCAGGCCCAGCGGCCATGGCTCACGGGCCCAGCCGCTCCGCGGCATATGGGATCCTCCCAGACCGGGGCACGAACCCGTATCCCCTGCATCGGCAGGCGGACTCTCAACCACTTGCGCCACCAGGGAGGCCCAGGTCTGTGTCTTTATTCCCGTTTTACCCCTAGGTTCTTCATGACCTTTTTTTTTTTTTTTTTAAATTCCGTATATATGTGTTAGCATACGGTATTTGTCTTTCTCTTTCTGACTTACTTCACTCTGTATGACAGACTCTAGGTCTATCCACCTCATTACAAATAGCTCAGTTTCGTTTCTTTTTATGGCTGAGTAATATTCCATTGTATATATGTGCCACATCTTCTTATATATTTTATTTTATTTTTTATTTTTTTAATTTTTTGCCTTATAACAAATTTAATCAGTTATACATATACATATGTTCCCATATCCCCTCCCTTTTGCGTCTCCCTCCCACCCTCCCTATCCCACCCCTCCAGGCGGTCACAAAGCACCGAGCTGATCTCCCTGTGCTATGTGGCTGCTTCCCACTAGCTATCTACCTTACGTTTGGTAGTGTATATATGTCCATGCCGCTCTTTCACTTTGTCACAGCTTACCCTTCCCCCTCCCCATATCCTCAAGTCCATTCTCTAGTAGGTCTGTGTCTTTATTCCTGTCTTACCCCTATGTTCTTCATGACATTTTTTTCCTTAAATTCCATATATATGTGTTAGCATACAGTATTTGTCTTTCTCTTTCTGACTTACTCCACTCTGTATGACAGACTCTAGGTCTATCCACCTCATTACAAATAGCTCAATTTCATTTCTTTTTATGGCTGAGTAATAATCCATTGTATATATGTGCCACATCTTCTTTATCCATTCATCCGATGATGGACACTTAGGTTGTTTCCAGCTCCGGGCTATTGTGAATAGAGCTGCAATGAACATTTTGGTACATGTCTCTTTTTGAATTATGGTTTTCTCAGGGTATATGCCTAGTAGTGGGATTGCTGGGTCATATGGTAGTTCTATTTTTAGTTTTTGAAGGAACCTCCATACTGTTCTCCATAGTGGCTGTACCAATTCACATTCCCACCACCTTTTTATTTTTTGAAGCCAGTGTGTACTCAAAGAAAACAGTCTAATGTCTATTTATATTTGAATATCTCCAAGTCTTACTTAACTGTAATGGTTACTTTTTTTCCCTCTCTGATTGACAAGTTGTATTCACAAGTTAGAAAAACCCCAAGGGATCTTTGGTGACAGTTCTTATTAGAAGATTTTATTTTGGTGAAGTGTTCATTTATTTTTATATGTCTTTCAGATAAGGCTTTTCAGTAGGTTAATTCTTGGATGAGTTCATTTTTGAAAGGTGTTCTTTTTAATCACTGCAGTTGACACTAATTGCCTGCCTTTTTGGGTGTTTAATGAGGATGCTAACTTTTGAGTAGATCCAAGAGATGGTCTTTATCTTTTACCTGTAGAGGAGGTATAAGGCAAGAGATATGCAGAAGTCTTATTGGTCTTGCTTATGACACAATTATTAATTAAAGATTCCTCTCCACAATTCTCAAATTTGTGGAGAATTTTTTTTTCTTACCATTTCTTTTTCTTAACATTCTATTTATGATTGAATTTGCCTTTTAGGGTTTGCAACCATATGTTGAGTTCCAAATGTAGAGAACAGTTTGAAGTTTTACCTTTAAAATGAAGGCTATATTATTTAATTATGGGACAGCACAGTTTTAAAATGGGGATGGAGTTAGGTGGGTGGTGGGCCTTTCCAAAAAGCAGCTTGTAAAAATTACTAGGGTGTTTATGCTTGCCACAGTGCTGCCTTCTTAACATTCCACTTTTATATTTCAAAGAAATACATGTCATGGAAGAATGGAAGTTTTAAAATAGATTAGCAGTTTGGCTAAGTGATTATGAATACATTTATTTTCACTCTTAAAATACTTAGTGTGTGACTTTGTCCTTCCACATCCTCCTCACCCTGATTTATTTTAGATTTGTCTTGTTTGGTTTAAACTTTTCCTCATTTCTGAATATATAGGTTGAAAATAGACAATACTTTCTATTACTTGGTTGCTAAGAAGGATTCCAAGACATTTGAAAGTGGATTTTTGACCTGCATTTTATAGGGAATAGAATGTTGGCCAGAGAATTAAACATTTATGGAGTAGATTAAAGGATTTCCTCTCTATTTTAACATAGAAAAAGATACAGTAAATTGTATTAGGAACTAACTAAATTGAGATACAGAAATTCTGTGGTCTTTCCCCAGAAGAAGTATGTTAAGACATAGTATACACATGTTTTGGTAGGAGCATAAAAGAGGAAGCTGCTAAGTTAAATCTAACAGCTGCTATTGTGGGAAGAGTTAAGTCATAGTTAATTCCTCCATTGCAATAAAATATATAATCAGAAAAGGGAATATCTAATTAGAAACATGCTTCTTAGGAGGATTAAAATATTTTTAATATTCATTAACATGTGCAACTATTTAAAATTTTCTCTCCTGTTTTACAGCATACTTTTCAAGAGGAGTTCTTTGGTGGTTCTTTTTTTTATGGTTGGCCCTTCTGTGTTCACTTTTAAAGCTGATTCAGTTTGCTTTGTCCTCTGAAAGACATGCTATTTACTTGTATTTCATGCTTTTTTCACAGATCTTATTTATTCAGGAATTCTGCTCTATGTTTAGCCTTTTTCAGATCTTCAGGTTTCAAATGTTAATCATTCATGCATCAGCATCTGTTTACAATTAAGCACGTACACACATATACACACACACACTTATGCATGCATGCCCATATGCACATACATAGCAGCCTGGGTGTTTTTCTGTTTAAAATGATCAGTTCTTTTAAATTCTGTTGCTTTGAATTGTTCATCATTCCATTTCTTCCTTCATCATTTCTCATTGATTTTTAATGACATTTTATCTCAGCCAGTTTGAATGGGAGCAGTAAATTCATTTTGGCTAAGTTTCTTGGCATATGCTCTTGTTCAAAATAAATTTGCTTGTCTTTATGTCTTTAATAAGTTAATAATTAATATTTACTTAATCAGCAGTCAGTAAATTCATACACAACTATACACCAATTGTTCCTGAGAGTATGGAGCATTTTTATCCACATACTACATCTCTAGGCCATCCAAAAGCAATTTCTAATCCTGAAGATATGAGTTGAAAAGATAAGGAACAAAACATAAGCCTTTTAAAGTAATCTGATCTGTCAGCATATTGTTCCTCCTCATTCTTACCCTCACATTGGTCCTGGTTTTGTTTTGAGAAGCATCAATACCATGGAGCTCAGGCAGTTTAACCAGTAACTGGTTTCTGTCCACAGGGTAGAGGCTAAGGAAACATTAATAAAACCTGCAAACTCTAATATTATGTGAGCAGTTTTCTCTACAGAAGAATGAAAATAATAATTGAAGCTTGAGTAACTTGCCTAAAATATTGGTCTGGGAAATTCAGCCTTGAAGTCTGAGCAGTTAGTGGTTCTGAGGGAAGCAAGGACTATATGAAAATGGGGTAGATTGTACTTTGTCCTTTCAAATGATATTGTACCCATGAAATTGGAGTGAACCTGTTCTACTGTCCTGTGGAGCTTTTGATACTTTTTATAATTGGTAGATCAGATCCTCATAGAAAGAGTAGATTGTGAACAGTTTCTGTGGCAAAAGTTCTTTACCCAGTACTTAATATAAGCTATTTTAATAAAAATTTAAGCTATTTTAATCAGGTGGCTTATTTGGAGATATTTTACGAAGTTTTGGCCTGGGGGGAGATGTGAGAATGAAGTGCTAGGAGTGGGAACGCCCCCCCCGCCCCCCCAAGTATTAATTGCCTTCTTTTTTCACAGTCTTTTATGGGAGTAACCCTGTCCATAAATTTACCCTCTTACTTGGTTGTATCACTGAAGGCTTTTTAAAAAGATTTATTATGCCTAAGATTGTTTTAATCATTGAGAAGTTTATCGGCGTATAAATTTTATCCATTCCTGGAGAGCTTTTTTCATCTTCTGTTTCATGTGTAGCCTTACCAACCTGAGCAAGATTCTTTTTCTTTTTCCTTTTCCCCTCTTTCCATTCTTCTCTTCCTTAACGTTCATTCATGACAGCCCTTTTCGAAATTTGAACCTAGTCAAGGCCTGACTAAATTTGAAACTATTATTGACTGTGTCCTGTTTGGAGAAGTTGTCAAAGAAAAACTGATACATGAAAAAGATGTCTTTTTAATGAATTTGCAAGTCCTTTTAATCTTTTTTTTGTTTTTTTCCCTCATCCAATTTCACAAAATCAAGTATACCTACAAACTGGCCCAGGTAATAGTGTGTCAAGGGTTCAGGTGAGAGGAAGGACTACTTCTGACTATGGCCTGCATAACTTGTGGAAATGGTGGTAATCTAAGAGATGCTGACTATAAACCCATCCTCTAGCATAATGAGATGGATAAAAATACCCACAAATTAATCCTATAAACTATCATTTAACAATATTCAGTTTATAAAGAAGCTTGACAGTTTTCTCTTTTAAATGTAATATTGTTACCCCTAGACCAATGATTCTCAACTCTGTCACACTCACTGTCTACTTCTTTTAGCAAATATTTTGTGATATTCTCTTTACCCTATACTGTATCCTCCTGGTAGTCTTTTTAGAATATCTGTATCCCTTATCTATCTGTATCTTTCTATGTCTTTACTATTTGGGAACTGGTACCAGGATTCTCTCTTCTAATATTTGTCATATTTCCTTTTTAATTTGCCATCCAAGATTAATGTTTACCTGATAATAGTTTCTACTGTATTAATTTGGAAAATTCTAAAAGCATTTGTCAATTTTTGCTGAGACAAAATATGTCTTCTCTAACATATAATCTGAATGATGCCATAAAATATCTTTCAAGTAAGTATATCATTGGGGGAAGAAGAGTTAATGGGGGCTTCTCTTATCAGGATGGCACCTAAGTTATGTATTCCATAGGTTAGATGAAGTTAAACTGTTTCTAGGCCAAATTCCCTAAATGATTAGGTTGTGTTGGAGATGAGTTATAATTAGGTCAGACAAGAAGGCCTGAACAGATAATAAATGAGAGGCTAATTAGTTTCCTGCCTCTGCTTCTGGATTTAAGCAGCCCAAAGAGTTCATGCATGAACCCTTTGACTTTGGCATTTACTTTCCAAGGACAATTGCAGGCAGCAGCTAGTTCCTTGATGAGCTAAATTCAGCTCCTTCCTGAGCTCACTTTAAAAAATAATCATCCTTGCCAGATTTCAGCTTGAGTTGCCTGTTTTCAAATCAGTAAAAATTATTGTCAAATCCTGATTGCTGTATATTGCTTACCTGGAGTCAGTCAAGAGACACTTTTAGAAAGGTTTCTACTGTTCTGTGGAGCTTTTGATACTTTTATAACTAAGATGAGATAGAATGATATAGTACTTGGCACATTACTGAGAATAGGGAGGTTCTAGATTTTAGAGCTGATGTCACTGACTTGACTGCTGACTTTAGGAGAACAACATTTTCTTAATTGTTGTTTCAGTTTTCTCATTAATAAAATGCAGAGAGTAATCTTAGGTCCCTTTTACTTCCATGATTCTAACATTTTTTTCCCTTTTAGTTAAGTTATGGGAATGATTAATTATTCCCACTTAATTCCATTCATTTAACTTAGAAAATTTTTATTAACTTTTTAGAGGGGGAAGTCATATGAGTATGGAAAACATTATAACAACTACAAGGAAGTATTATGAAAGGGAAGTCCACTTCCTACCCTAGACTCTCCCAGATTCTCAGGCCTCTCTCCCAGAGCTAACTATTAATACCATTGTATCCACTCAGAAATATTCTATGCATGCATGAGCACATATGTGTTTGAATGCATGTGTGTGCTCACTTTTCACCAAACATATTTTATATTTTACTTTATTTTTATCATATTTTATTTTGTATTTATTTATATTTATTTTGAACACTGACATTCTTTTGAAATAGATTATACATACATAATAATAGCTATAGAGTTTTACAGTTATTTAATAACTAACTTATTTACTAATGCAATTTATTTTGTTAGACCGTTACTACACTTTGATCCTTATTAGAAAATAATTTATGATCAGTTAGTACTTTTCTTCCATTTTAAAGATGGTGAGAAGGTATGTGATATAATTTCAAGCAACAATAGTAATGGTGCTTTATATTTTATAATTTTTTTCCATTTGGTTCACATGTTTTAAAAACTTACTGTGTCAAAACTTTCCATTTTCATATGGCACTGAAAGTGGGGTGGTATTTTCAGAGTGGAAACATTCCATGCCAAGGTTTCCAAGTCCAAGAAACCTGTCAGAACTAGTTATGTAGTTGAGGCCTCTTTGTTTTGTCTAGGCAATCAGTAATTTAGGTAGTTACAGCCTCTCAATACACTGTCCTTTTACCTATGCTCTTTTCTCCTACTGGCATTTAGTCCAGTTATATATTCAGATAAACAAAATGTTAATGTGATTCACAAAATACATAAACATTTTAAATTCTCTCATAAATAAAATAAATCCATGCCATTTAACTAGGATGGGCAAATTCATCACATATATGCCACTACTCTCCTGGGCTTTTGCACTGCTGGCTGATACTTCATTAATAATCCTTCACAGTTCTCTTTTCTCTGAGCTTAGACTCAGCCTCAGGATCTTTCCTTTTTTAATTTTATTTTTAAATTTAAAAAATTTGAAATTTTATATTGGAATATAGTTGATTTACAATGTTGTGTTAGTTTCAGGTGTACAGCAGAGTGATTCAATTATACATATACATATATCTACTCTTTTTTCAGATTCTTTTCCATTGTAGGTTATTGCAGAGTATTGAGTAGAGTTCAGGATCTTTCTTAATATGTACTTTAGATAGTCAGTGTTGACTCATCAGAGTTGGTTAATCATATAAGATTAAACCACATATAAAATTAAACCATGTAATATTAAACCACTGTAATTTTAAAGTTCTGTTTGGAGCATCCTATCAGCATAGACCATTATATGGAAAACGGATCTAAAATTTGCTCTCTCTAGAATCTCCTTCCTCTGAATATTTCCTTCTTCTTCTTCTTTTTTTTAAAGGAACAGTGGGTAACATAGGTAAGTGAGAGAACAGTGTCATGAATACAGGGTGTGATACTGCCTGAGAATTACTCAGTCTCCCTGCTATTGGAAAAAAAAAAAAATGCCTGAGTGATGTCTTTGGAAGCTGATATATTCAGTGGTATCAATAGGCTTCAATATGATCTTTTTCTTAAGTTTTGATAATGCTGTATCCAGATCAGTGTTGTTTGGGATTCAGTAACTATACTGTGATCTTGAATTACATCTACTGTGGATTAATATATCTTGAAACTTAATTTGTGTATATCATTCATTCATTCACCGGCCATGTGCCAGAGACCATGCTACATCCTGAGGTTATAATGGTGAACAGGAATAGATAAGGTCCCTGCTCTCATGGAACCTAAAGTTTAGTCTCACAGACAATGCATGTATAAATATAAACTGGTAAGTGGTGTCAAGAAAAGGAATGTGACTTTCACTGGGAGATAAGGGAAGATTTCTCTGAGGAAGTGATATTTGAATTGGGATTTAAAGTGGAGGGAGCACTGGGAGAACATTCCAGTCTGAAGGAACAACATTGGAAAGGCCCTTTGGAATGAGGAAGGATAGTGTATTAGAAAAAACTAAAGAAACCAAATAATGCTGGGTGTGAAGGGTCATTGATGGTGTTAGATTGTTCCAGAAATTAGGCAGGGAACAGGCCTATGGTAAAAATAGCTAATTTAAATGACTACAAGACTAGATTAATTCTAAAGTTTTCTGTAAATACTTTTTGTAGTTCATAATAGATAATGCCCTATACTACCATTATGTTTTAGGCTAGAAAAACATTTCCAATCTCGATGTTAATTCCATAAAGTTTCAAACTATTCATAGCTAAAACCTGAATCTCATATTGAAGAGTTTTATCTATCTGTCTTGTGATTACAGTTTTCAAATTTTGTGTTGAGTGTTGCTTATTGAGTTGATTTTTGGCTTTAGGAGTATTAGCTATCATAAGACTTGTGTCAGTGATAAGAAAGGAATTTGAGAGCTTCTGAACACCAGTGCAAACATTTAGACATTAGATTACCATAAAAAAATTAACTTCAATACAAGTAATAAATCAGCATCAGAGGCTATATAGGACTGAGTAGGAAATGTGAGTAGTAACCACCTGAAACAAAGAATGTGAAAATAAAAAATTATTTAAATGATTTATTTCATTTATGTCATGTTTGCAACATAGTGATAACCTGTAATGAAGAACTGGTATTTATTTATAAGAGCTGAAGTAAAAAAAACACTCAAATCATTGTTTAATGAAGGAAGAAAAACAATATCTTTTTAGACAGATTTATAAACACTTCTTACTCTGAGACACTTGGAGGCCTCCAAGTGATCTTTTTAAATGAAGTATGGTAAGTCAGTTTATTTTGCAGAAACTATAGTCAAGAGATTTTGCTCAAATTTCTGAAGCCTTCAGTAAAATGAACTGTGAAAGCCTCAAACACAAGACCCAGAAGTAGGGATTACAGTCCAAGATTATTGGTCACAATAATCCCTTCTCTTCTGCCTCCTTGTTTAGGAGAAGGTCACATTTATTTAAAAAAAAAAAATTCCACTTTTTCTAGTGGAAGCCAAAATCTTGGTTCAGTGTCAGAAGAAATGGTAAACAGGTGATCCTAATGATGAACCTAAGAGTTTTTTTATACACTTAATTACAGTTACTAAATTACCTCTATTTATGACTTCCCACTTATGGTACTTCCTCATAGTCTTGTGGCTTTCTGAATCCTTCCAAGTCACTACTCAAAAAGTCTGCATTTATATGATATGTAGTGGTGGCTGACAACTTGAACAGAGGTCATAATTAAAAGTGAACCTGGAAAATTGGAGTCGATGCAAAAAAAAAAAAAGATTTGTTCTCATTAATTGAGGGGTATTGTATGGAATACTGTGCTAATTTTTTCCATTTATAAATTCTGAAAGATCCAACAGCCCTACTAAAATAAAGTTCAAGGGTTTTATAATACTTTTGCATATTGATTTCATGGCTTATATGTTTTTTTTTAATGCTCTACTTTCAGATAGCCAGACTCTGTAATACCATAACAATGTTGCCATCTACCACATACTAAGTGCCTTATATGTGTCTAGCATTTTGCTAGGCGTTTTACTTATATTATTTGAAATTCTTACAACAGATTTTCAGGGTTCACGTTATCAACCTGTTTGAGAAGTGTGGAAACTAAGCCAGTGTTCAGTGTTATGTTGGTGAATGTTCAACGACTGGCTCCTTGGTTTAAAAAAAAAAAAAAAAAAAAAGCCCTGATTTGAAACATTTGCTGATTTCTGTGGGGTAAATGCTCCCACCATGGCTGATTTCAAGTTATCAGCTGACTTCAGATGAAGTCCGTGAAGGGGATTTGGCAAGAGAAGGGCATGATTGGCCCTCCAGCAGTATGAGCAGGCTCTAGGGTACCACTGACTGAGATCTTAAAAACAAAGTAACTAATTTGATAAAGGCAAAATTCACACTCATATCAGTCTAATTCTAAAGACTATACTTTCTCTAGAATACTCCTTTTCCTTTGTGGATAAAAATTAGTAGAGTACTGCCCTTTTAACTTGAGGAAGACAAAGAATTGGAAGAGATGGGAGAGAAAAGGGGGAGGGAGCGGCGAAGGAGGAAGAAAGGAGCTTTAAGACTGAAATTTGAGAGCAACTGATTCAGACCATGTTGGAGTGGGGGAAGAGAAATGTAAGTCTTAGTTAAAGTGGTAACTCAAGTTTTATCAAAATGGTAGCAACCAACTGTGATTTTTTTCACTCTCAGGAGGCTGCACTGAATATAGAAATGATAATAATGGCCACCATATCTTAACTGGGATTGTGTTCAGACAACCCCCTTCCTGTAACTGATGATCTATTCTTACTGCTCTTATTCACACCATCTTCAACCAGTGACCACAGCATTACACACAAAAACAGTCCAACAAAGTAGCTAATGTAGATAATAAATAACAATCTCTTATTCATATGACACAGAAAATGATCACAATTTTCTGGGGTAAAAAAGAAAACCAAATATGCTGTCATATATTCAGCATTTGCAAAACTGCTTATTGTTATAAATAACAAGGGGAGAGAGGGTTTCAGAGCACATCTAGAATGAGTGTTCATTCACTTGAATTTTACAGAGACTGATTATGAAATATGTATTAATCTGGATGCTCTATCTACAGTAAAATCCTATTACTACATGTAGCTTTGAGATATATAAGGTGCCAAATTAAAAAGGTTTTCTGTATGTTTATAACCAATCACTTAAAAACCATGTATTTTGGGGCTTCCCTGGTGGCACAGTGGTTGAGAGTCTGCCTGCCGATGCAGGGGACACGGGATCATGCCCTGGTCCGGGAAGATCCCACATGCCGAGGAGCAGCTGGGCCCGTGAGCCATGGCCGCTGAGCTTGCGCGTCCGGAGCCTGTGGTCCGCAACGGGAGAGGCCACAACAGTGGGAGACCCGTGTACCGCAAAACACACAAACAAACAAATAACATGTATTTTACTGAAATGTTCTGAGTTCTTTTAATGGTATTTAGATTCTTTCATGAAGCATATAAAGGCTGAGTTGAGCCAAGTAGCATTAACACCCAACAAGAAGGACAACACATTATTAATTTTATAAATCTTTCCTTTTCCCACTCTTGTAAAATATTTGGTATTAAAAATAGGATATGGGAAAATAAGAAAAGAAGGCACCATTACTCTACCTTAGCCACAAATTTTATAGTTAGTTTTGCAACTAGAAGTATCTAAAATGTTTATTCAGGAAAATACTAAAATAATCCTGAACAGGGACTTTCTAAAAAACGGATATAGTATAGTAAAACACACTTTGTTTGTGTACAAATAATTGTAGCTTACAACCAAATGTACCTATTGAATCTGGAAAGAAGAAAATACTGAAATTTAATTCTACTGGCCAGTTTTTTGTTTTTTTGTCTTTTGGAAACTTTCTTTTTTTTTTAACTTGATTTTATTTTTTATACAGCAGGTTCTTATTAGCTATCTATTTTATACATATTAGTATATATATATGTCAATCCCAATCTCCCAATTCATCACACCACCACCACCCCCTGCCACTTTCCCCCCTTGGTGTCCATATCTTTGTTCTCTACATTTGTGTCTCTGTTTCTGCCCTGCAAACCAGTTCATCTGTGCGATTTTTCTAGATGCCACATATATGCATTAATACACGATATTTGTTTTTCTTTCTGACTTGCTTCACTCTGTATGATAGTCGCTAGACCCATCCACATCTCTACGAATGACCCGATTTCATTCCTTTAACGACGAATATTGCATTGTAAATATGTACCACATCTTCCTTATCCACTCATCTGTCGATGGGCATTTAGGTTGCTTCCATGACCTGGCTATTGTAAATAGTGCTGCAATGAACATTGGGGTGCACGTGTCTTTTTGAATTATGGTTTTCTATGGGTATATGCCCAGTAGTGGGATTGCTGGGTCATATGCTAATACTATTTTTAGTTTTTGAAGGAACCTCCATACTGTTCTCCATAGTGGCTGTATCAATTTACGTTCCCACCAACAGTGCAAGAGGGTTCCTTTTTCTCCACACCCTCTCCAGCATTTGTTGTTTGTAGATTTTTTGATGTTGGCCATTCTGACTGGTGCGAGGTGATACCTCATTGTAGTTTTGATTTGCGTTTCTCTAATGATTAGTGATGTTGAGCAGCTTTTCATATGCCTCTTGGCCATCTGTATGTCTTCTTTGGAGAAATGTCTATTTAGGTCTTCTGCCCATTTTTTGATTGGGTTGTTTCTTTTTTTAATATTGAGCTGCATGAGCTGTTTATATATTTGGAGATTAATCCTTTGTCTGTTGACTCGTTTGCAAATATTTTTCTCCCATTCTGAGGGTTGTTTTTTGTCTTGTTTATAGTTTCCTTTGCTGTGCAAAAGCTTTTAAGTTTCATTAGGTCCCATTTGTTTATTTTTGTTTTTATTTCCATTACTCTAGGAAGTGGATCAAAAAAGATCTTGCTGCGATTTATGTCAAAGAGTGTTCTTCCTATGTTTTCCTTTAAGAGTTTTATAGTGTCTGGTCTTACATTTAGGTAATTAATCCATTTTGAGTTTATTTTTGTGTATGGAGTTAGGGAGTGTTCTAATTTCATTCTTTTACATGTAGCTGTCCAGTTTTCAGAGCACCACTTATTGAAGAGACTGTCTTTTCTCCATTATATATCCTTGCCTCCTTTGTCATAGATTAGTTGACCATAGGTGTGTGGGTTTATCTCTGGGCTTTCTGTCCTGTTCCATTATTCTATATTTCTGTTTTTGTGCCAATACCATATTGTCTTGATCACTGTACCTTTGTAATATAGTCTGAAGTCAGGGAGTCTGATTCCTCCAGCTCCGTTTTTTTCCCCTCAAGACTGCTTTGGCTATTCAGGGTCTTTTGTGTCTCCATACAGATTTTAAGATTCTTTGTTCAAATTCTGTAAAACACTGCCACTGCTAATTTGATAGGGATTACATTGAATCTCTAGATTGCTTTGTGTAGTATGGTCATTTTCACAATATTGATTCTTCCAATCCAAGAACAAGGTATATCTCTCCATCTGTTTGTGTCTTCGTTGATTTCTTTAATCAGGGTCTTACTGTTTTCTGAGTACAGTTCTTTTACCTCCTTAGGAAGGTTTATTACTAGATATTTTATTCTTTTTGTTGCAGTGGTGAATGGGATTGTTTCCTTAATTTCTCTTTCTGATCTTTCATTGTTAGTGTATAGGCATGCAGCAGATTTCTGTGCATTAATTTTGTATCCTGCAACTTTACCAAATTCATTGATTACTTTTAGTAGTTTTCTGGTGGAATCTTTAGGATTCTCTATGTATAGTATCATGTCATCTGCAAACAGTGACAGTTTTACTTCTTCTTTTCCAATTTGTATTCCTTTTATTTCCTTTTCTTCTCTGATTGCCATGGCTAGGACTTCCAAAACTATGTTGAATAATAGTAGTGAGAGTGGACATACTTGTCTTGTTCCTGATCTTAGAGGAAATGCTTCCATTTTTTCATCATTGAAAATGATGTTTGCTGTGGGTTTGTCATATATGGCCTTTATTATGTTGAGGTAGGTTCCCTCTATGCTCACTTTCTGGAGAATTTTTTATCATAAATGGGTGTTGAATTTTGTCAAAAGCTTTTTCTGCATATATCGAGATGATCATATAGTTTTTATTCTTCAATTTGTTAATATGGTGTATCACATTGATTGATTTGCATATATTGAAGAATCCTTGCATCCCTGGGATAAATCCCACTTGATCATGGTGTATGATCCTTTTAATGTGTTGCTGGATTCTGTTTGCTAGTATTTTGTTGAGGATTTTTGCATCTATATTCGTCAGTGATATTGGTCTATAATTTTCTTTTTTTGTAGTATCTTTGTCTAGTTTTGGTATTAGGGTGATGGTGGCCTCATAGAATGAGTTTGGGAGTGTTCCTTCCTCTGCAATTTTTTGGAAGATTTTGAGAAGGATGGGTGTTAGCTCTCCTCTAAATGTTTGATAGATTCACCTGTGAAGCCCTCTGGTCCTGGACTTTTGTTTGCTGGAAGATTTTTAATCCCAGTTTCAATTTCATTACTTGTGATTGGTCTGTTCATATTTTCTATTTCTTCCTGGTTCAGTCTTGGAAGGTTATGCCTTTCTAAGAATTTGTCCATTTCTTCCAGGTTGTCCATTTTATTGGCATAGAGTGGCTTGTAGTAGTCTCTTATGATGCTTTGTATTTTTGCGGTGTCCATTGTAACTTTTCCTTTTTGATTTCTAATTTTATTGATTTGAGTCCTGTCCCTCTTTTTCTTGATGAGTCTGGCTAAAGGTTTATCAATTTTGTTTATCTTCTCAAAGAACCAGCTTTTAGTTTTATTGATCTTTGCTATTGTTTTCTTTGTTTCTGTTTTATTTATTTCTGCTCTGATCTTTATGATTTCTTTCCTTCTACTAACTTTGCATGTTGTTCTTCTTTCTCTACTTTAGGTGTAAGGTTAGATTGTTTATTTCAGATTTTTCTTCTTTCTTGAGGTAGGATTGTATTGCTATAAACTTCACTCTTAGAACTGCTTTTGCTGCATCCCAGAGGTTTTGGATCGTCTTTTCTTCGCTGTCATTTGTCTCCAGGTATTTTCTGATTTCCTCTTTTGTTTCTTCAATGATCTCTTGGTTATTTAGTAATGTATTGTTTAGCTTCCATGTGTTTGTGTTTTTTACGGTTTATTCCCTGTAATTGATTTCTAATCTCATAGTGTTGTGGTTGGAAAAGATGCTTGATATGATTTCAATTTTCTTAAATTTACTGAGGCTTGACTTGTGACCCAAGATGTGGTCTATCCTGGAGAATGTTCCATGAGCACTTGAGAAAAATGTGTATTCTGTTGTTTTTGGATGGAATGTCCTATAAATATCAATTAAGTCCATCTTGTTTAATGTATCATTTAAAGCTTGTGTTTCCTTATTCATTTTCATTTTGGTTGATCTGTCCCTTGGTGAAAGTGGGGTGTTAAAGTCCCCTACTATTATTGTGTGACTGTCAATTTCCCCTTTTATGGCTCTTAGCATTTGCCTTATTTATTGAAGTGCTCTTGTGGTGGGTGCATATGTATTTATAATTGTTATATCTTCTTCTTGGATTTATCCCTTGATCATTATGTAGTGTCCTTCCTTGTCTCTTGTAACTTTCTTTATTTTAAAGTCTATTTTATCTTATATGAGTATTGCTAATCCAGTTTTTTTTTGATTTCCATTTGCATGGAATATCTTTTTGCATCCCCTCACTTTCAGTCTATATGTGTCCCTAGGCTTGAAGTGAGTCTCTTGTAGACAGCATATATATGGGTCTTGTTTTTGTATCCATTCAGCGAGCCTGTGTTTTTTGGTTGGAACATTTAATCCATTCACATTTAAGGTAGTTATTGATATGTATATTCCTGTTACCATTTTCTTAACTGTTTTGGGTTTGTTTTTGTAGGTCCTTTTCTTGTCTTGTGTTTCCCACTTAGAGAAGTTCCTTTAGCATTTGTTGTAGAGCTGGTTTGGTGGTGCTGAATTCTCTTAGCTTTTGCTTGTCTGTAAAGCTTCTGATTTTTTCCTCAAATCTGAATGAGATCCTTGGCTAGAGTAATCTTGGTTGTAGGGTCTTCCCTTTCATCACTTAAAATATATCATGCCACTCCCTTCTGGCTTGTAGAGTTTCTGCTGAGAAATCAGCTCTTAGCCTTATGGGAGTGCTCTTGTATGTTATTTGTCATTTTTCCCTTGCTTCTTTCAATAATTTTTATTTGTCTTTAATTTTTGTCAGTTTGCTTACTATATGTCTCGGCGTGTTTCTCCTTGGATTTATCCTGCCTGGGACTCTCTGCACTTCCTGTACTTGGGTGGCTATTTCCTTTCCCATGTTAGGGAAGTTTTCGACTATAATCTCTTCAAATATTTTCTCAGGTCCTTTCTCTCTCTCTTCTCTTTCTGGGACCCCTATAATGTGAATGTTGTTGCATATAATATTGTCCCAGAGGTCTCTTAGGCTGTCTTCATTTCTTCTCATTCTTTTTTCTTTATTCTGTTTCACTGCAGTGAATTTCACTATTCTATCTTCCAGGTCACTTGTCCGTTCTTTGGCCTCTGTTATTCTGCTATTGAGTCCTTCTAGTGTATTTTTCATTTCAGTTATTGTGTTGTTCATCTCTGTTTGTTTGTTCTTTAATTCTTCTAGGTGTTTGTTCCTTAATTCTTTTAGGTTTTTGTTAAACATTTCTTGCGTCTTCTCGATCTTTGCCTCCATTCTTTTTCCGAGGTCCTGGATCATCTTCACTATCATTATTCTGAATTCTTTTTCAGGAATATTGCGTATCTCCACTTCATTTAGTTGTTTTTCTGGGGTTTTATCTTGTTCCTTCATCTGTTACATAGTTCTCTGCCTTTTCATTCTGTACATCTTTCTGTGAATGTGGTTTTCTTTCCACAAGCTGCAGAATTGTAGTTCTTCTTGCTTCTGCTGTCTGCCCTCTTGTGGATGAGGCTATCAAAGGGGATTGTGCAAGCTTTCTGATGGTAGAGACTGGTGGTGGGTAGAGTTTTACTCTGGTGGGCAGCACTCAGTAAAACTTTAATCCACTTGTTGCTGATGGGTGGGGCTGGGTTCCCTCCCTGTTGGTTGTTTGGCCTGAGGCGACCCAGCACTGGAGCCTACCCGGCTCTTTGGTGGGGCTAGTGAGGAACTCTGGGAGGGCTCATGCCAAGAAATACTTCCCAGAACTTCTGAGCCAGTGTCCTTGTCCCCACGGTGAGCCACAGCCACCCCCCGCCTCTGTAGGAGACCCTCCAGCACTAGCAGGTAGGTCTGGTTTAGTCTCCTATGGGGTCACTGCTCTTTCCCCCAGGTCCTGATGTGCACACTACTTTGTGTGTGCCCTCCAAGAGTGGAGTCTCTGTTTCCCCCAGTCCTGTCGAAGTCCTGCCGTCAAATCCCGCTAGACTTCAAAGTCTGATTCTCTAGGTATTTCTCCTCCCATTTCCGGACCCCCAGGTTGAGAAGCCTGACGTGAGGCTCAGAACCTTCACTCCAGTGGGTGGACTTCTGTGGTATGTGTTCTCCAGTCTGTGAGTCACCCACCCAGCAGTTATGGGATTTGATTTTATTGTGATTGCGCCCCTCGTACTGTCTCATTGCAGATTCTGCTTTGTGTTTGGATGTGGGGTATCTTTTCTGGTGAGTTCCAGTGTCTGCTTGTCGATGATTGTTCATCAATTAGTTGTGATTCCGGTGCACTTGCAAGAGGGAGTGAGTGCACGTCCTTCTGCTCTGCCATCTTGAACCAGTCTCTCTACTGGCCAGTTTTGGTATCAGATAAGATATACATTCCATTCTAAGTTGCTGGATCTAATGACATAATGTTATTTATAATATTTTCTTACCTGTTTAGTGTCTCTAGACTCTGTAGTGACGTCTCCATTTCATTTGTGATACTGGTAATTTGTACCTTTTTTTCTTGGTTAATCTGAATAGAGGTTTTTCAATTTTATTAATCTTTCTCCAAAAAACCAGCTTTTTGTGTCAGTGATGCTTAAAATTTTTAAATATTTATTTATTTATTTTTGGCCGTGCTGTGCGGCTTGCAGAATCTCAGTTCCCCATCCAGGGATCGAACCTGGGCTACAGCAGTGAAAGCCCGGAATCCTAACTACTAGGCCACCAGGGAACTCCCAATTTATTTTTTAAATTGTGCTATATTTGACATATAACATGTAAGTTTAAGGTGTACAACGTGTTGATTTGATACATTTACATATTGCAGTATGATTACCACTGTAGCTTTAGTTAACACCTCTATCACATCACATAATTTATCATTTTTTTGTGGTGAGAACATTTAAGTATAATTTCTTAGCAATTTTGATGTTTATAATACAGTATTGTTGATTATAATCTTTATGCTGTGCACTAGATCTTCAGGAGTTAACCATCTTCTAGTTGCAAGTTTGTACCCTTTAATAACATCTTCCCAACTCCCTGATCAGGGGAAGATGTGTTTGCGACATCAACTACTGTTTCACTTCCCTCCTCCTTTTCATATCAGGTCAGCTACATTTTATCCTCCTACCCCAAATCCCTACACATTGAAAATGCCCGTGATACCTTGAAGACTAGAAAGAGGTAGAAATCCAAGGTAAATGGCATGTTGATCATATCTGTATTTTGTGCACTGCATTATTTTTCCTTCATAATTTAGTGCCTGTTCCAGAAAAAGATCTGGAGTGTGTTTGTTGAGAGGGGCAGTCAATATGCGTAGTTACTGATGTTGTTACATTTTCTTTAAATAAACTTTTAATAATAGAATAGTTGTAGATTTATATAAGAATTATGAAGATACTACAGCATTCCCATATACCCCACACCTATTTTCCCCTCTTATTAATATCTTACTAGTGCACATGTGCCACAATTAATGAACCAATATTGATATATTATTATTAACTATAGTTCATACTTTATTCCTATTTCCTTATTTAAAAAAATTTATTTAGTTGCACTGGGCTTGGTTGCAGCAGGGAGGCTCCTTAGTTGTGGCATGCAGGCTCCTTAGTTGTGGCATGAGAACTCTTAGTTGTGGCATGCATGTGGGATCTAGTTCCCTGACCAGGGATCGAACCTGGGCCCCCTGCATTGGGAGTGTGGAGTCCTAACCACTGTGCCACCAGGGAAGTCCCTCCTTAGTTTTTACCTTATGTGTTTTTTCCATTCCAGGATCCTATCCAGGATACCACATTAAATTTAGTTATCATTATCTCTTTAGGTGTTTCTTGGCTGTGACAGTTTTCAGGCTTTCCTTGTTTCTGATGACCCTGACAATTCTAAGGAGTAATGATCAGGTGCCTCAGTTGAGATTTATGTATCATTTTTCTCATGATTAAATTTGGGTTAGGAGTTTCTTAGAGACAGATGCAGAGGTAAAGTGCCATTTTCATTACATCATATCAAGAGTACATACTATCAACGTAACACTTTTTTTTAAGCTTTATTGAGGTATAATTGACAAGTAAAAATAGTGTATATTTAAGGTATACAACTTGATGTTTTAATATGCATTGTGAAATGATCACCTCAGACAACTTCCGGGTAAGATGGCGGAAGAGTAAGACGCAGAGATCACCTTCCTCCCCACGGATACACCAGAAATACAGCAACACGTGGAACAACTCCTACAGAACACCTACTGAACGCTGGCAGAAGACCCCAGACCTCCCAAAAGGCTCGCCCCGCACTCCGTGCCCCTCCCTCCCGCCCGGCCTGAGTGAGCCAGAGTACCCGAAGAGGCTGCTCCTTTAACCCTGTCCTGTCTGAGCGAAGAACAGACGCCCTCCAGCGACCTACACGCAGAGGCGGGGCCAAATCCAAAGCTGAGACCCAGGAGCTGTGAGAACAAAGAAGAGAAAGGGAAACCTCTCCCAGCAGCCTCAGAAGCAGCGGATTAAAGCTCCACAATCAACTTGATGTACCCTGCATCTGTGGAATATATGAATAGACAACACATCATCCCAATTGAGGAGCCCGGAGTCAGTGCTGTGCCTCTGAGGTGGGAGAGCCAACTTCAGGACACTGGTCCACAAGAGACCTCCCAGCTCCACATAATATTAAACGGCAAAAATCTTCCAGAGATCTCCATCTCAACACCAGCACCCAGCTTCACTCAACGACCAGCAAGCTACAGTGCTGGACACCCTAAGCCAAACAACTAGCAAGACAGGAACACAACGCCACCCATTAGCAGAGAGGTGGCCTAAACTCATAAAAAGTCCGCAGACACCCCAAAACACACCACCAGACGTGGACCCGCCCACCAGAAAGACAAGATCCAGCCTTATCCACCAAAACACAGGCACTAGTCCCCTCCACCAGGAAGCCTACACAACCCACTAAACCAACCTTAGCCACTGGGGACAGACACCAAAAACAACGGGAACTACGAACCTGCAGCCTGCAAAAAGGAGACCCCAAACACAGTAACATAAGCAAAATGAGAAGACAGAAAAACACACAGCAGGAGAAGGAGCAAGATAAAAACCCACCAGACCTAACAAATGAAGAGGTAATAGGCAGTCTACCTGAAAAAGAATTCAGAACAATGATGGTAAAGATGATCCAAGATTCTATTTCCCAGATCCAAAATCTTGGAAATAGAATAGACAAAATGCAAGAAACAGTTAACAAGGACCTAGAAGAACTAAAGATGAATCAAGCATTGATTAAAAACACAATACATGAAATAAAAAATACACTAGATGGGATCAATAGCAGAATAACTGAAGCAGAAGAACGGATAAGTGAGGTGGAAGATAAAATAGTGGAAATAACTGCTGCAGAGCAAAATAAAGAAAAAAGAATAAAAAGAACAGAGGACAGTCTCAGAGACCTCTGGGACAACATTAAACGCACCAACATTCGAATTATAGGGGTTCCAGAAGAAGAAGAGAAAAAGAAAGGGACTGAGAAAATATTTGAAGAGATTATAGTTGAAAACTTCCCTAATATGGGAAAGGAAATAGTTAATCAAGTCCAGGAGGCACAGAGAGTCCCATACAGAAAAAATCCAAGGAGAAATATGCCAAGACACATACTAATCAAACTGTCAAAAATTAAACACAAAGAAATCATATTAAAAGCAGCAAGGCAAAAACAACAAATAACACACAAGGGAATCCCCATCAGGATAACAGCTGATCTCTCAGCAGAAACTCTACAAGCCAGAAGGGAGTGGCAGGACATATTTAAAGTGATGAAGGAGAAAAACCTGCAACCAAGATTACTCTACCCAGCAAGGATCTCATTCAGATTTGATGGAGAAATTAAAACGTTTACAGACAAGCAAAAGCTGAGAGAGTTCAGCACCACCAAACCAGCTTTACAACAAATGCTAAAGGAACTTCTCTAGGCAAGAAACACAACAGAAGGAAAAGACCTACAATAACAAACCCAAAACAATTAAGAAAATGGGAATAGGAACATACATATCGATAATTACCTTAAATGTAAATGGACTAAATGCTCCCACCAAAAGACACAGATTGGCTGAATGGATACAAAAACAAGACCCATATATATGCTGTCTACAAGAGACCCACTTCAGACCTAGAGACACATACAGACTGAAAGTAAGGGGATGGAAAAAGATATTCCATGCAAATGGAAACCAAAAGAAAGCTGGAGTAGCAATTCTCATATCAGACAAAATAGACTTTAAAATAAAGACTACTAGAAGAGACAAAGAAGGACACTACATAATGATCAAGGGATCGATCCAAGAAGAAGATATAACAATTGTAAATATTTATGCACCCAACATAGGAGCACCTCAATACATAAGGCAAATACTAACAGCCATAAAAGGAGAAAACGACAGTAACACACTCATAGTAGGGGACTTTAACACCCCACTTTCACCAATGGACAGATCATCCAAAATGAAAATAAATAAGGAAACACAAGCTTTAAATGATACATTAAACAAGATGGACTTAATTGATATTTATAGGACATTCCATCCAAAAACAACAGAATACACATTTTTCTCAAGTGCTCATGGAACATTCTCCAGGATAGATCATATCTTGGGTCACAAATCAAGCCTTGGTAAATTTAAGAAAATTGAAATTGTATCAAGTATCTTTTCCGACCACAATGCTATGAGACTAGATATCAATTACAGGAAAAGATCTGTAAAAAATACAAACACATGGAGGCTAAACAATACACTACTTAATAACGAAGTGATCACTGAAGAAATCAAAGAAGAAATTAAAAAATACCTAGAAACTAATGACAATGGAGACACAACGACCCAAAACCTATGGGATGCAGCAAAAGCAGTTCTAAGGGGGAAGTTTATAGCAATACAATCCCACCTTAAGAAACAGGAAACATTTCGAGTAAACAACCTGACCCTGCACCTAAAGCAATTAGAGAAAGAAGAACAAAAAACCCCCAAAGCTAGCAGAAGGAAAGAAATCATAAAGATCAGATCAGAAATAAATGAAAAAGAAATGAAGGAAACGATAGCAAAGATCAACCAAACTAAAAGCTGGTTCTTTGAGAAGATAAACAAAATTGACAAACCATTAGCCAGACTCATCAAAAAAAGAAGGGAGAAGACTCAAATCAATAGAGTTAGAAATGAAAAAGGAGAAGTAACAACTGACACTGCAGAAATACAAAAGATCATGAGAGATTACTACAAGCAACTCTATGCCAATAAAATGGACAACCTGGAAGAAATGGACAAATTCTTAGAAATGCACAACCTGCCAAGACTGACTCAGGAAGAAATAGAAAATATGAATAGACCAATCACAAGCACTGAAATTGAAACTGTGATTAAAAATCTTCCATCAAACAAAAGCCCAGGACCAGATGGCTTCACAGGCGAATTCTATCAAACATTTAGAGAAGAGCTAACACCCATCCTTCTCAAACTCTTCCAAACAATTTCAGAGGAAGGAACACTCCCAAACTCATTCTACGAGGCCACCATCACCTTGATACCAAAACCAGGCAAGGATGTCACAAAGAAAGAAAACTACAGGCCAATATCACTGATGAACATAGATGCAAAAATCCTCAACAAAATACTAGCAAACAGAATCCAACAGCACATTAAAAGGATCATACACCATGATCAAGTGGGGTTTATTCCAGGAATGCAAGGATTCTTCAATATACGCAAATCAATCAATGTGATACACCATATTAACAAGTTGAAGGAGAAAAACCATATGATCATCTCAATAGATGCAGAGAAAGCTTTCGACAAAATTCAACACCCATTTATGATAAAAACCCTGCAGAAAGTAGGCATAGAGGGAACTTTCCTCAACATAATAAAGGCCATATATGACAAACCCACAGCCAACATTGTCCTCAATGGTGAAAAACTGAAACCATTTCCACTAAGATCAGGAACAAGACAAGGTTGCCCACTCTCACCACTCTTATTCAACCTAGTTTTGGAAGTTTTAGCCACAGCAATCAGAGAAGACAAGGAAATAAAAGGAATCCAAATCGGAAAAGAAGAAGTAAAGCTGTCATTGTTTGCAGATGACATGATACTATACATAGAGAATCCTAAAGATGCTACCGAAAAACTACTAGAGCTAATCAATGAATTTGGTAAAGTAGCAGGTTACAAAATTAATGTACAGAAATCTCTGGCATTCCTGTACACTAATGATGAAAAATCTGAAAATGAAATCAAGAAAACACTCCCATTTACCATTGCAACAAAAAGAATAAAATATCTAGGAATAAACCTACCTAAGGAGACAAAAGACCTGTATGCAGAAAATTATAAGACACTGATGAAAGAAATTAAAGATGATACAAACAGATGGAGAGATATACCATGCTCCTGGATTGGAAGAATCAATATTGTGAAAATGACTCTACTACCCAAAGCAATCTACAGATTCAATGCAATCCCTATCAAACTACCACTGGCATTTTTCACAGAACTAGAACAAAAAATTTCAAAATTTGTTTGGAAAAACAAAAGACCCCGAATAGCCAAAGCAATCTTGAGAACGAAAAAAGGAGCTGGAGGAATCAGGCTCCCTGACTTCAGACTATACTACAAAGCTACAGTAATTAAGACAGTGTGGTACTGGCATAAAAACAGAAAGATAGATCAGTGGATCAGGATAGAAAGCCCAGAGATAAACCCACGCACATATGGCCAACTTATCTTTGATAAAGGAGGCAGGACTGTACAGTGGAGAAAGGACAGCCTCTTCAATAAGTGGTGCTGGGAAAACTGGACAGGGACATGTAAAAGTATGAGATTAGATCATTCCCTAACACCATACACAAAAATAAGCTCAAAATGGATTAAAGACTTAAATGTAAGGCCAGAAACTATCAAACTCTTAGAGGAAAACATAGGTAGAACACTCTATGACATAAATCACAGCAAGATCCTTTTGGACCCACCTCCTAGAGAAATGGAAATAAAAACAAAGATAAACACATGGGACCTAATGAAACTTCAAAGCTTTTGCACAGCAAAGGAAACCATAAACAAGACCAAAAGACAACCCTCAGAATGGGAGAAAATATTTGCAAATGAAGCAACTGACAAAGGATTAATCTCCAAAATTTATAAACAGCTCATGCAGCTCAATAACAAAAAAACAAACAACCCAATCCAAAAATGGGCAGAAGACTTAAATAGGCATTTCTCCAAAGAAGATATACAGACTGCCAACAAACACATGAAAGAATGCTCAACATCATTAATCATTAGAGAAATGCAAATCAAAACTACAATGAGATATCATCTCACACCAGTCAGAATGGCCATCATCAAGAAATCTAGAAACAATAAATGCTGGAGAGGGTGTGGAGAAAAGGGAACACTCTTGCACTGCTGGTGGGAATGTGAATTGGTACAGCCACTATGGAGAACAGTATGGAGGTTCCTTAAAAAACTAAAAATAGAACTACCATATGATCCAGCAATCCCACTACTAGGCATATACTCAGAGAAAACCATAATTCAAAAAGAGACATGTACCAAAATGTTCATTGCAGCTCTATTCACAATAGCCCGGAGCTGGAAACAACCTAAGTGTCCATCATCGGATGAATGGATAAAGAAGATGTGGCACATATATACAATGGAATATTACTCAGCCATAAAAAGAAACGAAACTGAGCTTTTTGTAATGAGGTGGATAGACCTAGAGTCTGTCATACAGAGTGAAGTAAGTCAGAAAGAGAAAGACAAATACCGTATGCTAACACATATATATGGAATATAAGAAAAAAAAATGTCATGAAGAACCTTAGGGTAAAACGGGAATAAAGACACAGACCTACTTGAGAATGGACTTGAGGATATGGGGAGGGGGAAGGGTAAGCTGTGACAAAGCGAAAGAGAGGCATGGACATATATACACTACCAAACGTAGGCTAGATAGATAGTGGGAAGCAGCCGCAGAGCACAGGGAGATCAGCTCGGTGCTTTGTGACTGCCTGGAGGGGAGGGATAGGGAGGGTGGGAGGGAGGGAGATGCATGAGGGAGGGGATGTGGGAACAGATGTATATGTATGACTGATTCACTTTGTTATAAAGCAGAAACTAATAAAAAAAAAATGGAAAAAAAAAAATTTCACAATTTGTATGGAAACACAAAAGACCCCGAATAGCCAAAGCAATCTTGAGAACGAAAAATGGAGCTGGAGGAATCAGGCTCCCTGACTTCAGACTATACTACAAAGCTACAGTAATCAAGACAGTATGGTACTGGCACAAAAACAGAAAGATAGATCAATGGAACAGGATAGAAAGCCCAGAGTTAAACCCACGCACATATGGTCACCTTATCTTTGATAAAGGAGGCAGGAATGTACAGTGGAGAAAGGACAGTCTCTTCAATAAGTGGTGCTGGGAAAACTGGATAGGGACATTTAAAAGTATGAGATTAGATCACTCCCTAACACCATACACAAAAATAAGCTCAAAATGGATTAAAGACCTAAATGTAAGGCCAGACACTATCAAACTCTTAGAGGAAAACATAGGCAGAACACTCTATGACATAAATCACAGCAAGATCCTTTTTGACCCACCTCCTAGAGAAATGGAAATAAAGACAAAAATAAACACATGGGACCTAATGAAACTTAAAAGCTTTTGCACAGCAAAGGAAACCATAAACAAGACCAAAAGACAACCCTCAGAATGGGAGAAAATATTTGCAAATGAAGCAACTGACAAAGGATTAATCTCCAAAATTTATAAGCAGCTCATGCAGCTCAATAACAAAAAAACAAACAACCCAATCCAAAAATGGGCAGAAGACCTAAATAGACATTTCTCCACAGAAGATATACAGACTGCCAACAAACACATGAAAGGATGCTCAACTTCTTTACTCATTAGAGAAATGCAAATCAAAACTACAATGAGATATCATCTCACACCAGTCAGAATGGCCATCATCAAAAAATCTAGAAACAATAAATGCTGGAGAGGGTGTGAAAAAAAGGGGACACTCTTGCACTGCTGGTGGGAATGTGAATTGGTACAGCCGCTATGGAGAACGGTATGGAGGTTCCTTAAAAAACTACAAATAGAACTACCATATGACCCAGCAATCCCACTACTGGGCATATACCCTGAGAAAACCATAATTCAAAAAGAGACATGTACCAAAATGTTCATAGCAGCCCTATTTACAATAGCCCGGAGATGGAAACAACCTAAGTGTCCATTATCGGATGAATGGATAAAGAAGATGTGGTACATATATACAATGGAATATTACTCAGCCATAAAAAGAAATGAAATTGAGCTATTTGTAATGAGGTGGATAGACCTAGAGTCTGTCATACAGAGTGGAGTAAGTCAGAAAGAGAAAGACAAATACTGTATGCTAACACATATATATGGAATTTAAGAAAAAAAAATGGGGCCTCCCTGGTGGCGCAAGTGGTTGAGAGTCCGCCTGCCGATGCAGGGGATACGGGTTCGTGCCCCGGTCTGGGAGGATCCCATATGCCGCGGAGCGGCTGGGCCCGTGAGCCATGGCCGCTGAGCCTGCGCGTCCGGAGCCTGTGCTCCGCAACGGGGGAGGCCACAACAGTGAGAGGCCCGCATACTGCAAAAAAAAAAAAAAAAAAAAATGTCATGAAGAACATAGGGGTAAGACAGGAATAAAGACACAGACCTACTAGAGAATGGACTTGAGGATATGGGGAGGGGGAAGGGTAAGCTGTGACAAAGTGAAAGAGCGGCATGGACATATATACACTACCAAACGTAAGGTAGATAGCTAGTGGGAAGCAGCCACAGAGCACAGGGAGATCAGCTCGGTGCTTTGTGACCGCCTGGAGGGGTGGGATAGGGAGGGTGGGAGGGAGACGCAAAAGGGAGGGGATATGGAAACATATGTATATGTATAACTGATTAAATTTGAAAAAAAAAACATTTAGGATATAGTTAACTTAGTCAATATTGGTCAATGGCCAAGAACATGGCTTTGCAAAATGAAAACTACTTAATAGTCTCCACTATCACTAGAGAGATGGTGAAGTCTATGGTTTGTTGGTACAGATAAGCTCTGAAACGATCCTATTTTGTTTCTCTGAAAGGAAGATCTGTAACTGTGTATACCAATTACTATGTGGTAGTGTCTCTGGATTCTTAATTTTTGTGATTAAAAATTTACACATTAAAAAAAAAAGAAAGAAATGATCACCTCAGTCAAGCTAATTAACATATCCATCACCTTACGTAGTTGTGTGTGTGTGTGTGTGTGTGTGTGTGTGTGTGTGTGTGTGTGAGAACACTTAAGATC